>NC_134536.1:106005042-106312274 GCF_050624435.1 Tenrec ecaudatus
ACATTAAATTAGAAAAAGAATTGTAGAAGGGGCAATTGAAATAAGACATCAACATATTTTTCTGGCATGAGTAGCAACTGAAGAGAATAGGAGAGTAGAGCTGTCCTATGTCATGGTTTACAGATACATGTTACAGTCAGATGTAAACAATTGGTATCATTAAAAAATCCAGTTTCTGATTTATGAGATTAATATGTTAACATTTAGCAATGGCCTAACAATCATTATAATTATTAAAGTTTAAGAAAAACTATGAAATTTATTCAAGGTAAAATTAATTTTCAAGGAAATGACTTTCCAAAGTTAAACACATTTTGAACATGGAAAATGTAGAGCATCAGCCAATAACTTTCAAAGGCTGATACTGAATTTAAAAACAGAGAAAGAAAAGAAAATGATAGCTCTAAGCCCAGTCATAGATACGTAGAGAGGATGAATCTGAATAAACTGCAGAATTATAAAACTGTGGTTAAGAGCATAGATTTATAAGGAGATTTTGTCATATCAAATTCATGATTTTTCTTTGTAATTTAATGTTTTTAAATTGGAAAATAGTACTATATAGTTATGATCATTGTTAAAATGAGATACAATTTGATGATCATCTCCACTGAGAATAAACTGATGCTTACAACAAAATTCAGGGCTGTAGTCTCCATTCATAATCAATTATAAAGTTTTCAAGACAAAACAATTATCTTGTATGTCCTCCTCATGTTACAGGAGTAGCGACAGGTAAGCTTTTATCAGTTGTTTCTCTGGCTCCCTCTTTTCGGACATCCAGTTTAATGGAATAATCATTTCCTTAGCAATAGGGAAAATAGATAACTGGTTATAAACTTTGGGTGCTTTTTAAAGCTCTTGATGATATACAGTATATACCATATTTCCTCAGGTATCATTGATCAGCTACATTACAAACCCATAACTCATTAATGAGAGAGAATGTATTCTTCATCTAGAAGGCATTGAATATTGTGTGGCACTCGCCCAGTATTACTCCTATTACAAGAAGTGAAAAATATACCTGGGAAATGCACTTCAATCTGTCACTGCATTCTTAAAATAAAACCAAACACATTAGGACATCACTAAATTTTATTTTAAAAGAAATATATGTTTCTTAGAATTATTAAAAATGTTTTCATACCCAAACTTCACACTTATAAGTAAAATATTAGACAAATTCATTTAAATTATAATATTAAAAATCATGGCTACCCACTCCTTGGTATTTGTGATCCTGTGTCAAAATGAAGGTGAGTGAGAAGACTATTGATTTAGTAAATTATTTATATCTTTCAGTAGCATTCAATAATTATTTCTCTTTTCATGAGGCCCTTACATATTTATATTCTTATGACTAGATAATTTATGAATTTCTTTCTATTGTGAGTGGAATCTTTATCTATTATCCTTCCTAATTGGTTATTAGTAAGAATGCTATGTTGAACTCTTTTTAAATCTTCTTTATTTGACAATGGTTTCATTTAAAGTTTATGAGTGCTTCAGTCTTGGGCTAGAGACGATTTTAATCTTGGATTATACTTTGATTTTCAATCTTTGGTTTAACAAGTATCTATTGTATTCATAATGAGAAATAAAGTCCCATTAGGAAATATCTTGGCTACTTTTCAGCTCAAACATTCTATGGGTTGTCTAATAGTAGGAGGTTGTGCAGTCAGCAGTTTAGGTTATGGAAAACTAGAGGCAAAACATTTCTATCTCAGATATTAAGGCTATTTTAATGTCAAATTGTGGCATAGTTCTTGTCACTTAACATTGATTTAAGTTCTTGTCACTTAACATTTCATTTAGTATAGCTACTGGCAACAGATTTACCTCTTGATTACACTTCAGAAGTAGAGCAAAGAATTAACTTTTAAGTTATGCTCAGAAACAAACAAATCAACCAAATTTCAGTGTGGCAAATGTTTTAAATTATAATTTAAATGTTACTATAAATTGAAAATCCATCAGGGTTGAGAAAATTATTCTTGTGACATTGCTTAGAGCATGGGAAGTTGTTCTGATTATGTAGCAAAGGGTTTGGCAGATATGTAGAGTTTGGCCTGGATTTATTTAGTGAACTCAAAGTTATCCACTAAAATTGTGTGCTTAAAATTTTTTTGCATATTAGCAACAAGCAAGAAATGCAAAACTAAGTTAGTCATGTGTAGCTGAACAGCATAGAATAGTGAATTCCAACAATATTTTGGCGACTGTAAATTTTAAGTGAATGATTAACTTCAAGCTTAAAACTGATGATTGGTATTGGAGGCTACATAGCAATATGATTATTGACTGAATGATTGTTATCATTAGTTGGGGCGGGAAAATATAAAGGAACATGCAAATATTTTAAGGGAAAACATGATCTCCCCATCCAAACATACTCTATAGACAGTATTTTTTTTTAAGATTTAAACTAGACAGAACTAGACAATCACCCAGGAATGAGGAAAGCCATCAAGTACATACATAATACAAAGGGCAGAATGAAATGCACATATTCAAAAACCGGGGAGTCCTCATATATGAGGGAAGACCAATGAAATCATCACAAAGTTATGACTGGTGGCAGATCCATTCATCACTGTCACCATGGGATTACAGAAGTGAGAAAAGGAACTTGATTGGTCCTATGTGCACCAATGTAGATTTTTAAAACTTATAGGATTGGTCTGGGTCTTGGTTACCTAGTCATACGTTGATCAGGGCATGAATTATGACAATGCAGCCTTGAGTCATAGACATTAGGATCCAAAACCCTTAGATGTAGTCTGAATTTACATGGATTCCAAATGGAGTTAGGATTCCCACTGCAGGTGCTGCCTTCCACAAATGCAGTGCTTTAGGATTTTTGCTCTCCTGTGTAGCAGGTCATTGTTTATTTCAATTGTGTTGCATTCCAAAGGGTTTTGAAAAGGCACGAGGAAAATAATATGTGATAAAATGTATGCCTAAAATCTGTGAGAGTCCAAGAGGTGCCAGGCAAAATCCTAAATTATTTTAAATGCCTCATTTACTCTAATTTGATCAATCTATGAGGTAAGTGTCCTTATTTTATCTAGATAATGAAGATATGGAAATTGACTTAGAGAAGTAAAATAATTTGTCTGAAGGTATAACATAAATAAAATTTCATTAGATAAAAAAAATTTTCCATCTACAATTGTGAGACTACTTGGGTCCCATGAGCTCTAATGATGGTCGGTGAGATTATACAGTTTGTGAAATACTCTCTGTTGGGCTATTTGTTCATCTTTTGTTTCCCTTGAGACTTTGGGCAGATGTCGCTTTCAACATTGTTCACTCCGGTGGTTTGGGTAGTAGCTATGGCAACGTCAGGGGCAAATAACAAGGAATGAATAGATTTCAACAATTTTGTAGAGCTGAAAGTATCGGAAAATGAATCTACAGACACACAGAACAAAGAAAACTGAACCGATATACAGGAGGAAATGGGGAATCATTTAAAGTAAACCTTCCTGATGGAAAACAGGGAAAGAAACAAGGAGCAGTTGGATATAGAACATGAAATCAGGAAACATGTAATTAAGTTTATCTCCAAAACAATGTCTCCCTTTGGCCTTGCTTCTTCAAGGAAACAATCTGATAGTTATATTCAAGAATAGGACAAACTCAAAGTATGATGAATCCTTTCTATTAATCTTATTAATTGTTAGGGGTGCAATTCTTCCTTATTGTTGGCTTTAACACAGATCCACAAATCTCTGTATCCAGGAACTGAAATAAACTTTGTAACACCAAAAGCATGGGAAGCATACTTATTCAGCTCGGAAGATTAGTCTTTATTTCTTTAAAGGATGAAACCTATTAATACAATAGAAAAATAAAAGAAGTATGTGAAGCAATAACTTCAAAAAAAGTAATAAGTCCTTTTCTCTTAAGTAGAAAAAGAGTCACACGAATTAAGTGACACATGAGCAAAATCACTATGAAAGAGAATAAAAAATGAGAACAATGGGCAAGGAGGAAGCAAAAAAAAATAGTTGAATGAATATCCACATAGAAATCCAAGAGGCTGTTTCTATCATGAAATAAGAATAAGGTACAACAGAAGGTAGTGTGAGAGATGCCATTAACTGAAAATATAAATGTCAAAATAGTAACTTAATACTAACTATATAAAGTGAAAAAATGCCATGAAGTAGGGCAAAAGTTTTAAAAATATGAAAGAGGAGAGCAAAATAATCCCCAAGTTGTGATATTAGGCTGAAATTGTCCCAGGCAGAAATAACAGAGGACAGCAAATCATGGGGGAGGAAAAAAAAAGGAGAGAAAGATAAAGACAAATGATTAGCAAAGTTTAAAGAAAGACAAATTAAGATGTAAAGCCCTACTAAGTAACCTGTAGAATTAATTTTTAAAGTCTATCTCTGAACAAAATATTATAATTTTTAATACAGATGTAAAATGAAGACACTAAATCTATTCCTTGAGGAGTTTTAGTTTTACAATTGCTACTGAGTTGACTTAGTAGCATGACAACTCAATGAGCATTAAACTTGAACTGTGATTTACAGGGTTTTCACTGGTTGATTTTTGGGAATAGACATATTATCAGACCTTTCTCAATTTCTTTCTTTCTATTGTACCCAAGTTTATTGGGAGCTCTTACAGAATTATGATAATCCATAGTTCAATTAGATCAAGCACAATTGTATAACTTATGACATCATAATATTCAAAACATTTTCTTTCTTCTTGCACTCTTTGATATCAGATCCCCTTTATCCCAGCCCTCCCACACCCTACCCTTTAGGAACCCTTGCTATTACATCAAATATTATTATTATTCCTTTTTTTGCTGTATCTTAGACCATCTCATGTATTCATTCATCTACCATTCTGTTATTCATTCCCCTTGAGTGGGATTACCTAGTCATCATTGCTATCAGCCCTCCACCCTCCCTCTATTTCTCTACCCTCAGGGAATCATTACTCCTATTACTATTTCTGAAAGGTCTATATCTTTGATTTCATGCATCAAGCTATCTTAATTATATATTATGAACATACACAGGTCTAACAGGATTAATGAGGTAAAACTAAGACCATAATAGTAGGGGGAGGAAATATTAAAGAACTAGAGGATAGTTATGTGTTTCCACAGTGCTATACTGAACCCTGAATATATTATCCCTTCCATGTGGCCCTTCTGTGAGGGACTGTCCAATTATCTTGCAGTTGGCTTGGGGGTCTTCACTTTGCCTATTCTCTTTCACATCAATTTGGTTGCTTGTTTTTGAACTTCTGATGTCTATTCCAACCAACGTCTCATGATCACACAGACTGGTGTGCTTCTTCCATGTGGATCTTGTTGCTTCCCTGCCGGACCGTGTTTATTTAACTTCAAGCCATTAACACTCCAGGCACTATATCTTTTGATAGCCAGTCACCAAAAGCTTTCTTTACCACATTTGCTTATGTGCCCATTTTGTCTTCAGCAAGCATGTGAAAGAGAATAAAAAATGAGAGCAATGGACAAGGAGGAAGCAAAAAAATTAGATTAATGAATATCCACATAGAAATCCAAGAAGCTGTTTCTATCATGAAACAGTATCATACATTGCCACATTATTAGAACAAACCATTGTTGTGCTGTGGTAAGATTAAAGTAGAGGCTCCCAATCCATCGGTTTTCATTATATATAATTTACATAAATACATATCTATATTTATGCCTATATATATATATAATTTTTGCTTTCTTGTTCTTTCCTCTTTTTCTTTTCTTCTGCCCCACAATCATGTTTACCCATCGCAGTAATTCCTCTCAGATACATTTATATTGATCAGACATGACTGGGAATGCTTCCCCCTTCCTTACCATCACTTTTAAATCTCTTGCTAGTCCCCCATCCCTGTCATTACTGCCTCTTTGCCCTCCTCCCTCATCTCCTCCTCTCCCATGCTCCTCCAGAACCATCAGTCCTGTTGCTGTCTCCTTGGGATGGTTTATCCTGCCTATCTTGTATAGAGAGACACCAAAGGGGGGGGGGGGGACAAAAAACCATACATGTAGTTCAAAGTCTAACTGTTGTCCTGACCCAGAGTAAATGAGTATCCCTCTGTTAAATATCACAGAGGTCCTGTTATAATCCATAAACCCAATCCCCTTTTCTTTAGGGATCCATATGTCAGGACCCACTTAGTAATAGCAGTTATGCCCTTTTAGTCCTCAGCGTTCGTGTCTGAGGGGTGCACCTTCTACACGATCTCATTGCTCTTTCTGCAGTCAAGGCTGGAGCAGTTCACCCCCCACTCTGTTATACCTTTAACTTTCAGTGTGGGCCCTTTATGGATATCCCCAATCAGTGCAGATGAGAAGCCAAGTGCTGACCCCTGAGTCAGAAGTCTGCTATCAGGATTCCTCAGGGACTTCCTGTCTTTGTGCCCATTGCTGGTCTGTTGCACTCTCCTCTTGGTTTGCCCTCATGTAGGCTGTTCAGACAGGCCACACTCCCCAAACTGTATCTTGTGCTGTCCTTCGTAGTGCTGTCATCTAGCAAGGGGACATCATGTCTCCAGCTGTGGCCGGCCCTGCGGTTATCCCTATGGACCAGCTGCTCTGGGCAGGAACATTGCCCTCAAGGCTTGGCGCACTGGAAGGCAGGCTACTTTGCATCTTTAATTTTTTTCCCTTTTCTTTTTTGGTGACTTTTGCATCATCATGTTTAGTTTGGTTATTGCCAGGGTGTCTGGTCCTCAGCCCAGGAACTGTGCCATATGTATGTTTTCCTCAATACCTCTTTGATTACCAGACTTTTCTTTCCAGGTGCCTGTGGGTGAACAAGAACCTCTATCCATTTGTTTAGCAGTCAGATGTTTAATAATTTTCAACATGAAGGAATTCCTATTGGATTGTAGGATTTGGATTTTCAGGGATTGACAGGATAGATAGATAGATAGATAGATAGATAGATAGGATAGATGATAGATAGATATATGGATAGATAGATATTGTCTCTGCCCTCATAAGTTTTGAAATCCCAATTCCTAGTATCTTCTCTTTCAGTTTAAAAGAGTCATAATAATTTTATGTACAGTTACAAATGTATAAAGTCAAACCAAAATGACATATTCGGTAAATCATGAAAGTCTGTATTTTAGGCCATAGAAATTACCCTCATCAGCATTGAGAAAAGTATTCATGTTGGGTTCCATAGGGAATTGGCAGGCATACTTACTATGTAGAAGGATGTTTTGATTTTGTCAGTTTCTGCTTGTTTTCCAGGGAGGGAGGAGGGATTAAAGGTGGGGTTGGGTATGTGGGTGATGAAGGGGGTGAGTGTGGGAGAAGCATGGATCTATTCATGACATGGATTTATTCTACTCTGAATTTCTGTTTTCAGTTTTAATTCATAAATTTTTGGTAAACATGCATAAAACTTGCATTTTAATATATATTATTTAAATTGGTTAGGGATCTAAGAATATTTTTACATTAAAATTCAGAGATACACATATTAAAGAAACCATTGAAAATTTCCTAAAGTATACCATTGTAATTCACCCCCAAGTCTATATGATCAGTTTTTTTCTTCACATCTTTGCCAACAGTGGATATTGTAAGTCTCCATGTATTTTGAAAGCCACATTGAGAGTCCTAATGCTGTAGTTGTTACATGCTGGACTGCTAATGGCAAGGTCAGTAGTTGGAAACCACCAGCCATGGGAGACCAATGGGGCTTTTTATTCCTGTAAATAATTAGAGCCTCAGAATCACACAGGCGCAGTTCTAACATATCCTATAGGGTCACAAGAGTTTGTTTCAACTCAATGGTAGTTTTATTTTGTTGGTGTTTTGCTTTTTGGTGTTTTTCTTTTGTTTTATACTCACATGCATACACAAGGGAGCAGTAAAAATTTTAGTGATGAAATAGGATTAAAAAGATCTAGATCCAGGAGAGAATGCGAAAGGCTATAGATAGCATTGAAAATCCAAGATCCGCTTGTAGAAGTTTCAGATGAATTTCCTCTGACCACAGTTGAGGGATGTGAATAGTCTTGCTATCAGGCAGAGAGCATGGAAAAGTCAATTATGGTAGACATAGTTAGGTTAAAATATAATACCATTTGCTTTCCCTTTGGACCCATTTAAAAGTGTTTTTTGTTTGTTTGTTTTTTTTAGTTTAAAACAAGGTGAATGGAAATATATGTGGATTACACCTCCTGCGAATCCTCTTGCCCACAGACCAGGAATATTGCTATCATAAAGACTACATTGGAAAGTGGAGTATTGTAGAGAGAGTTAGGTTAAAACTAAACTTCTTGCCATTCGCCTTCCCTGTTCATCCATTTAAAATTTGCTCTAATTTTGAATATTTTCTACTTTCTTCTTGATTGATGTTTTTCTGTCTTCGGTTATTATTGTGCTTTTTCTGTATCTGAAATCTGAGATGGGTAAGTCTATAGAGACAGTAAGTAACTGTATCAATGGTTTCTTGGGCTATGGCTGGGCAGTTTGAGGGAAATGGGACAGCTAATAACAATGCGTACAAGAAAAAGAAAACTTCTGAAAACAACTGGTAATAACTCTACAAGCCCTTCTTGGTGTGAATGAACTGTTGAATTGTATGTTATGTGGAATGTGTGCCAATAAACTGTAAAAAGGAAAAGAATATGACACAAGGATTGGACGAAGGCTTATGAGCAACCTGTGATATTCAGTTGATCAACTCTGGCTCGCTGAAAGTGTGAGGAGGATGTGAAAAACTGGCTGAGAAATAGCAACAATCTTCCTTCAAAATGGGCGGTAAAAACCCAAATCCCCAGAGCTAGATGAATAGATACTATTATGTAAAATGGAGAAAATATTTAAGTTATCAAACATTTCCTTTTGCTTCCATCCACAACCAACGTTCATAGAAGGAGCTGTAAAAAAAATCAAAGATAAATCATTGAGCCAATCTTCTGCACAAGGTCTCTCTAAAATGTTAAAGAGTAAAGATGTAATTTTGAAGACTAAGGTCCCCTGTCCCAAGCCATGGGTTTTTCAATTGCATTACATGTATGTAAAAGATGAACAATGAATAAAGAAGCCATAAGAAGAATCAGTGTATTTAAATTATTGTATTGGTGAAGAAAAATAGTACTGTCCACTGCCAGAAGAACAAAAAAATCTACCTTGGAATAAGGACAACTAGAAGCAAGGATGGGGAGACATTGCCTCATCTACTTTGGACCTGAGACACCACTCTCTAGAAAAGAAGATCAGGCTGGATAGAGTAGAAGGAAACATTCTCCGGGATATGGATTGACACAGCGGCTGCTGCATTGGGCTCACATATGATTGTTAAGATGGCCCAGGACCAGGTAGTGTTTGTTCTCTTGTACACAAGGCCACTAAGAGTAGGTACTGACTCAATAGTACCTAACAACTAAAACAATGTTTGACATAGTAATGATGTTGATTTTCAAGTTTTCAAATATAATTGTCTTCTAAATCTATTGTTTCTGATGAAAATTCTTTCCCTCACCTCCATGCTGGCTTCTTAAGATATGATCTAATTATTTTTTTCTAAAGCAGTTTGACCATAATGCATCTATATGTGTTTCCCTTTTTATGGAACATTTCTTTAAATGATTTGAGAGCTGCATTAGGAATTTCTATTCATTATGGCTTGAAATCTGAGAACCAAAGAGATTCTAGAGATCAGTTTGCATTTTAAAGCCAAAATATCTTCTGTACAGAGTAGGGCATGTCATTCATTCTATTTTAAAACCTGGCTGTCAGATTTGGGGGACACTTTACTCTCTTGCTTGGCCCTAACAATTGTCTACTCTCCTTTCCTGCCTCCAACTTTAGGGGCTAGTGGCTGTATAGTCTATGAATGTCTAGAGTCTTCTGAGAAGTGTTTACTCAGTTCTCTTTCTCTCTCCAAGGTTTAGCAGGCCACATGCATGAAGAGAAGATGTTGGGTTGCTAACCATAAGACTGGTGACTAAATCCCCCCCCCCCCCCACCGTGGCTTAATGAGAGAAAGATGAAACTGTCTGCTCCTGCAAAGATTCAGTCTCTGAAACTCTATGGTCTCTGTGAGTCACAATCAACTGAATTGCAGTGGGATTTGTTTGATGTACCCCTATACCGAGGAAGATCTACTTGAAGTTAGGAAACAGAGTAAAATTTAGAAGTATGAATATGAGCTCTGTTCTCCATAGCAGATACTCATTTTAGGCTAAGGTCTCTAGAGAAGTAAAACCAGTGATATAAAGAAGCAAAACCGGAGAAACAGGTTGATTTACATCAAGATTATGGCTTTCAGTTTTAGAAGTCCAGGAGTAGAGGAGTCCAGGCTTGTTCAAGTCCATGGTTCAGATCTTACCTTGGAGACTTCTCCTGACTTGTGTGGTTGGAAGCATGAAGACCAATGTGAACCAGGAAGATAGAGCAGAAAGGACAGAAGCTGGTGGGTGCAGAGGCCAATGAATCCTAAGTCGGCAGGGCAGAAGGCAGTCTGCTGATGGCTCCAAGGACTGGCAGGCAATATGGCGGGCTGTTGGCTCAAGTACAAAAGACTAGAGACTGATAAATCAGATGTGAGCTCCAGACCAAAGGGAGACAAAGGAGCATTCCATAAAGTCTACTTCTGTAAGAAATAGGCCACATGCTTGAATAAACTCCTTCAGAACTATGACCTGAGTCAGGGAGTTGCATTCCAATTGAGTCCTCCCGCAACTGGTTTGCTGCTTATAACAGCTGATTACATTACATTAGATCATGTTGTGGTAGATTACTAAGTCAAACTATTGAGAATCATGGCTCAGTCAAGTTGACACAGTACTTAAGACATGATATGTAAAAGAAAAAAATGATATTTATATGTAATTAAAACTTCCAAGCTAACTAAAAGAAAAAATGAAACCAATACAAATTGAGAGAAGGCATTAAAATGTGCAGATACATTTTTATCATCTTTTAAACAGTAGACTTCATTGATAGTTTTGTTTATTGATCTAGAAATAATGGTACATAAATGGCAAATTCATGGCTTTAAAGTTAGAGAAGGAAGGAAATTGTTGAACTTCTCAATCTGCAGGATAAATACTGGTAATGGAATGGCATGGGACAGGGAACCAATTGTGTTCTGAGTAGTCCTTTTTATTACTTAGTCTATACACAATACATCCAATGGACACTCTACTGCATTTTATTGACAGATTATGAAGAAGACAAAGAAGATAGGAAAAAAGGATGAAATCAACAGAAAAAAATTAGTATTCTTCTTCTTGGCCAAAATAAAGTGACTCTTTGAACATTTGCATTCATAACCTTCCTAGTGATATGACTGCAAATGCAAACCCTGTGAGATTAAATTAGGGGAGTAGAAGATTATACCTATTCTAACAATAAATGGGCCCTGTAGCCTTAAGTTCAGAGAAAGTAAAGTTTTCTCTCAAACTTTTAAAAAGAACCTCCAGGCTATAAGATCAGAAAAAGAAAGAAACTAGATTGTGATTGAAGTATCAAGCTGACTTGTATCAGTGATTTTATATCTTTAATTTATTTGGGACTTTCATAGAAGGATAACAAGAATTCTGTGCGATGAAAGATATGTTTATATGCAAACATATGACTAGGATGTCCTTTAGATAGGTAATGCTTCTCTCCCACAATCTCTCGCCAGGATTTAATGGCTATAGCTATAAGTTCTGCTTGAATTCTTTATTGTGGAAATGCTATGAATATAATTAGAATGCAAATATCAATGGATCGAGGTAAATATGGATGTGTGTATTCAGATAGAATAGCTAATACTGATGACCACATGTATAAGGAATGAATATCAAGAAAGGGGATATATAAATATACTTTCTTGAGAGACATAATAAAGATATTGGAAAATGAGTAAGATTCAAGGGGGCAATTTATTTAAATCCATGTAAATTAAAATTTCAACTCCTAGCATGGATATGATGCACACAACAGGAAGAGTAGCTGTGTAAAATTTGTACCTGGAGCTTATTTTATTATTGAAAAAATCTATATGAGTTTGGCATTAAAACAACAGAAACAGCTAGAGCAGGTCACGGAATGTGAGAAACCCATTGCACGTAACATAGTGAATTGGTACTTATTTCCCTTATGTCCACTGTATGAAGCACAGTGCTCTTCTAACACTCCCAGAGTCTAAGTCATAGGGAAGATAATTAGGATGTGTGTTTAGAATAGAAATAACACACTGATGCCTTTTATTGGAAAATTTTTGGTTATGGGGCAAAAAGGTTATTTACTGGCATAATTTATACCCATAAGCTATGAAAGAGTTTTATTAACTTTTGCTAATGAGAAGTTATAGAGAATAAGTGAAATTTTCAGATAAAGATATTTACAATTAGTTATTTTATATTGTGTTTGAATGTTTCTAGAAAATGAGTACATGGTACACAAAAATTCAATGAGATCATGGAGAACACTAAAGTGATATTTATCTCTAGTAGACAGTCTACACATTTTCATGGCTTCAGTGGCCTAGTAACATAAAGTGTACATTTAGGAAAGGACACACTCTGTTATTGAGTCTTATGTTTTGGTGTTCTATAGTGCATAAATGCAAAACATTGGTTAGTACAATATTAATCTTGCAAGGTTAAGCCTTCTAAAGTTAGTGAGCATAGTGTTCAGGTTCTTAGAGTAAATTCTGCTTCCTAGGACCCATTTTCAACTTCTTTGAAAATAAGTGAACAATAATTGCTTTGATTATGTTAAATAGCCATATAGTCACGTAAATGCTGAGTTTGATCATGGAGGTCATATAAAGGGAGTATTGAATATCTATGAGGTTCTCTTCACCTGGAGATAGCATGTGACGCTGAAACAGTCCCGGTGCTTCTGTAGCAATAGCAAGGCTGTAGGCCCTTTCCTGCTATCTTCTAGTAGTTTTCTGAGAAACACCGGTTCTAGTCATTGGGGGGCGGGGGGCGGGGGGGGGGAGATATGCATGTGCTTATAGAGAAGTATTTCTAAAGCATTATCCTTTGGTTTCCACTAACCCACAGAAATGTGAAGAGGACTTGCACCTTTAAGGAACAAAAGGTCAGAAACAAAATTCCCATTTGCTTTGCATCCCTTGAGGAGGAAGCAATCCTGGAATCACCAAGCTCCTTCCTGCAGAACTACTCTTGGCAGCTCACTCACTATTAAGCCACCATAGCTGTGAACTGTTCACACGAACGCTATATGTTACTGTTATTGTAGGTTTTATGTGCAATTTGGTTGCTTATTTTGGAGGTCTGGGGATTTTTAAAAGATTTCCACATATAACTGATGTCAATTGCTTGTTTACTCTATAATATTTCAGTTTAGGAATGATTTCATATCAATTCCCTATGTTGTATAGCAGGAAAAAAACTGGATTACTATTGTAGTATTGTTCCAAGACTACTGTATTAAACACTATGATTAGCCAAATAAATAAACAAGAATATATTCTTTTGTATTTACTATCCACATTATTGACAGTGTTCTGTATGGAGAAAGGAGATTGATATTATAGGGATGGTTAAATAGAAACTACATTGTCTTGGATTTGGAATAGAATTATCAGCCTGAACTCATGAGGAATGTGAAATTTTACCACACATCAATTCATATATATAATTTTTACCAGATTTGTTTCCTGAAAGTTTGCAGTACCAAAGAGTAAAAGTGACAATGAATATTCAAAACATTCTAATTGTGGTTGTATAACATCATTATTTCCTATCAAAATATATTACCAGGTCTGTGGGGAAAAATGTTGACACAATTTTGGAGCACAAAATGTCCAAGAGAAGCTTGAAACATCTTGACATTCTAGCTAGAAACACAACTATTAAAATCAACGAGGTTCAAGTCAAAAAGACACAGGAGTCAACTTGAAAGTATTCTCACTGATAAATGATAGAACAGTTTGAGCTTCAATGTGAGTAAGAATAGCAAGGTCATGATCATTAAATGGCCAATTTCAAAGGTAAGGAATTATGTATTTATCTTATCTTTCTTATGAAAGCTAAACCTTATAGAATTAATTGAAAAGGGGAAGCATTCATAAAATTAATCCAGTCAATTGCAATGACATGAATTATTTACTATGGCCTTTTTAGCCATATGCCTCCAGTTTGTAATGTATTATAAATCCATGCCTGCGGTTATTGTTCCATTTTAGAAGGAGTTATATGTTATATTAATAAGACAGGAGAAAGGTGGGCTGTATCTTGAGCCCCTATATTATTAGAGGGTGGGACTAAAGCTATCACCCTGTTCCCTCAGGGGAAACTGCATCCACTCTGTAGGGTTGATTTCGAAACCCACAGAAAAGCTTCCATCGTTGATAGCTGTGTTAAAATAAAAGTTCTGCTGTTACTTTATTAGGGACATCGCCAGTTTAATACTCAATAAATAAAAGCAAAGAATTGGGATTGCAGAGCTGACAGAGATCAGATCTGACTATCTAACATGCACAGTAATAACCAGCATGCCTGCAACATGACGTCTGAATCACATAAGACAGAAAATACACTTTAATCAAAGCCCCAGATAAAGGTAAACTTTTCTGTGTGACCACTCCCCGTTTTTTACTAAACATGCAAGGAATACCTGTTCTGGTGCTGAAACACGTCTCCAAGGTTATATACTGCCCTCATTAAAAAAAAATCTGGCCCAAGCCTTGGGGGGCCATTTTAGCAATATCAGTCCCAGTGTGCTTATCTGCCTGATCAACTAAAAATGACATTCTTTTCTCATTTTCTGTCACTTTTGCATCTCTGTTGTTCTACTGAATGAGATCTAGGAGACCACAGTAATGCCTTGGACAAGTGTATTCTCTTGCTCTGGATCCAGATTCTAGCACATCTTTGTCTGACCTCCAGCTTGTACCCTAACCCGATATTCATCAGTTTCCACAGCTTTGTGAGCCAATATCTTGTTGTCTGATCTGCTGATTTAGGCTCATCAGCGTGATAGTTAGGAATCATATCAATTAGATACTCCTGGGTAAAGGTAGGGGTGAAGTCTTTTTGTAAAAGAGAGAGAGAGAGAGAGACTGAGCTGAATTGAATCCACTTTGGCCCTCCATCTCCTGTCAGAGCTGAATCTAACCTCTGGTTCCTCAATCTCCTATTACAGCACCTGCTGATCCCAGGAACTGTCAACAGAATAGTGCACTTATTCCACTAACTTCAGACCATTCCATCCACTACTCTGTGACCTCTGTTGTGTCTGTGTCATGGTCCTGGATCCCTCATCATTAGCATCCATGAATCAGGAGAAGCCTCAGTTGAACTGGACTTGACAATTTCTATAATTTTATAACCCATTTGTGGATATAAATTTATCTCTATATACAACACATATAAGCTTCACCTATTTGGCTTCTCTAAGGAACTCAATCGGCTTTTGCAACCACGTGAGTGAGAAGAATTCCCCAGACTGACTATGGCTTTGACATTTTCCAGCCTTCACAACAGCATACACTTTGATGGTTCAGGAATTTCACAAGGAATTTCCATGAATTACAGAGCTTATGATGTGAAAATGAATAGTGAGGGTCAGAGCAGTAGTTGATTTGAAGATGACTGTGGTATAATATTTTGGAGAAGTTGAAGATTTGGGATATATTTAAACTCCACCTAATAGGGAACAGTCTTATGCCTATACTTCTACAATAAGTTATCCATGTACAATAAATGTAAGCAAAAATGATATGGTAGTCATATCATCATTCTTCATCCCAATACCATGAGTAGACTCAGGCATTGAGTAGTTACATAATCTCGTATCAACGTGAGGGTATTAAGAATGAGGGGCTGGAGTCTAGTCTGTCAATCAGGTCACAACCTGATGATGCCTCCTTGTGGGCATGGCTTCCTCATGAGGATTCTAGGAACTTCTCCCTTTTCTTTCGTCTTGCTGTTGACAAGCCACAGTTTACCTTCCAGTTGATAAGCCACACTCAGAGAACAGAAAGATCCACATGGAGATCCACACCAGTGCTAAGATGCTTCCACCAACACTGGATGCACAAAACTTGTCACCCCAGCCTGTGATCTATCTGCATTCAACCTCACTGTGTGTGCTGCATAAGTCTGAAGAGGAATTTATGGACTAGTTTGGGACTTATGGCCTAATATCAGACTTAGAATTTATGAACTGAAATATTTTCTTAATATACAGTGGCTCTTTGATCTAAAGCTCATTTTTTCACAGATCATTTTATAGGGGGCTTGTACAGTTCTTATAACAATCCATACATCAATTGTATCGAGCATATTTGTACATATGGTGCCATCATTATTTTCTAAACATTTACTTTCTATTTCAGTCTTTTGTACCAGCTCCTCTTTTTCCTTTTCTCCCCCTCCCTACTCATGATCCTGTGATAAATATGGTACATATATAATCGTTTGTCAATTTGAGGATTAAGAGTATAGATGTGAAGTTTAGCCTGTCAATCACATCATAGCCAATGAGGCCTCTGTGTGGGCATGGCCTTCTCCTGCAAATTTTGGTATTTTCTCCTTAGAGTGGGGAGACATTTTTCTCTCTGTAATACCCTGGGAGACATAGCAGCTGACAAGACACATGGGCCCACCCTGATGCAGCCCTGGGTGCTGGAGAATCCATGCCGAGACCCCTGCCAGGGCTGGGATGTTTCTAATGCCATTGGATCCAAAGACTGTCTACCCATTGGCCTGTGATCTTCTACATTTGGCATTATTGCATGTGTTTCATGAGTCTGAGGAGAACTTTATGGATTAGTGTTGTACATATGGGCTCATATCAGACTTATGGACTTGATCTGGACTGGGCTGGGATGTTTTCTCAATATTCAAATGCTCTGTATATAAATATCTTTCTTATACATATATGTGTGTCCATGGATTTGTTTCTCTAGTCTACCCAGACTAATACAATAAATGATAAATTATTATTATTTTCATCTTACACCAACTGTTGTCTCCCTTCCCCCACAGTTTCTGTTGTTTATTCCCCTGAGGTAGGAGTGATGGTTATCTGTCATTCGTTGCATTTGGTTCCCACTTTCTCTCCTCCACTCCCCACCTTCCCCTTCCCCTCCTGGTATTGATACTCTCCTTTCTGTTCCTGAGGGATTTATCTGAACTGGATTATGTGTGTCATGATCTCTTATCAGTGCCTGTGTATATGCTCCAGTCTAGTGCACAGTGAAATGGAGGACTGGGGTCATGATAGTGGGGGGTGAGGAAGCCTCAAGGAACCAGAGGGATATCATGTGTTTCATCAGTGCTATACTGCACCCTGGATGACTCATACCCTTCCTTGTGACCTTTTGTGAGGGAATGTCCCATTGTCTACATATGGGTTTATACATATATGAGTGTTTCTGAACAAAACTGACATTGTATGTTCCTCTAGAACAATGAGTATACAACTTTTTAGAATTTTTCTAGAGGGATCAAACCTGTGTTTGATCAATTTGCATTAGGTAGCTGTCCAAATATATAAAACAGAGATGTGATTGTAATTTCTCATTCTCCTGCCATCATAAAAATCTATACTTCTCAAAATATCAAAACGTTGAAATCATCCTCATTTTGGCTCCATGACTATGTATACTTTATTAATGATATTTATATATTATAGCCTACAGCAGGCTTCAGGAGCTGGTAAGTTTATTAGCACATTGTTCTTTGAGGGGGGTGGGGGGGTTGAAGGTACATGTGCATCTAGCAGTGCAGCCTTTTCTTGGGAAACAGAAGGCTGAAAAGTGGCAGATAGTATCCTTGAATAAGAATGGCCTCTTTATTGAGATAAGATCCTTTTTATGTATGGGATTCTGAATAATTGGAATTTGATACACAATCAGGTCTTGGGTTCTATTAGATTATATCCACTGCCTCTCCTTCTTCCTCGCTTTGTGGGGAGGGCACAGCTGGAAGAGGACAAGAGGTATGCTCTCTGAACTGTAGAGTTCTCCTTGGGAAATCAGTTACATAGTCTAAATGAGGTGCTGAATAAAACTCTAACGTAGACTGTGTTGGTTCAGTGAGAATTCTTAATGAGGCATTGAATGCCAAATAAGGGTCCTCTTGAGGTAAAGGGATAGAAGCCTTAACTGCTATACGTGGACCCGGTAAGAAGAGAATATGAAACAGTGTTGGCTTTAATAACATGAATTCCAAGACCAATTGTTGTGAGGTAACAAGGACTGGGTTTTAGGGTGTTGTTGAGAGGAACAGTGATGTTCATCTAAGGATAAGAAAGAACATTATACCCATAAGCAATGTTGCATCAACAAGATGCCCTGGCTCAGCCCAATTCAAGTCCATAAGTTCGATGTAAGGCAGGGGTCTCTTCAGACTTCCATAGCCGCAGGCCAACAACGAAGAAAGGTGGCATGGGATATAGAAGATGGTGGGTGCACAGAAGTGTGGATCGAAGTTTGGTAGAAATATGGCAAGACCCAAAAAGCTCTCAGAGTCGGGCAGCCTACATGGGGGAAGACCCTAGAGGCAGGCTGAGTCCCAGCAAGCAAGAAGATAAAGAGGCCGGGAAAAAGAAGGGGGTCCCCAGTTTCTTTCTTATAAGAAGGCCACATCTCCCAGGCAGTATTATCAGGTTGTCACCTGTTGGATAGGTTGGACTCCACCCCTAGACTTTCCCACAAAGACAAATTGACATAAAAGCATCCACTACTACATGCGGATTGTAGTAAATTTTATTGTTGAAGTTTTAATCCTCTTTATGTTCTATTATATATCATGAGCTTGGGGATAAAGAATTATTTATGCATTGACCTTATGCCATGTAAGAAAATCATTAGACTACTGTGTTAGGTATACCCTGTTAGAGCCATGACCCACCCAACATGAGGCTTGAAACACTTTTACTCAGTCAATATTTACTTACTTAACAATATAATTTGCTTATTGTCAAGTTTATTGGGTTACTATAATTGAAACGGTTATTCTCCACTGCCTTACCCTTGAAATATTGTCCAGGTTGATTTTTTAAGCTTTCAGGTTTAGGCAATGGTGAGCCAATTTGTAAGAAATAAGTGCTTCCAGAAATTCAAATTCGCCGCTACCCGAAGGAACAAGTTTATTGAGATAATTGAAAACACTTTAAAAAACAGCTCCTTGAAGGATCGCCTACCCACGTCAGTGACTGCATCTTGAGAAAGAAATCTAAGTTTACTTGAGGCATAGAAGAACCATGTGGAATATGTGAATTTAGCAATTCCCTTTCCTGCCGCTATATTTCTAACATGAAAATACAACAGTGACTAGTCACTGCCTGTTTGAGTCGTTTTTTACCCCAACAATTGCTGTGATTTCCCCACACCAAGTGAAAAATGATGAATTTCTGTGATTTATGTTTGATATCTTTATCATATATAACACAAATTATATATATATGCATATACGTATTTTTAAAAAATTTTCCTTCATTAAGAATAACTATTCCACGGTGATATCAAGGGCAAATCACATTCTTCTGTTGTCTTTTTTTTAACTCCAATTTTCTTTCCTCAGCTTGATTCAAAGTTGCCTATGAAAACAAAAGCTAATGCTATAAAATTACTAGAAAGAGTTTGAAGAAGGTAGGAGTAACAAATGTCAAAAGACAACAGATATTTTATATTGTTGGTCCCATTTATAGAGATAATTGGCTTTGGGGTTTCGATTGTCATTCTTAATTCCAGCTGGAGAAAAAACAAACACCCCCAAAACCAAAAAAACTCTATTGGAAGGGAAAGTCCTTAGACTTGCCCTGGACAGCGGCAGTTGTGCAAATAAAACAAGGGAACATCGCCTGGTTTAAAATCAGAAACACCGTGCTTCACGGCTGTATCTTCTCCCCCTAAGAATTCAGTCTGTGTTCTCAGCAAATCATCAGAAAAGCTCACTTGTATGACAAAGAGTATGGCATCAGGGATGGAAGAAGACTCATTAACCTGTGCTGCTGAAAGGGGTGGACATGAAGCACTTGCTGATAAAGATCAAGGACCTTCGGCATGGATTACAAATCAGTGTACAGACCCAAATCCTCACAACCGGACCAATAAGTAAATCCTGATACATGTCAGTTTGTTCTGCTTGGATCCACAATCAATGCTCATGGAAGCAGCAGTCAGGAGATCAAAAAACGTGTTGCATTAGGTAAGTCTACTGCACAGACCCCTTTGGAGTATTGAAAAGCAGGGATGATACTTTGAGGACCAAGATGTCCCTGACCCAACACGTAGTGTTTTCGATTGCCTCAGAGGCATTGAAGAAGGAAGACCACAGAGAAATCACCGCATTGAAATTGTGGTGCTGTTAAAGAATGAAGTCCAAGTACATTGGACTGACAAAACAGTAAGCAAATCTGCTTTGGTTCTAATTTCTACCCAGTCCTTGGGTACCCAGGTTTTATACTATACGCTACTGGAATTTTAAACTCTGTCTTTTTGAGACAATCTGGAAATTGCCCTAATGTGGGAATGAGCCTTATGTCAAAGTCACCAGCATCAGATTGAATGAACCAACATACTCTGCTGGGCTGAACACCAGTGTGAGAGAAAAGACATGACTGTAATTCCAAGCTTATGGACTTGGCAGTGGTTGGCCTTTGGTTGGGATGTCTTGTGGATTTCCAGTGGATCATGACCCTGGACTAACATGGATTTGCTATTTTAGTGCCCTTATTGTTTCCTTATGACATGTATTGATCTGGTCGGCCTGGCTCTGCCTTGGTGATAAGTGTTATTTTGTTAGTTTGTCCTATCAGCAAGCCCCACCCAACCATCGTTTGTGTAAACAGTACCACTTAAGATTTTGATCAAACAGCAATCCATGCATTGAAGCCTAGGCTTGCCTATATTTGCACAATTTTCTTTTTCAACAGTGTTTTAAATTCTATGCCTAATTCTACTGGGTAACTTAATGACACTATTGATAGAATGAGCTAATTCCTTAAGAGTGATTGATAATGTTTTCCATCATAAAATGATAGTGCTGTAGCTAATGCAAACCAGAGACATAATGAATTAATTTAGGGTCTCTATTTAATTTCTAGCTTCAATCTAAGACCAGTTCGTACCTATGATATGGCCCTGCTTGATGCGTCCTCTCATGGAAAGTTCACTGCAGATGTGAATCCTATAGCAAATTGTGGTTAAGGAACCAGAGTGCCCTGATATCAGAAATAATAGTGTCTGAGGTCTTAAAGATTTGCCTTAAAACAAGCAGCCATCTAAGTGAGGTATTGATTAAGTCCACAAGGACAAGGCACATGAATCTGTGTGATCCAAGCACTATGAATAATAAAATCCAAATCCAAAGGAGAGAATGGTATCAAGGGTTAAATTGTGAACACCTGGCTTGCAGAAAGCTACAGCTGACAGCAGAAGGTCTAAATCCATTTGCAGGGTCTACACATAGATGAAGCCTCTGGTGAGTCCCCTCTGAGCATGATCCAGGAGTGTGAATGGCCTTGCTCTCAGAGAGAATTGTCAAGTCATTTGTGACAGATGTAGTTAGGTTGTAATGTAATACCTTATCATTTTTGTTAGTCTGAAAATACTAGAGAAACAAATCCACGAAGACACATATGTGTAGAAGAAAGAGTATTAAATAAAGGGTAATTGTGCATTAAGAAAGCATCGCAATCCAGTCTAGCCCAAGCCCATAAATCCAATATTAGCCATATGTCCAAAACCAATCTATAGTCTTCTTTAGACTCATGAAATACATGAAAGGATGCTGAATGCAGGATGATCACAGGCCAGTGGAGAAAGTCTTTGGATCCAGTGGCCTTGTAAGCATCTCAGGTGTCTCCACTTGGCTTCTCCAGTTCCTAAAGTCTGGTTCCATCAGGGTAGATCCCTGTGGCTTCTCCAACTTCCAGGGATTCATGTGTCTTGTCAGTACAGCATTGTCTCAGGGAGTGAGGAGAAAGAGAGAGAAGTGTCTCCTGCCTCCAAGCAGGAAAAACAGGAATTCCCAGAATTCTCAGAAGACCATGCCCATACAGAGGCCTCGTTGGCTATGATCCGATTGACAGACTAGGGTCCACCTCTTCACTCTTAATCCGCTCATGTCCCAAATTGACACCAGGTTATGTAACTACCATGTCATTTGATCTCCTTTTTGACATATTTTCAAATTGTTTCAGCTTTAATATTTGTTTGTTTTTGCCATTTCTTTGCTTCCTGTTTGTGCTTAATATTATTTTCTGTATATGAAATCCAGGCTTTCATAGATCTGTAGAGACAGCAACTGGATTGATGATGGTTTAGGATTATTGCACAGGGCCTTGGTGGGAAATGGGTGCTAACAATGAGTATGAGAAGAAAATGTTCTGAAATTGATTAGTGAGCCACTTCTTAAAAATTGCTCAATGAAAACCCTGTAGAAATTAGTATTACATTGCTGCATTTAGGGTTGTCCTGAGTTGAAATTAATTCCATGTCAACTGGTTTTGTAGAAAATAAGCAGCCATCCTAGAAGGCCCACACATGAGGCATCCGTGCGGTGAGAGGAAATCCATGCTCATGAAGGACACTGGAACTGTAGTAGAGGAAGGCGTGGAAGTGATTAACTATGAGAAATCTAGGGATAGAGAACTGACTACTGACTTTGATGACCTTGTAAGACAATGATAATTTATGGGAAAGAAAAATTTTCTCTAGAGTGTTACAAACCAAACTCCAATTCAATTTGAGCAGAGAATGAGAGATAAGCAAGAGAATCTGTTAGTACAGATGATTATTTCTAGAAGTTATACTTTAAAGGAGAACACTTTAGGAAGGAGAAATGTCAATGGGGAAAAATTTTAATACTTTTAAGGTAGCGCATGAATTGAACTGAAAAACAATCACTGCCATTACAAAAGAACTTGAGGATGGGTTCCCATTAAAGAGATAAATCAAAAGGAAATTTTTGATTTTAAAGGACTGGCATGTCTTTTCTTACTCAAATCAGAAATCTAATGATTTACATGTTTTCAGCTGAATTTGGGCTTCTTAGAACTATTGGTCTTCAGAGAACCTGGAAATAATGTGTTTTCCAGCCATATACTTTACATCATATCTCAGATGTAATTTGTACATGTATATGCTCCTTTCAAAAAGGTAACTGGTACTTTCCAGCCCGGCACTTACTAAATAATAATAGCTAAACAGTTTATGCAATTTAAATTACTATGATAAGAGAAGTACCAGGCCACATTTCCTTGTCTTATTTCTTCCTTCCTTTCCACCTTAATCTTCTATTTTCCTACTGCAAGCAGAGCTACAAACAAAGACCATTAGGCATTTTCAGCACCAGGAGAAAACAAGAATGACTTTTTGGCTATTCTAAACCCTCATCAGCATAGCTGATTTGTATTTTATTCTTTTTAAACCGAGGAAAGTAATATAGCACTTTGGACGCATGTTGTCTTCAAGCATCTTTTCATTTCTACATCAATGTATTTTTATTTCTACATCAATGTATTTTTATTTTTACATCAATGTATTTTTATTAAAGAATTATACAAACAAGAATTTATAGTGTGGTATCATTTATTTGTAAAGGGAAATTAGGCAAAGGAAAAATTGTATGAGACAATGTAAGATGTGAAAAGGGGTTAAATTTGGGAGAAGGCACAAGATATAATTTAGTTTCATTATTATACTACACGTTTTCCTAATAAGCCATATTAATTATAACTATGAATAAAATGCAAAATATGTTTGATTTTTAAATGGTATTCTTTAGTTGAGCTTATCAAGTAAAGGTAAAAAAGGAATACTAACTAACTATATATAAGATATGATCTTTTGAGAAATTGATACTTTTGAAACTTGAATGCTGCATTATATTTTATTATTATATTGTATTATATTAATTATATTATATTATATTGTCATCCCCTCCTTTTGTGCTCCAAAGTTGCTTTATTTATAAAACACGAAATATATGAGGACTTACTTTGGAGTCTAGATGTTTTTCCTGACATCTAGCTATCAAATAAAAGAAAAATGTCTAATTAATTTTGGTTTGTACTTGTTTTTTGCAGGCTCTATTCTGCAAATCCTCAAATAGTAGCTCATGTTTTAATGTGGATGCTAGTAGCTGACCCTTTACCACCGATGACAGTTAAGTCACTCAGCCTCTCTGTTTCCTCAGTGCCACAATGCTGTTCCCTGTATCCTAGGACTGTGGAGAGGGTCACAGAAAGTAATGTGTATATAATGGCTTTGAACATTCCCTGCACGTTTAAGTTATTTAAAAACTATTTACAGCAGGACTTTTTGTATTGTATACTTGGTTCTTTATCGTCGAGATTGTTGCATTTATTTAATCGATAAGGATATACTCGTTTGATCTTGTGTAATTTGTCTTTCAATAAGAGAGTAAACAGATTCCTAAAACTCTGGAAAAATTCACGTGATTATTGTTTAAGAGGAGAACTATGTCTCTTGTGTCTGCATGAATAACCTACGATTTTGCTATGGATGCCCTCGCGTTATCTCTTCCTGATACAGGGACCCCGTCATTATCCCCACATCCTCATACTAAAGCAGATAAAAGTCTAGCTGCCACTTGGAAGGATCACCATTAATATTCTCTTGCTCCTGAATTATACATAGTGAGAAATCAGACACTGGATTTGTCTGTTCTTTTAAGTTTAGAGGATCTGATTATCTAGCTGGCCCATAGTCTCCAGACAGGTTCCAGTTTTCACCGAGGAACAGCACAGAAGGGTTCTCAAGGGACTTTCTGCTGTAGCTTTCAGGGGACATGAGAAGACCCTAGCGCTGGGACTGATAGCTTCCCTGCAGTTCACCAAGTCGTAGCCGCCTTGCACAAATTTCAGTTTGTTTAAGTTCTGCAAAGGAAACAAGCAGAAAAGTTTACCTGTGCTTCTGGTTAGCATTGCAAATGATTATTCTCTCTGAACATTTTTTCTTTTAATAAATGATACCACCATGGGGAAGGATATATATGTATATATAATGTTAATTTATAAGCACAAATGCACATAAAATAACAGAGATATATAGTACACCTGTAGTATTAAAATCTCATGGTGTGACTTGGGGGGAAATTACCGACCATTTTTGAAGAAGGCTAAAGGGAAAAAGGTATTAGTGGTGTCAGGTGACTCTCCTAGCTGCCTTGGTTCCTTGTCATTTGTTTCGGTCAATTTGGTTAATTCTAGCTTTTCTTTCTTTCTTTCTTTCTTTCTTTCTTTCTTTCTTTCTTTCTTTCTTTCTTTCCTGTCCCTGTTTCTTTAAAATTATTTGATATTATCGAAAAGGGTACCAAAACATTTTGCTGTGTCCTGGTTATCATTGTAGCTACACAGGTTGTAATCTTCATGACCTTTCTTATCTAAAATATTCTCCATTCTTTGCTGTGCCATTTTGCTTTCCGAGAAATACATTTTGACCAGACTTAGTTAACCTGGCTATTTTCATGCCTCTGACCCTCTCACAGTTAAGCACCATGACTGCGATGATAGCATTAGGCTGACATTTTATACATATCTGACATTTTATATATATATCTCAGCAATAGAAAAACTGAATATTTAATAACTTGTTATTTATAGAGCCTTAAAATGCACTCTCAATCACATTTCTTTTTATTAATAGCCTGTGAATTCAAGGATAGCGACTCTATTTTAGTTGTTGTTGTCAGTGCACCTATGTAGATGAGACCAGGCATGTTTAGGCATGTCAATAAATAAAGAGCAGGCCATTTGAAACACGTGATAATAGAGTTATATACCAAGAGTATTTGAAGCACAAAGAAGAGAAAAATAAAAGGCTTTCCAGAGAAGGTGACAATTGGACTGAGTTTCAAAAGCTTAGTAGAAAATTTCTTGGTGAGCAAAGAATAAAAGAGCATTTGTAGTAGACAATAAAGCTATGAAGACCCCAAGAAAACAAAAACAATACTGAGTTATTTCTGGAGCTACAAGGAGTTCAGAATGATGGAAACAGAGTCCAGGGGTCTAATGTTGAGACGGCAACTGACAGGCAGCGAAGGCCACATGAGGATCAGGTTTGACTTCTCCTTTGAAAGGTGTGAATTTCACCCTGTCAAATGTGGGACCGAGCCTTGTCTTTAAAGTGACCCCTGTGGTCACATGGTCAGGATGAATACAATCAACATGCTGAGCGAGTTCAAGTGTGGGAAGGCAGGCACGACTTTCCTGACTGGGAACGTGGTAGGGTTAGCAGGCAGTGATATTTTGTCTCTGTCTCAAGAGTCCTCTGTTTTCCCGTCTTTGGACGCTAATCTAATGGAGAGAATAGGTAAAGCTACCTAGGAACAACACATATTCACGCAAAGAAAAAGTATAAGGACAGAACCTGGAGGGGGTTATCTAACTAAAGGCAGGGAGATTAATGACGAGATTCATTAAATAACATGTATACAACTCTTCACACATATTTAAATTCAATTGTGTGTCAGTGTAAATGAAATTTTCACAAATGAAAATTCGTGGCATGGTCTCTTGTTCTCCTATGGGTTACGATATCTCTTTCTAAGGCAACATATATGCTGACAGAACTATGCATTTTTCTACTAACGCTGTTCATTTGCATGTGTGATCCTGCCCTGCGTATTGCATCAGCAGAGGGTGGAGCCCCTCAGTCTCTAACCGCGGGACTTGAAGGAGAGCAGTAGCTTCACTTACATTCAGTGCACACACAGACATGTCCCTGCACCCGGCTTCGCACTGATGGCAGAGTGCCTGCTCACTTCCCCTTACAATAGGTCTTCTCGATGCCCCAAAGATGCCTGCTCTTCTGAAGGAGAAGCCTTCAGAAACGAAAAAGTGGTTTGCTTACTTCCTTCTGATCACCATAACTTCCAAGAGTAGAAGATGAAAACTGTACATACAAAACAAAAACAACGAACACAAGTTCATTCTCTGGCGAACTCTCATAGATTTGTTTGGTGTTTTGGTGTCCTGTGTTCTTGGTTACTGGATTTGAAATCCATTGTAGCTTCGAATTGGACCAACTTTCTTAAATCCTGAGGCCCAATTTAGTCATCTGCAAACAGCTATGTAAACTACTGTCTAGCTCCTTGCTTTGGTGCATGACATATTTCTATGAATGTAGGAAAAATATTATCTAAATGTTATGATTATTATAATTAAAGAAAACATTTTACTAGCTTTTTAGGTTTATCCGTGTACAAGATATTTTTTCATATTTATCAATCAAATTATATATCTATAATTTTCATGAATTAGAAATCTGGATAGGGTCATGGGGCTTAATTGTATTAAATCCTAAAATACCCCTAAAAATTAAAAATATATATATGTGTCAGTTTGTCTGGGCCCTAATTCAATGTTTTCACAGGTATGTAATTATGTAAACATCATTTAAGATATGATCTGATAGTATCAGTCAACCAATTGTCAGCTGATTTCAACCAACTGTAAGCTGATTTAGTCACTTCATAGCCCCAATCCCATGTAAGGGAACCTCCCGAGTGTGGCTTGCATAACTTCTCGTTTTTAAGGAAATTAAAAGAGCGAGATAGCAGCATAAGGAGAGGGACTTGATGAGCGCCATGAAAGATGAGCTTGGAATTGAGCACATCCCTTGGATCCAAGCTCTGGGTGCTGGCAGTGTCCTTGACCCTCAGGAAGAGTGATACCGATGCCAAGACACATGGAGCTCTCCAAAGAACTCAGGGCCCGTAGATGTTGAAAAGAGAAAGTGTCTTCCCCCAGAGGTGACAAAGAAATTCTTCCTCTGGAACTGGTACTCTCGATCTGATCCGCTCTGGGATTCTGACCTCATAAATCATGATAAAATAGACATTTGGTATTGCTCTTATGGCAGCACTAGATAACGAAGACAGATAGTTAGACACTTCATTTTCTCTACAAAACTCAAGTCTTTATACTAAGATCTTATTTTTAATTTCACGATGTGATGACAGTATTTGTAACTTCAGATACGATTCGTCTCATAACTGATTTTGCATATCCATTTAATATTCTTTTGCTTTGCTATACTTGTTGTGATATGCTATCTCGATTACCAGCTTGACTTTCAAAGAATGTTTTAAGTGTGTAGTTAGAAGTAATGATATGCAGCAGCACTTACACAAAGAAATCAAAATATTTTCAGAGACACAATCGCAGCATTTCATGCTGAGGGATTGGTAGTGCTTTCATAGCTGAGTCTGTGCCTCTCCACTGTGGGTGTTATCCAAGTCAGATTGCCTAATACTTTGGAAAGAATTCTCACTACTTGCTCTTTCACAATGTCTGACTCTTTTTATTCATTAAAAGATCTGTCCTTTTACTTTTGCTTATTTGCATGGGCTAAGCAGACTTTAAAATCTATCTCTATTCTAAAACTAGTAGAGAGGAAAAGCCTATTTTAAAGATGTAAGATCTCCCAAATCTCTAGCAAAAAAAAATATTAATTTTAAAGTTTTAGCCATAGTATTTTCACAGGACATTTTCTTAATTTTTCTCTCAGTCATATAAAACCCAGCAAGTTTAAAGACAAAAATCATTTTTGTTGTCTCCCATAATCATGTCTCTTCAAAAATTATTTATATCAGAGACATCCAAGCTAAACTGCAATAGTTATAGATTCTTCCTTTTTCTTCACTCACCTCCTCCTTTCCCCACCACAGTAGAATTACTAAAAGATATAGATGTTACATCTACAAGTTCTCTCAAGCCATTCTCCCCTCGATTTCCTGTGATTTTGTTATGATTGAACCCCAGAATGTTTCTGTTACTTACGTTGTTACTACTCCTAATGATCACCATGGCCTTCAGTCTTGCCAGCTTATGCTTTGTCTTCCACACTGATGCCTTCGTGTGCTTTTGAAAAATCAGATAGGATGAAGCTGCTTTAGTTTAGTCTTCTTTTGCTTCATTTGGTTGTTCCAGAAAAGCCCACCTGTCTCATGCATGCTCTGACTGGTGCTGACCTCTCCAGTATGATCCTTTGATATAAACCTCAACACCACTTTTTTTTATTAATACAGATGTATGCAATGTATGTATAGAATGTGCTACTGGACAAAGATCTCTCTCTCTCTCTCACACACACACACTCACTGCCATTGAGTCAGTTCTAACATTTGTCGACTCTACTGGCAGAGTAGCACTTCCTCTGTGAGTTTCTGAGACTCTGAATGAAGTGTCAGAAAAGAATTTTACTGTTGAGTACTTAGTTGCCTTTGAATATCAAAATAGCAATATCATCAAATCTGTGCAATTATATTTAACTAGAACTTTCCTGGAGCTTTGGTAATAGATATTTATTTTATGATGAAATAGCATGATTCACAAAAGGAATTGGCTATAATGTCTGACCTATGGCAGCAATTTAGAATTCATGAGAAGAGGATAAGGCACTGCAGATTAGACAAATTCAGCATCTTGGATTTGTGGAACTTTTGAGCCAATTGTACAACTGCTTATATTTCCTGAACAGAGCGAAAGCCTTAGAGTTCAAACCACTTTCAGTTGAATTTTCTATTACTCATAGCCAGGGAATTCCTAAATGCTGTGAGCAGAATTTGTGTGTATGTGTGTGTGAATTTGGAATGCTATTTTTTGTTTATTTTTCCCTATGAACTCTCACCTATATTTCAAAACTAGATGCACTAGATGCACTAGTCCTTAGTGAAATTCTCTGGCTCTCTAAAAGCTCTGAGATAGAATATTTTTACTTTTCTTTTTCTCTTCTACGTTTCTTTGTTTTCATGTTTGAAGAAGTAAAGATGCTTAATATTGTGATTCTATTCATAAACTTTATAACTTCTACCTAATAAATTGGTGGAAACATGTTAACAAGGTATTTAGGACTCGAATTCAGGATTGGTCCATTTTGCCATTACAATGGGCATATAAGTGAGCCATCTAAGAGGCAGTAAGAGAAGACTTAGTTGGCCAGTAAAAGAGAAAAGCTGTGGGCTGAGCCCTTTCAAGAGACAGGGGCAGCATGCGAGGCTACAGCACTGAAACCATTAGGCATGCTCCAAGATCCACAGAAAGAATAAACCCAGATGCATATCGCCAGGATGCCCTTTGAGCATTTATCAGTGCTAAAGAATCTTTGGAGTACTTACCTAAACAGGGCAAGAGACAGTGGTCACATGACTCAGAGGCAGAACAGCATGGCTGCCAGCATGACCGAGAAGCAGCATTGAAGACAAAAGGACTCCACGCTTCTTGATTTCTGATCCTGAGCTATAGTAGCTTGTAGAATACACTGATAAGTCCCATCACTGTGAGCATTGGGAACTCCGTATGTACTGCATAGACGATTGAACCCAGAGTAGAAGTAAAGAGCCTTGGGGCACATTTGGTGTCAGGACAGGAGGAAGACTGGAGGATGGAGGTATGTGTAGTCTCTGGCTTGTGTCAATAGGCCTTTGGCTGGACTAGGACACTCCTCCCCCTTGAAGACATGGCCTAGCTGGCATTTTCTCATCCTGCCCACCTACCTTTCTGAAATTCTTTTTGGGTAGAGATTAAATGCTATTCATTTTAAAACCATCTCTTTTAAAATAATATGTAGTTCAAAAAGTTAATGCTTATTTGTGTTTGCATCAGAATATGTTGTTCTAATTAAATGTTAGACTTTCCATTTTAAATCAAAATTAATTAGGCAAGATAACTTTGTTAAATCTTCTCAATCGTGGTTAGTTGAAACTTGATGTTTTAGTTTTTAGATTTTAATGTGTACTGAAAGTTAGACATGTTTTAGACAGACATGTTTTTTGATTTAACATTTTAAATAATGACTCCATTCATGAAAATAATAACATGTATTGGAAAGAAATTGTGAATTTGTATTTAGTAATTATAAATTTTAGCATGTATAATGTGCATATGAGCTAATTTAATAAAATTTGACAGAAATAAAACCAAATAACCACATCACATTACCTATTGTATCCATTTTTCTACTTATTGTAAAACAAGAGCTATTGTTACAGAGGAAAAAACTAAAGGTGCAGATAAGGAATGGAAGCAGATAAAAAACGTTTTATCGTGTCAAAGTGGCCACTTTTACAGTAGTATTATATTAATGTCAAACTTCTTATGCACATATTTATTTTTTAAAGAAACAGAATCATTCTATACATCTATAACTTTATTACGCACTTGTCTCTATTGTGAGCGTATTTCTGTATAATTACATACTTTCCAATGGTAATTTTAGACTTTCCGAAAAGGTGAAAAAAATACCGATGTGCACTTCACCCAGCTTCCTTTACATTAATTATTTTATATAATCACATTGCAATTATCAGTAAGGAGGAATTAAATAGTATCATTTTAAAAATTATAGACTTTATTGAAATTTCACTGTATTTTTTCCCCTAATAATATTCTTTTTCTGTTCCAGATTTAATCTGGGATCCCACCTTGCATTCAGCTGCCATATATAGGTGTTTTTAAAGAGGCCTCAATGCTTCTTTCAACACTACCTACCTATACATTTAGAAATAGTGAGAGGCAGCATTGGTGGAGCACACACATGATTCAGGCATTTAAAAATAACAACATCAATACCATTTCTGTAAAGAACACATATTACTTATTTTATAGCTGAGTAATTAGAGAACCAGACAGATTACATCTATTGTCAAAAAATCACATAGCCAGCCACTGGTGATGTCAATATTTGAACCCAGGCGACCCAATCTAATGCATTAGCCAGAAACTAATCTATGGGAATGGATGATACATCAATTGAAGTGTTTCAACAAGGTGATGAAGCACTCATTCATCTATGCCAGGAAACTTGGAAGACAACTACATGACCAACTGACTAGAAGAAATCCATATTTGTGCCCTTTACAAAGAAAGGTTACACAACAGAAGGCTCAAACTATAGAACAATATCATTGACATCACACAAATAAAACTTTGCTGAAGATCATTCAACCATAGTTGTACATTGGCAAATGGCCAGCGGTTCAGGCTGGATACGGAAAGGGACTTATAATGAGGAATATTTTTACTGATGTCAGGTGGATCTTACCTCAAATCAGAAAGTACCAGAAAGATGTTTATTTGTGTCCTATTAACTATGTAAGAGCTTCGGCTGCGTGAACCATGATAAATTATGGATAAGCACGCGAAGAATAGGAATTCCAGAGCACTTCTATGTGCTTATTCTGACCTTGTTGATGAAGTAAGAGGCAGTTATGCTTACAGAAGATAGTTTAAAATTAGGAAAGATGTGGACCACAGTTCTATTCTCTCACCATACTTAGTCAGTCTGTAAGCTGATCAAATAATCAGAGATGCTGAATTATATGAAGAAAAATGCTGTATCAGGATTGGAGGAAGGCCCCTTAACAACATGTGATATGCAGGTGACACAGCCTTGTCTGCTGAAAATGAGGAGGATTAATTGATATACGTGATACTGAATATCAAGAATTATATCCTGCAGTATGGATTAAACCCATTATAAATCATACCCAATTCCTCACAACTGGACTAAGATACATGGAGAAAAGGGTGAAGTTGTCAAAGATTTTGTCTTGCTTGGATTCACAATCAACGTTCATGAAAACAGAATTCAAGAGATTAAAAGAAATATTGCATTAGGTAAATCTGTTCCAAAAGACCTATTTAGATTATTGAAAAGTAAGGAAGTTACCTTGAAGACTCAGATATGCCTGCTCTGAAGAAACTAATTTCAGGAAAGAGCATAATGCTTGGTGAAGAAGAGGGTCAGAGAGAAAGGGAAACTCATGGTGCAGCAACAAACTTGCATGAAGCATCTTACCAACAGAGAGGTCTGCAGGGCTGGCCCAATCCCAGCTACATGGACCCTCTCCCCAGAAGAATGCACTACAGAGGACAGCACTGAAGATCCAGCTCAGGAGAGGGTGTGTCTTCTCAGAACACACAGGAGCTAACAAAGAGGGAAGGACAGAGAGAGAGATACAACAGCCTGGCCTACCAAGCCCATAGGATGACATTCCTGCTTGCAGCAGCCAATGCACAGAAAGGACCATAGGGCCGGCCCCACCACAAGACATGGCAGCCCATCACTGACCCACAGTGCTACAGGGGACAGCACTGGAGACACAGTGCAAGAATTGTGGCTGGTCGGACCCCCTCACACTGGGGCAAACACAAAGGGAGTGCAACAGAGCATCAAGGGGAGCTAAGCAATGAAGTCCCCAAGGAATCCCAAAACTATGCTTTGGGAAAGGGATTGGTATCCCATCAGACTTAATCAGAAAATAGTCATAAAGGTCAACAGACACATTTGGAACTATTTAAAAGCTTTTGGTTTTGTTTTTCATGTCTATCTATAGAAGATAGGCGGGAAAAACAATCCTGAGGAGAAAACAACAGGACAATCAGTTCTGGGGTGGGGTGGGGGAGAGCATCTGGGGTCTTAACCTCTTGAAGATAAACAAGTCGCCAGATAGCAGGGAAGCAACAAAGCCCACATGGTAAAAGCACACTAGCTTGAGGTGTCAATAGGATCAGGTATTAGGCATCAGAAGACCCAAAACAAACAATTATATGGATAGAACAAGTGTGTGTGTGTGGGGGGGGAGTGGAGCCCCAAAGTCCATCTGTAGACATTTGGACATCTCTACACCGAAGGGTCACAAGAAAGCTGTCTCCTTTCCCCACCCCTCATTATGATTTGCATTTCACCCATATCATTAAGGTCAATTGTACTTTAAGAAGGCAACTGAGATAGTTAAAGCTTATTGTGCCAACCTGGGCAATAAGCACATGTGGGGTTAATTGAAGGGCGGAGAGATAAATGACTCTGTGAGCCTCCCCTTTCAAGTTCTTGGGTCTCTTGCTCTCTGATGGTGAGACCAGGGTGTAGCTGCCTTAGCCAGTTCCCTGCTTCGGCTGGCAAGGCTCACTTCCTGCATACATCTCCAAGGAGAAGCCGCACGGACCTACCCCGATGCAGTCCTGGGTGCTGGAGCAGCTGTGTGGAGACCTCTGCCAGCTCTTAGATGCTTAAACACTCACTAATTCAGCTTTCCTCTGCACTCGGCATCATTGTGTGTGTTTTGTGAGATGGAGAATTTTGTGGATTGGTGTTGGAAATATGGGTTAAAGAGTTAATATTGGACTTGTGGTTTGGGGCAGCACTGGGTTGGGATGTTTTCTTGATGTGCACATAACCTTCATATAAAACTCTCTCTTATACATATGAATTTCTGTGGATTTGTTTCTATAATGTACCCAGACTAATCCAGCAGCTACTCTCTAGTCTTGTTAAGTGTCTTTAATCTGAGGGTCTAATCTTCTGGCACTGTATCAGACAATGTTTGGCTGTGAGTCACAAGATTGTCTGTGACTGATCCCTGAGAAGTGTGACAGCATAACAGCATCAAATAAAGCACAAAATTACAGGCAAGTGGTAAAATTAGATGTTCGTCAACTGAAAAACAGGAATTATCCATTAGTCTGGCCTATTTCCATGATGGCACATCAATTTACCAATGCTGTGACCTTTTGTAGGTATTGTTTTTAGTTAATACAACTTATTATTTTATAAATCTGCATGATGGAATGATGTCTAAAACTAGTCTTCACAAGACCGGTTGTATGTTGACTTAGTAAGCTGTTCCATATAGCTATGCTCTGAACATGATGATGTGCTAGTGTTTTTGTGAAGTTTTATCACCATCAAAGTGAGCTGATGCGAAAACTCAAAGGAAATAACATGTCTAAATCTTTTGTATAGAATATCTAATATATTCTATCTGCTCATACTAGCTTTATTATTATTAATATCTGCTGTATGAAGTAATAATGATGTTCAGCTTTTATCTTTAATATATATACTTTCTATATGACACATTCTTTACAATTAAAAAAAGCATATTATTATGTAAAGGACCTTGCTTCCTAGGTACATTATTTCTACCACCAATCTTTAAAACGTAAAAACAAAACCACAAAACAAATTAATCCACCCAATTTCCCAGACAAATAAGCGAAGGAACCAACAAAAACTGCACAAATTAACTCCCTTAGTTGACTAAAGTCAAACTTGATTAATTTAAAGCCTAAGTCTTCACAGTCCATGGGCTGATGCTTTTCACCACGGCACACACGTATCTCTACTTATGGAAAGTATGGCTGAAAGTCACGACAAATACATTTGACTAAGAACAAGATTTTTCATAGTACATTTGATCCTTAAAAATGTTGTCTAATCCTTAGTATACTAAAGTCCTGTTAAATGTCTATTATCATTTTCAAAACAGATTTCTTCTTCTCTTGGCAACACAGGCCATGTTATAAACTCCTAGGAGTTTAGACCCTGTCCTTTCAAGATGCACACCATCCTTCAGAGGTCACACCAAATCAGTCTAATGTGGAAAGCCCACTAAAAGAACTGAGCTTTACTCCAAACTCACCGGCAGCAGGTTTAAGGAACTGACATACTCAGACTTACGAAGGAAGCACCCTTTTGTGAAAAGAAGCACATGACTGCTAACCGGCAGTTATGAAATTGTAGGTTATTCGACTTTGGTTTATATCTCTTCCTTTGAGATTCCCAATGAAGAGTTGTTCAGGACTAACATATATTTACAATTTTAATGCTCTTCTTGCTTTCTGTTTTTTTAAATCATTTTCTTAGGAGATCATACAACACTTATCACAATTCATATTGTGTAAAGCACATTTGAACATTCATTGCCCTCACTATTCTCAAAACATTTGCTCTCTACCTAAGCCCCTGGCTCAGCTCCTCATTTTTCCCATCCTTCTGTGCTCTCCCCTCCCTCATGAACCCTTGATAATATATAAATTATTATTTTGTCATATATTTCCCTGTCCGATGTCTCCCTTCATCCACTTTTCTGTTGTCTGTCCCCTGGGGAGGAGGTCACATGTAAATCCTTATAAACGGTTCCCTCTTTCCAAGCCACACTCCCTCTACCATACCAGTATTGCCATTCGCACCACGGGTCCTGAAGGGATCATCCGCCCTGGATTCCCAGCATTTCCAGTTCCTATCTGTACCAGTGTACATCCTCTGGTCTAGCGATATTCATAAGGTAGAATTGGGATCATGAGAGTGGGGAGAGGAAGAAGCATTTAGGAACTAAAGGAAAGTTGTTTGTTTCATCATTGCTACATCGCACCCTGACTGGCTCGTGTCCTCCCTGAAACCCTTCTGTAAGGATCTCCAATGGCCTACAAATGGGCTTTGGTTGTCCACTCCGAACTCCGCCACTCATTCAGTATGATAAGATTTTTTGTTCTGATGATTCCTGATACCTGACTCCTTCAACACCCAGTGATTGCACAGACTGGTGTGCTTCTACCATGTGTATTTTGCTGCTTCTGAGCTAGATGGAGGCTTGTTTACCTTCGAGCATTAAAGATCCCAGGTGCTATATATTTTGATAATATCCTATGTATTCCCTGTGCCAAAGTTTTCAAGTTGGTCCCAATTCCCTCATTGATGGCCCTAAAAGTTTGGGGTTTAACTTCAAGGTCTGTGATCCACCTTGAGTCTATTCTTGTGCATGGAGTGAGATAAGGGTCTTGCTTCAATTTTCTGGAGGTAAATATCCATTTTTTCCATCAGTTTTCTTCACCACATTTGCTTATTCGCCTGCTTTGTCTTCAGCGGTTGTGTCATGAGGGTGAACATCATAGAATGTCAATTTAATAGAAAAAAGTATGTTTGCATTGAAAGAGTACTTTAGTGGAGGCCCAATGTCCTTCTACCTTAATCTAAACCTATAAATATATGCACATAGATCTATTTCCCCATCCTCATATATAAATATATTTGCATATATACTTGCCTTTATTTAGACCTCTATAAATGCCCTTTGCCTCCTAGCTCTTTCCTCTATTTCCATTGATCTTCCTCTTGTCTCACTATCATGCTCAGTCTTCATTTGGGTTTCAGTAATTCCTCTTGGTTTTATTACTCTTGATTATGCCCTACCAGGACTCCTATACCTTCCTCACCACTGATTTGGATCACTTGATGTTCCCTTGTCCCTGGGTTTGTTAGCACCACTAACTTTCCCCAACACCTACCCCTCTCCCATGTCCCCCCGGAATTGTCGGTCCTATTGTTTTCTCCTCCAGATTGTTCATCCAGCCTATCTTATTTAGACAGACCTGCAGAGGTAATAACATGCACAGAAACAAGTCAGAACAAAACCAAGCAACAATATAAAACAAAACAACAACCACCACAACAAACGAATGACAAACAAAACAAAATAAGAAAGAAAAGCTTGTAGTTAGTTCAAGGACTCTTTGTTGGCCTTTAGGAATGTTTTCCAGTCCAGTCTGTTGGGGCACCATGCCCTGGCCCCAAAGTCCACCTTCAGCATTCCCTGGGGACCTCACCCCTCTGTTCCCTTGCTGTCTGTTGCACTCCCTTAGTGTTTTGCCTCTGTGTGGCGGGATAAGATCGGGCACAAAACTCACACTATGTCTCTGGTGTTGCTAGCTGTAGGGCTATGGGTCAATGAAGGACATCATGTCTCATAGTGCGGCGTGCCATGTGGTCTTCTCTGAGGACTGGCTGCTGTAATCGGGAACATCGTTCTCAAGGTGGGACAGGATGTGCTCCACTCTCTTCTGCTCCCCTTTATCTATTCCCGTGTGATCCAATCTGATATGTATCTCTCCCAGAGCTAAAGATTCAATGCTGTCCTTTGAAATGAATTCTTCTGGGGGAGGGGTAAGTGTCCACGTAGTAGTTAGGATTGAGGCCCATCCCTCAGATATCTCCACTGGTTCCCTATCCATGCCGGCATGTTGCATTCATATCTTGGAGCACTTGGTTGAAGTCTGGTCCCTCTATCACTGTGGAGGTATAAATAATACCCTTAGTGCCCTGTGTCCATGCTACCCATTTCTTTTATCTATCTATCTATCTATCTATCTATCTATCTATCTATCTATCTATCTATCTATCTATCTATCTATCTATCTATCTATCTATTTATATTTTCTTACCTTTGCCCACCTCCTTTTTAGTTGTCTACAATGTGTATCCCTGTATTTGGTCTGATCCCTGACATACTACCTGGTCCTCACCCCAGGAATGTTTGTATACAGTAGCTTTTTCCCCTATGCCCCTTTTGCATTTTTTTAAAGCTTACCTCAGTGGACTCATGTACTTGTCCATTTGTTCTTGGCTTACTTCACTTAGCATGAGTTCCTCCAGTTCTTCCCATGTAGCAATGTGCTTCAAACATTCATCACTGCTTTTTAGCGATGCATAGTACTCTATTGTATGTATGTACCACAGCTTTTTAATGCACTTGTCAGTTGATGGAAACTTGGGTTGTTTCAAACTCCTTGCAATTGTGGTCTGTGCCGCAATGAACATTGGAACACAGATGTCTGGCCTTGGTTTGTTTCTTGCCTCTTCTGGGTATATGCTGAGTAGGGGAATTGCTGGGTCGTATGGTAACTCGATTTCCATCTGTTTTAGATAGCTCCAGATTGATTTCCATAGTGGTCGTACATACTTACAAGTCCACCAGCAGTGGATGAGAGTTCCTGTCTCCCCACAACCCCTCCAACACTTGTTGCTTTCTGAGTTTTTGAATTGGGCTATCTTTGAGGGTGTTAGGTGGTACCTCATTTTTGTTTTAATTTGCATTTCTCTTATGGCTAAAGATTAGGATCATTTTCTCATATGTTTGTTGGCCATTTGGATTTCTGCCCCTGTGAAACTTCTGTTCATGTCCTTTGCCCACCTCTCAAGTGGGCAATTCGTTTTCTCTTTTTTTTTTCTCTTTTTGGAGGCTAGCAGATTATTGAAGATTTTAGTAATAAGGCCTTTGTCTGATGTGTTATGCTAAAGATGTTTTTCCAGTTAGTGGACTTTCTTATTACTCTCTGGGGGAATTCTTTCGATGTACACAGATGTTTTATCTTCAATATATCCCATTTGTCAATTTGTGCCTCCTCTGTGTTTGTGTCCTTCCCTGTTTCTAATACCCTATGTATTCCCTATGCCAAAGTTCTCGAGTTGGTCGCAATACCCTCATTGATGGCCCTAATAGTTTGGGGTTTAACTTCAAGGTCTGTGATCCACCTTGAGTCTATTCTTGTGCATGGAGTGAGATAAGGGTCTTGCTTCAATTTTCTGGAGGTAAATATCCATTTTTTTCCAGCAGCACTTTTTAAAGAGGGCATCTGCTTCCCATTTGATATATTTTTGGCCCTTATCAAAGATCAGTTGTCTGTATGCTGATGATTTTATTTCTGGATTTTCAGTTCTTTTCCATTGGTTTGAGTATCTGTCATTGTACCAATATCATACAGTTTTTCCAGCTGTGCCTCGATAGAATGTGCTAAGGTCAGGTAAAGCAAGCCCTCCCACTTTTCCTACTTCTTGAGGTGTTCTCTGCTAATTCTGGGCTTCTTCCCTCTCCATACGATGTTTGTAATCAGTTTTTCTATTTCTTTGAAGAAAGATGAGGGTAATTGTATCAGGCTTGCATTAAACTTATATAGTGCCTTAGGCACAACTGACATCTTGACTATATTGAGTCTTCCAATCCACAAGCATGGAATATTCTTCCATTTGTTGATGTCGCTGTTGGTTTTTTTTTTTTGTAATATTGTTCTTTAGTTTTCCCCATGTAGATCTTTTGTTCTTTTAGTTAGGTATATCCCAATTATTTCAATTTGTGTTTGGCTATTGTGAAGGGTACCACCTTTTGATCCCCTCTTCTGTGGTCTTATCCGATGTGTATAGCAGTCCAATCGATTTCTGTTTGTTGATCTTGTATCCTGCTACTCTGCCAACCTCCTCTATTGTCTTCCAAATTTTGATTTCATTAGAGTACAATCCTTCATAGTACTGTGTAATTATACTTTGGTTTCATTAGGGTCTGTTGTAATGTCCCCTCTTTCATACCTTGTTCTTGCTATTGAAATTTGTTGCTTGCTTTCTTTGGTTAGGTTTGCCAGTAGACTGTTGATTCTGTTTATCTTTTCAAAGAACCAACTTTTATCAGCATTATTTTTTTTCCATAGTTTTCTTATTTTCCCTCTCCTGAATCTCAGCCCTGATTTTTATTGTTTCTTTTCTTTTGCTATTAGTAGGATTATCTTGCTGACTCTGCTCTAGTTGTTGTAAATTTTGTGCCAGCATTTCAATCATTAGTCTCTCTTCCTTTCTCAGATGTGCTTGTATTGCTATGAAACTTCCTCTGATAACTGCCTTTGCTGTGTCCCCTAGGTTTTGGTGCATCATGTGCTCAGTCTCGTTGGTTTCTAGAAATTTCCTAATTTCATCTCTAATGTGTGCAAGCATGCACTCCTTTTTCAGTAGAGAGTTATTTATCCTCCAATTGTTTGCTCTTGTTTTCTTCATCTTCCTTTTGTTGGTTTACAGCCTTATGGCACAGTGGTCAGAAAGAGGGGTCTGTATGATATCAAGGTGCTTCAATTTATGTAGATTCACCTTATGCCCGAGCATGTGGTCTATCTTTGAATATGTGCCATGTGGGCTTGAGAAGAATGTGAATTCCTTTGTATTTGTATGGAAAGCTCTGTAAATATTTATCAGGTCAAACTGTCAAATTGTAGTATTTAGATCTCTAGCCTCCTTATTGAGTTTATTTTCCTGTGATCTATCTTTCTCAGAGAGAGGTGTATTGAAGTCACCCACTATAATTGTTGAGGCTGTGATTTCTTTTTTCCTCTTTTGGGGTGTTTGGTTGACATATTCAGTGGGTCTCTCTTTCCGGGTATATATGTGTCTAATGCTTAGTGGTTCTTTGTCTACCATTCCCTTTAGCATTATATAGTGTCCCCCCTTAGTTCTTTTTATGGTTTACACTGTGAATTCAATTTTATCCTGGATTAGGATTGCAACTTCTGGTTTTTTTTAAAATTGCTGTTTGCTTGGTATGCCTTTCTCCAGCCTTTGATTCTCGGCCTATATGTGTCTGTAGCCTTGAGATGTGTCTCTTATAGGCAGCAGATTTATGGGTTGTGTTTTCTAAGCCAGTCTGCTAGTCTTAGTCTTTTAATGCCTGAGTTCAGGCCATTGATTTTCAGGGTTATATCTCCATCTGTGTACTCTGTGATGTCATCATATACCTTTTTGTGTTGGGTGTTTTTCTAATTTCCTTTCTCATTAGTGTGTTGTACTTGTGTGTGTGTGTATGTGTGTGTCTGTATCATTCTTGACTTCTTTCTTAAGCCAATGCTCTCTTGGGGTCTGTCTTCTCTTTCTTTCCCTCTGGGCGAAGTTGTTCTATGTGATGGTCTCTTGGTTATGCTTAGTGAATGTTCTGCCCATACTTGGCTGGTAAGGATCTTTTATAGGGCTAGGTTTCTTCTAACATATTCTTTGAGTTTTTTCTTGTCTAGAAAAACTCTCACTTCTCCATCTGTCTTGATCGATAATTTGGTAGCGTATTCTTGGGTTTGCATTGTTTTCCTTCAATTTTTGGAAAATATTGTTCCAATCTCTCATCTTCTTCATAGTTTCTGCTGATAATTCTGAGCATATTCTTATTTGGAAACCTTTATTTGTTATTGTTTGTTTTTCCCTAGCTACTCTCATGATTTTCTCCTTTTCCTCAAAGTTGAGTAGTTTACCTATTATGTGGTTTAGTGACTTCTTGGGATTCAGTCTAGTTGGTGATCTTTCAGCCCCCTGAATGGTTAACTGGTTTTCATTCATTAAGTTGGGGAAATTTTCTTCCAAGAATTCACTCACTAATGTTGCAGATGATTTCTTTGTTGTGTCTTCCTCTGGTAATACAATAATTCTAATGTACTGCTTCATATCACCAGACATAGCTCTTAGATTTCGTCAGCTTATCTGATGATCTTATTAGATTCTTGTTAGCATTTGTTAAACTCTGCTCAGCTGTCCTCCAAGTCACTGGTGCAGTTCTCTGCTTTCTCAAGTTGATTCTCAAGGTCCATGTTTCTGCTACTGGTTTTTGTTATCTACTCCCTAAGCTCCTATATTTCTCTTTCATGTATAGCCTTTATCTCCTCTATCATTTCATCCATTTTCTGTATTGTTTCCCTCATATCGTGTATAACTCCAAGCAGTATTCCAAACATTTATTTCTGTTGCAGCTCAATGTCTGCTTCTTCTATGCATGTCGTTATATTCTGGGCATATTCTGCTGTTGCCTTCTGTTTCTCCTGTTGTTGTTTTTTTCATTTAGGTAGTTGTGGCTGATGACTGTTTGCATTGCGTTGTTGTAGAGAAGCCAGGTTCCATTTTTGAGGGAGTCGAAGAGCACTGGCTTTCTCTGGGAGACTTGTAGGAATGCTTCTTTGAACTTCCTACAGCTAATTTCACTATGGAATTAACCTACCATTTTATCCTCCTTTGGCTTCCATCTCAGGGAGTGCCCCAGAAGTTTGGTGGGTTGCCTGTTTTGGTGTTGTGTAGATTGAACAGAGGTTCCTGCAGCAGCTTGGAATTTTGATGAGTGTTGGTCGAGCTTCCTTAGGCCCCCAAGCACACAGGCAGGAATTCCCAGGAAAGAAGTTGGGCAGAGTATCCCCTGGTGGAGGCCAGCAAGGCTTTCCCCAACCTTAGACTAGCTGCACATGGTGAAGCTCACCTAACTGGCTGTGGCACAGGCATAAATAAATACCCTAGGCTACGGGGAGTGGTCTGGAGGTCAGCAATGGAGTGAGAGAGAACAGGAAAGAGAAAAAAAGGATTAAAAAATTCAAAATTAAGCCCGCTGAGCCAACTGAAACTGTGTGGTGATATAGAGAAGAGAAGGGAAAAAAATGTAACAATGTAGCTGAGTCCAGATCCCTGCCGGTGGAGCTCCAAGGGTTTAGTCCCTGCGGGGAGACAGGAGGCAGCAAACTGTAACTGTGTTGGGGTAAAGCCCCGCATGGGCTTCAAATAGTCTAGGTTCAGGCAGAGACAGTGGCGGGGCTATGGTCAAACCCTAGCTGGCCTCCACTGAGGTAAGCCAGAAGCCCCCAGTCCCTCAAAACCCCATGGGTCTATGCCTACTTATATTTATGATGCTCCTCCTATGTTCCAGCAGTGTTGAATTTCCCTCTAAACAACTCTCTTGGGCTGAATTCTGCCGAGTCCCTCTGGTATGTGACTTCGTGGAAGTCATCTCCATCTTCTTGTTTCTTAGGGCTCATATTATTCTGGTAGGCATGGTTCTACATTTCTGAATGAACATTATTGAAAGTTTTGTCCTTTTATGAATCCTGCTCTTTGGTGTAAATAGTGTTGTTACTTAAGATTTTCACCCGTATAAGTTAAAAATCCATGTATTACAGTCTGAAGTTGGCCTATAGTTGTATAATTTCTTTTATTCAACACTGGTTTAAATTCTATACCACTGGCAAAATTAATAGAATTACCTTATGTGCTGGGGGATTGGTTTATAATGTTCTATATTATAAAAAGAGGATGATACTTGCAGTGTGAAATATATATATTCCATAGATATGGGAGTGGATTTGGGACTCTCACTTAACTCTAGCCTCAATCTAAGAACAATTAGTTCTTATGACATGACCCTAATCAATACTTGCCCTCATCAAGAGATCATTGAAAATATGTGCTATAGCAAAATGTGGTCAAGATGGTTTCCAGGTATCTGAAAACTTAAAAGCTGTTCTCTAAACAGGAAGCCATCTAAGTGAGGTGTGAAGCAAGTCCAAAGGAAGAAGCACTAACCTGTGTGATCCAAGGATAATAAATAATAAAAACTAAATTAGGAGAGAATGTTTTCAGAGATAAAAATATGAACATCCAGTTTGAATAAAACTAGGAATGACAGTGGAAGGTCAAAATCCATTTGCAGGCAATCCACATGAATTGACCATCCAGTGAACATAGTCCAGGATTATGAATGGCCTTGTTATCAGTCAAACAGCATTGTAATATCAATTGTAGCATATGAAATTCAGTGAAAATGTAATACCTTATCATTTGATCTCCCCTTTGATAAATTTTAAGCCTGAGTCTTTAATATTTTCTGCTTTCTTTTGAAATTAGATTTTTCCCTCTATTTTAGCTAGGTCTGCTGGCTTTTTATGCCTGTTTGCCTTCCTGTTTGTGTTTTGTATGATTTTCTATGTATGAAATTCATGAGAGGTAAATTTGTAGTGATACAAAAAGGATTAATAATTATCTAGGGCCACTTCTGGAGAAATTAGTGGGAAGTGGGGAACCTAACAAGAAGGAAATGTTCTGAAACTGGTTGTCATGATGATTGCAAAACTCATCTTAATCTGATTAAATGGTTAAATTGTATGTTATGTGAAATATACACCAACAAATCTATTAAAAATACATAGGAACAGATTATTTTCTTTGTCCTTTCCTACCAGTAACATAATATATAAGATATATATTTACATTTATATAAGATATATATTACATTATATATCTAATATATTACATTTAATATATATTTAAGATATATATTTACATATATATATCCATCCATTATCTTTAAAGTAGAATTCTAAGAGTGGAATTACTGGGCTAATGGGTAAATTCATGTGTAATTTCACTATATATTTTACTAAAAACCCCTGCCTCCCAAGAGTTTGCATTTTCATAGCAAAAGATTCTCTTTTCTTCACAATCAACAATTGAGAATTATGTCAAACTTTTAATCAATCTGAGAAGTAGAAAATGATTTGACAGTTAGGATCATTTTTATGATGCCCTGGTATAGTGGTTCAGCATGGGGCTGTGATCTGAGAGGTTGGCAGTTCAAACCAACAGTCACCTTTTGGGAGAAAGATGGAGCTTTCTACTGGTATGAAGAGTTCCAGTCGCAGGGCGAGTTCTACTCTGTCCCTTAGCCTTGATTCAATGGCAGTGTTGTTGGTTTTATTTGTCATTATTATTTCCTATATATCTAGTGGTTGTTGTTTTTTTTCTATGAACTGTCTCAAATTTGAGCTGCATTCCCATTTGTTAGTGGTATTTTTAATTATAAAGGCATTTAAACAATTATTGACTTTATTTCTTTCACTGTAACTTGTTACATACTTATGGTATTTTTGTAAAAAAAACCTTTATAGATACTATTTTTGTCATTCTAAATTTTTTGTATTTATTTTATGTTTCTTAATGTTTTATTAAGGCTTACAAATGTTAACCTTCCCTTGGTTATATTCAAATATGTTACCTATATTTCCTTTTAGCACCTGTATGATTTTTTCTTTCTTTTCCTTTTTTAATATATTAATGTTAATGTTAAATGTGTTTTATAAAATAGAAATAAAATATATTGAATTAAATTTTCTTTCTTTTACTTTTTGTGGAATAATTTTTGCAAATTTAGGATTATCATATCATAAAATATTTAATAGAATCCTTCTGAAAACTATATAGGAGTTATTTATTCATTCATTTATGAAGGAGCACTTTAAGCACATAGACACCTTCTTAGCATGAGTGCCATAAATGGTGAACGGCTGCACTACTAAAAGGTTAATAGTTCAATCCTACCCACCAGGTATCTCATAAGAAGGACTGAGTGATCTGCATCCAAAATGTCCCAGCTTTGAAAACCCTATGGAGCATTTATCCACTTTTCCTGTAAGAAATAGGGTACATGTTTGTACTCATATAAAATATCAAGGTCACTATCTCTCTGAAGGTAATCTTTGGTTTATAAATACGCTAGTAATTCAGAATTTCTAATTTCCTGAGTTCTTAGAGATTTTGTCTCAATTAATCTGGGGAAAATACACATAAATAAGACAAAAACCCACGAAATCTTGTATCTTTTAAAAGTATGCCTTGATATTATCAATAATTTGGAAACTCCATAAGCCTTAAGTAATAAAAAGTATAAAATTAAAAACTATTTTTTCTTAAAAAAAGTGTCTCTTAACAGTGGCAGAATGGAAGACCACCCATCAAATCCTGAACTACATTGTCTTGGGAGGCAAAGCATCTACATCACAGCAAGAGTGAGAGAGAATCAACGTTTAGGGGCTTACTGGAGCCTGTGGAGGGCTGCTGGGAATAGGTCGTCTAGACTGGCAAATACGCCTGGAAGGCTCAGGGCCAGGGCCATTTTTTTCAGGCTGTCTACGGGTCTCTGGAACCAGAGGGAGCACACAGCTCTTCAGGGGTGAAACTGAACTCTAGGCACAACCAAAACCATACTCCCTACCTTCCAGTAAGTGCTGACTCACAGGGATGCCCTGTGGGTTTCTGAGACTGAAACTGTTTGGGCAGGAAGGTGGGGGGCAGGGGGCGGTAGGCAGGGAGAGGGGGTAGAAAGGCCAGTCTCTGTCCCTGAGTTACTGGTGGTTTCAAATTGCTCAGCATGCGGCTCACAACTGCGAATAACCACATGGCTTTCCTAAATAAGGGGCCCTGGTGTGCAAGAGATAACAAAGAACAACAGCACAGTGTCTCCTGGGGGGACATCTAGCAGAACTAGAGTCATCTGGGGAAAGATAACTTGTGCCCACAGAAACTGGCATAATTCACACCAAATTCCAAAGCAACTTGCCTGTTAGAGACATTGGAGAAAGAAAATCTGTGATGCCGTACTCCTCAAGGATTTCAATTTATTGAAAAGTAAATGAATAAAATTACATTGGAAGAATAATAAGACATAAATAAATACTATATCATCTCACGCATGCAGAGATAAAATTGAAGCCATATTGAGGAGCAGATTCATTTTTGGGAGTCGACTGTGCTCCTGCTGAATGTCCACATTCCATCCTCAGTGCAAAGGTTTCGCTCCAGAGCCATCCCTCTTCCCTGCTGCATTAATTAGCCAGAGAGAAAGCATCTCAGCCGAAAGTTTTCTATCAGCATGGTATCAGGTATTCATCATTATATGCCACTTGATTTCATGTGGACAGATGGAGAGCTTGTGATCCTTTGAACCATTAACTTGAAAACTTTAAAGTAGTATTAGCTTGTGGTAACAGCAGCCAACAATTTAAAAGCTACTGCCTTTTTGCACATTGGAGTTAGTGCCATAAGAAAAAATCAATTCCAAAAGATTATCTTCAAGCCTGTGCTATTGTATGATGGCTCTGGGTTTCTAGCTACACAATTTCTATGTGAGACTGTGTGTGTATGAAAGTATAACTTTGCCTAAAGCTTTTAAAAAATTATTTCAATTTAACTTCAGCGTTTATAGAAAAAAATGACATTTTAAAATCAAATTAATTTAGATGTGCATATACGTTCTCAAGAAAGTTTGAGTTATTAGCTTTTATTATTGTTTCTTAGTGTGTTTCATGTAGTTAATGTTTATATTTTGTGGTATATGGACTTTTATGTAAAAAGGACTTTAATAAATTTACAGGGGAAATAAAGCATTTGCTTATGAATCTTTTTCTTGATATTCATCTCCAAAGATATAAAATTGTGTTCATTTAGTTCATCTTCTCTGTTGATCCCAATGAAAAGACAGGGTGAGCTTACCACTACAGTCACACGTTTTAAATTCTCTGCTATTATGTTGACTTAATCTGTGATTTAAATGATTGAGCCATACAAAACTTTCTGCTTTCCTTTCTCCAATGTTTGTCTCCAGCTGCTCCCTGTTGATGGTTTTGTTCTGTTTTCAACAGGAAAGCATATCCACCCACACCAGCTTGAAGTGCTTTATTAATGTCAACCAAAGATGTAAAACACAAAGTTTCCGTGCCCGCTGCAGATGTAGAATTCTCAAAATCAAGCACTTTTCTTCTCCTTTTAAAGGCAAAGAAAATTGTATTGGGTTGTTAACTCAGATGCCTTAACGAACGTCTCTGAGTGAACGCCTGTGGAGAAGCTCGGTTCATGGCCCAGTTGAAGGGTGAGCTGCGGAACTAACAAGTCGGCAATGTGGACACCCAGAGTCCCTGAGGGACCAAGAGCTGGTGATCTATCTGCTCCTGGAAATATGATGCCCGAGCAAACCTGCGGGAGCAGTTCTGCTCTGTCACATGGAAGCCCCCCACAATACCTAAACAACTTTGATGAGCCTCACTTTTCAGATCAATTATCTCATTTAACTCGCAGTTTTTCCCATGCTAAGTGCTGTTTTCACATGGTTCCACATGGGAAAACCAGTAGCTGTAAGATGTTATTGCACTGCGCATCCTACACCGGTAGCAAGTTCAGATTTGGAAAGCTGTCCTATGCAGTGCGTGCTTTCTCAGCTGCATCATGATGATAGATACTGCAGCAATTCACTTTTCTTCTTTCTGTCACTCAGCATCAGAAACACATTTATATTGGTAGAATCTAGCAATGTGTTCCCAATTTGGATAGTGGAATCTTAGAAGTCTTGGTACATCTTCTCTGTAATGATCGGCAGTACATCATACCCCGTCATCTATGTTTGCTCAGACAGACATACCGGCCGGAAGCTTTGAATCTGCAGTGTTACTAGGAGGCCAAAGGGTTTGGAATTGTCTTCAATGGTGGCAGCACTGCCATCCAGAGTCTAAGGTAGAGGGGAAGATCTATGTATCTGGGTGCCTGGCATCCCCTTGTTTCTTCAATGTTTTAGTGCCAGGTTTTCTAACATAACTCTTTAGTCATTTTCTTATCAATTTTAAGGGTTGCTCAAGTCATACTACATAGATTCCTGGTTTAGTTGATTTAACCAGAGTTAATTTCTATAGTTTGCAATCAGGAATGTGGATTACTATAATAACTCAGATTTTTAGTGCTAGTGCCAATCATAGATGAAAGAGATATAATAAATGTATATAGTATTATTATTTTGATTATATTCATAAGATTAAATATAATGTCACAGAAGATAGGAAAAATGCAAAGTGTTAGAATTTGAGGATATGTGCGGATATATAGTGACTGTTTTCTTGAACACATGCCTGGATACCCCATAGAATAGTTCAGCAGTGTCTGCACCAGTCAGCTTTACTCCCGGTTACTCATCCTCGTCTCTTTCCATGAGGTAGCTCCAGTCCTCGCTGCTACTGCTCACTTGTCTTCAGTCAAAAACTAGGAAAATGACAATTTCTTTCATTCATTATTTTTTAAATGGTCTCTATTTTCTTTCTGAAATAGCAAAGCTCAAAAGCACAAAACTAACAACCTAACAGAATGCTTCAACTGTAGGTCATTATCAAAACAAGTAAGACATTGCTAAAGATCATGTGACAATGGTTGCAGCAGTACATCTGTCCAGAGGCTCAGGGCAGATTCACAAGAGGATGTAGAACAAGAAGTATTGTTGCTGATGTCAGATGGGCCTTGACTGAAAGCAGAGAATGCCAGAAAGATGTGTATTTATGTTTTATTGTCTATGCAAGGGCATTCATGGTATAGACCATAATAAGCTGTGGATAGCCTTGAGAAGAATGGGAATTCCAGAATATTTCACTATGTTTATTGGGAATTTGTACTTAGATCAAGAGGCAGTTGTGTGAACAGAACAGAGGAATACTGCATGGCTTAAAATCAGGAAAGGTATGTGTCAAGGTGGTATCCTCTCAGCATCCTTGTTCAATCTGTATGCTGAAAAAATAGTCAGAGAAGATGGATTATATGAAGAAGAACGTGGCATCTGGATTGGAGAAGAGCTTATCAACAACCTGCAATGTTCAGATGATACAACTTTGCTTGCTGAAAGCGAGGAGGAATGGAAGCATTTGCTGATGAAAATCAAGGATTTCAGTCTTCAGAGTGGATAACAACTCAAATTTAAAGAAGAACCAAATCTTCACAATTGGATCAAAAGGTGGCATCATGATGGGAGAAAAAATGAATTTTTCTAGGATTTTGTCTTGCTTGGATGCACAATCAATGCTCATGGAAGCAGCAGTCAAGAGATCAAAAGACTCAATGCATTGTGTAAAACTGCTGCACAAGACAGGCCTCTTTAAAGTGCTGAAGTACAAAGAGATTACTTTGAGGACCCAAATGTGTCTGGCCCATGGAATAGTCTTTTCAGTTGCTTCAAAGGTATGTTAAAGTTGGACTTTGAATCAGGGAGACAAAAGAAGAATCCACGAGTTTGATCATGCTGATGGTGAAGAATATTAAAAGTACCATGGACTGCTAAATGGAGAAAAACAAAATCGGCCTTGCAAGAAGTAAAGTTTGAGTGTTCCTTAGAGACAAGGATGGTGAGCCTGCATCTCATGTTCTTTGGACATGTTGTCAGGAGAGACCAGTCCCTGGAAAAGGACATCATGTTTGGTAAAGTAGAGGGGAGTAAAAAGAGGAAGGTTCTGCACAAGATGTATTGATCAGTGACTGCCATAATGGGCTCAAGCCAGAGACAATGTGAGGATGACGCAGGACCAGACAGCATGTAGTTCTGTTGTGCAAAGGGTCACCATGTACAACTTGGTGGCACTTAAGAACAACAACAGCAAAAGAGGTCCTATCATTGTTTGTGTTGTGCAGAGGGATGCGAAGATGACATATTTTGTCCCACGTCATAGTGCCAGTGGATGTCAGAGTGAGCAATCAGGGAGCCTGGCTATGTATATGCCTCCATCACTCTTCTCTTCTGCCTTCCAGGTCTCTGCTTTTTCAAAGGAGCGGCCTGACTTATTTGGTCACATATACGCTAGACTTTGCTTTCCTTTATTTATCTATTTTTCAAATTCTTCAAACATATGCCTATTTCTTTTTTAGTTTATTTCATCTTCTATAATATAACCTCTAACATTGATCTGCAAGGCAGCTTATTTTCAACAAATTAGAATTTATGCATCTGAAAAGACATTAGACCTTCAAAGTAGCCACTTAAAGCACAGCTTTTGCTTAAGATCTATCTGAGTTGCCAGGAGAAAGAAAGCCTTTATTCTTTTGGGCTGTACTTGATTTTTTTCAAAGAAGCAAATATTTTTCAAAAGCGAATTGTTATGTGTAAGGCGGATGCATTATACATAATAGTATTATAGCCACCTAATACTTAATGTAAGATTACGTTTCTTGTGATTTTAAGGTGATCGGGAAGACATTCAAAAGGTGGAGTTTTCTAAACATTTTGATTCATCACAAACCTCTTGCCATTAGTGGAGACCGTTCCAGGCTTATTACCCAGGAAAGCACAAAACTGGGTTGGAATCAGGTCACATTGTGTCAGTGATATTATATCATGGGTTCACCAAGGTGGGTTCTTCTTAGCCCTTTCAACAACATATCTTCGATGGCATCTCAAATGTGAAATGGCTGGCACTGAAAACCGGAGCATGTTTTTGGCAGTTTAAGACATTAGAAAGAAGTCCCTGGCTGATGCAGAAATTCAGAACTCTCAGCCTCTAACAGAAAGGTGGAAGGTTTGGACCCATGCAGAGGTGCCATGCAAGAGACTTTTGTTCAACGTCCAAAGATCATTGCCACTGAAAACCATCTAGAGCACTGTTTCATTTTGATACCTGTGGGCGCGTCACAAATTAGAATTGAGTCCCTAGAAACTGTTACCTATTTATTTTCTTGGGACGTTAATAAAAGCATAAAATGAAAAGAGAATAAGAGTTTTATTTGTTTTATCATTACTTTTTCCTTTTGCTTATTGTAAACAACAAAATTAGTAGTAAAACAAAGTCATTTTTATTAATGATTCATATGCTTAAGGATTTTGATTGGATTTTATGTTCAGAATGTAAAGGTTTACTTTTGCATTGATAATTTATGAAAATGAATGTCATACTTCTGTATGTCACAATAGGATTTTTTCCCATATAAGGTCCTAACCATAAAAGATAACTAAGATTTCTAAACTCACTTCACAAAACCACGTATTCAATTGCTAAACCTTTTTACAAAGGTCAATGTTATTTATGAACGGAGCCCTGGGACTCAGTGGGGTTTGGAATCCACCAGCTGCTTTGGGGAGAAAGACTTAGCCATTTCTGTCTGTAAAGATGTACAGCTTTAGAAACTCTGTGGAGCAGGTTCTACCATGTCCTGGTGGGTCTCTCTGGGTCAGAATCAACTCAATGGCAGCAAGGAGTTATGAACTAATAAAGCATTGGGGGAGATGCTCCATGTCTCATCAGATGACTTTGGTATCTTTTTATTCAAATTCCTTGTACAAAGTCTACCCCCTACAAAAAAGAAGGATTTTTTTTTTCAAAATAACCTCGACACCTTCAAACTACTACCAATTACACTTAATACATTTATCAAATCTGCTATTCTATTCTTGGAAATATTTCTCAAACTCTTCTGTGTGAATGGCTGAAAGCACCTCCTTTGTTTTTTTCTTCACCTCTTCTATGTCATCAAATTACTATCCTTTCATGTCCTTCTAGATTCACAGAAACAAAAAGAAGTCTCACAGATCAAGATCAGGTAACTAACGTGACTGGGGAAAGAGAGACATGCTATGTTTTGCCCCAAACTGGCACACTGAGATGGATAGCTCTCTGAGCAGGTGTGTGTAGGTCTGGATAGACTAGAGAAACAAATTCAGACACACTTATATGTGTAAAGGAAATAGATTTATATAAAGAGTAATCATACATTAAGAAAACATCCTAGTCCAGTCCAGATCACGTCCATAAGTCCAATATTAGCCCGTAAGTCTGATACCAATCCACAAAGTCCTCTTCAGACTCACAAAACAGATGCAATGACGCCAAATGTGGGAAGATCACAGACTAGTAGGTGGGAAGTTTTGTGGATCCAGTAGCATTGTAAGCATCTCAGCACTGGCATGAGCCTCCACTCAGTTCCTCCAGCTCCCAGGGCTCTGGCTGCATCAGGGTAAGTTCATGTAGCTTCTTGTCAGAAATGTCTCGCAGGGAGTGAGTCTGTGTCTTACCCCAACAAGTTATGTAGCTCCTTAGTCATCAAGGAGAGATCTGATCAAAAACCTAAACTCCACCCCTTCAGTCTTAAGCTTCAAATTGACAACAGATTATGTAACTGGCATGGTGCCAAAACCAGTCCCTGTCTGCCATACAAAACATGCGTTTTTTTTGTCACATACTGTTACACAAACTCTTCAGAACCTTTAGATAGAATGCTTGATTAACACTCTGACCTGGTGGAATGAACTACAAATGCACTATGACTGAACACTTTCATCTGTTCGGGAAGTTGATGGTTGTCAAGAATGAGGTTTGTCATCAATTAACATTTCACCTTTTTCAAAACAAGAAAACCATTCATAAACTTGAGTTTTTCCCATAGCACTGTCCTTGTAAGCTGTGTTCAACATCACAACAATTTATGCGGCATTTTTCTGGAGCAGAAAAAATTTCATATCCTCACACTGTTGTCTTAAACTGGCCATCACAAAAAATGAGGGTCTAGTGAAACTGCTTTTACAAAACAATTCACTGTAACCAGAGAGAATCTTCCCAGGCGATGCCACTGGGTGCACTAACTCAGAGGGAGTTGCTAGATGCTCACTTTGTGGGAAAAATGGGTGCTATGATAGCTCCACCCTGTGGAGCTTTTCTTCATTTGGGGTGGGGGGATACCCCTTGTATAATTAGGTTTAGAAGAAGGGGTAAAACGGGAAAAACTTACAAAAATATAGCTAGGAGGAAGGCACTTATCTGAAGTATCCAGGTTATCTTTGAACAAACACAAAATAAACCTGTTTTTAAGTAATTTAATCATTACCCATGGAAAATTCTTGGATCAGCAAAGACTTAATATACACATGTAATTTTTCAAGTTGTAGAAGTAGACAACTTACAAAACTCTGCAGAATTTGTTTTCGTATTAACCTTTCACTTTGCTTTCTATCTATTTTCCCCAGAATCTCTGGTCAATGCCATCCATTGCCATCATATCAAACTTGCTGCTATGATGGTTCTAGATTTTGCGTGCTCCCTTTGATGCAGCAGTGTGGAAAGAGGGATAGCTCATTAGTTTCAGCAGGAGTTCAAGTCATGTATCCATTTCCTAACTGTGCTGGAATTTATAGGCTGCTATGTTGTGGGACGCACTATTCCTACTGTAAGATTGCTTTTTATGTGGTATATTACAGAATATGCTTAATAACCCCTGGCTCAGTGATTTGAATTATTTCAACAAAGGCATGATTGTAGCTCAATGAACTTTATGGCCAAGATAATACTTTGGTTTTTTATAGCTGTAACCATAGACTGATTTTGAATCCACTCAATTTGATTTCCTAGGTTTTCTTCTTTTCTCTAATATGTCCAAATTGATAGGACTAACAAGATGTATTATTTGCATACTGAAGTCACTGCTGAAAGCATTTATCATTTGTCAGTACTGTTTCATATAATTTAAGCAATTTCAACAATTATTTCAGAATACATCTCTTAAGAGCTGGCCAATTCTATATTTTTCTTAATTATGTAATTATTTTTAAGTGAAGGCCTTTTTATTATATACTTCAAAATTATGTATTTCAATTTTTTAATTTTGAATGATTACTAAAGCAAGAGAAAGCTAATCAATGTAAACACTTTCTCCCTCACATACTAAAATTGTCAAGATCTCTTAGAAAATAAATTTCAGTCACTTGACATTTTTTCTCCTCCAAATTGTCTGCTGTTATTTTCTAACCCTAATCTCGACTACATTTTAGTCTATGCTCCAGTGCTTATTGTTTCCCCAGCAATTCTGACTCACTGTGGCTCCTTTAGAACTGTGATCAATATGGACTCTTAGCGAGTTTCTGCAGCTTCAGGTTTTTGTGGGAGCAATAGCTTTATCTCTCCCTTGAATGGCTCGTGGGTTTGAACTGCTGATCTTGTGTTTAGTAGTCCAATGCTTACCCAACAGCACTACCAGATCTGTCTATTGCATATTAAAGCTTTCAGTGGTTTAGAAATGCTAAAGAAGAAGAAGAAAGATGAATAGGACAACTACTAATTTTACAAAATCCTGTCAAGATGCTCAGAGGAAGGAATGGAAGGAAGGAAGGAAAATATATTCCAATTTCAAATTAGTTTAATTTTTTTAATACATTCTGTTTATCTCCAAGAGTCCTGCAGTGCATCCTGGTGACACAATGATAAAATATCTGACTGCTACCCTAAAGGCCAGTGGTTGAAACCCACTAACTATGCTGCAGGAGAAAGATGTGGCAGTCGGCTTCCATAAAGATTTACAGCCTTGGCCATCCTGTGGAGTTGTTCTATACTGCCCTATAGGATGACCGAGTAGGGCTTGAAAATGAGCATTGTGTTTTGAGAGGAAGAGTGGTGGTACACATGTTTAAAATGTTCTGCTGCTAAAAAAGATAAGATATTGGGATCCAGCCAGAAGAAGCTCAAAAGAAAAGTCTTATGATCTATTTCTGAAAGTTCAGCCATTGAACATACCAGGGAGCACCGTTCTACTTGGTCACTCATAAATTCTTCATGAATTCAAGTAAATTAGATAGTTACTGGTTTGGGGGTAATCTGAGAATGTCTTAGAATGAGAGAAATTTTTATAAATCAGGAACATGTAATTTTCTTATTAGGTTGACCCAGCACCACTGGTCCTTCTGTTTGTATATGTTATATTCTCTTTTGATTTTTTTCAATGTACTTTTGCTGCTATCGGTAGATGAGATTCCTGTGAACAGATGTAGTCTAAGGTACATTTAAATGCCGTAGCTGATTTTGGTACAATTGGTAAAGGATTTTGATTTTATGGGTAAGACCAGTCACTTTCACTAGTTATTTAGGATACTGAAGAAGTCTCAGATTAAAGGTTAGGCTGCTAACTTCAAAGTAAGCAGTGCTCTGCTAGCTAACGATGAAGCTGGCAGCTCCAGTAAAGATTTGGAGTCTCAGAAAACCAATGGAGCAATCCTGTTCTCTCCTGTGGGCCTGCAAGGGATCATTGTCAATTAATGGCATTGGCTGCTGGGTAGGTTACTTTACTAGTTATCAGTACTAGAAGGACAATTGTATTGGATTTACATATTATTTAGTTCAGCAAGGTTTGGAATTGGGCCTGAAAGGATTAACAAGGAATACTCAGGATAATTATAAGATGAAATTAGTAAAAGATCTTGTAAGGTGGTTATTTTTTCTACTAAGTTAGAATGCTAATTGCATTAGCATTATGGGTCTAATGAGTTCTGACAAACTAATAGGCAAAAACAGCAACATAGAGACCCAAATTAGAGTTCCTGAGGACATTTTTGTAGTTATTTTTTTTCTTAATAAATATCTGGATGAGATATCCCTGCTTCTCACCATGTATGTATGATAACACCTCTGAGCCAGTCAGCTGACTATTCTGAACTTTCTATTTATTTTCTGTCTCGGTAGTAACCTCCAATAACGGGTTCTGCTGAAAATCCTCTGGAAGTGTGTGTGAGGTGAATATCATTTTTGACTCAGATGAGAGCAGTATCCTTGAGAGTTTGAACACGTAGTCAACAGCCAGCTTCCTGTTTCTCCCTTAACTTACAAAATAATCCGTTTATTTTGTTCCCTTCCAAATTTCTCTCATAGTTTACTTCTTTAGTTCAAATGTTGAAGCAGTTAGGGGTTATGAATGACAGTGAAAGCCGCAATCCATTTGCAGCATCCCACGTGAGCACCCCCTGTCCATTCCCCAGGACGTGAAGAGCCTTGCGTTCAGACAGAATGTATCAGAAAGTGCATTGATGCTGGCGTTGTTCTATGCAGTCAGCTCTTACTCGGAATGATCCTGTACAACAGAGGGGACACCACCCAGTCTTGCACCATCCCCACAGATTTGTGTGTGTGCGTGTTTAAGTCCATTGTTTAGGCCATGTGTAAATATTTCTCTAGTATATTTTCTTTTTTTCCCTTTGCTTTCCTCTATGTGATCAAACATGACTGCGCTTTCTTTTCCAGGGTCTGGTCTCCCCTTCTCACCTATCCCAAGTACATGGGACAAAGGCTTGCCATGCCTGGAAGCGGCCGTCTATGTTTCTTTCATGACAAATTTGTGTTTGTCCTTTTAACATTTTCCTCCAGCAACCCAATTCGAATGTGTTGATTCTTCCTTGGTCTTCCATAATCAATGTGCAACCTTCACATGCACATGAGGCAATGCTTTGCATCAGTCACACATTAGTCCTCAAAGTGCACTTCTTGCTTTTCAATACTTTAAAGAGATTTTGTGCAACAGATGTACCCGATGTGATGGGTCCCTTGATATCTTGGCTGCTACTTTCACGAGCATTGATGGCATATCTAAGCAAGACAAAATCCTGGACAACTTCAAACTTTTTTCTGTTTATCACAACTCTTACTGAACCAGTTGTGAGTATTTTGGTCTCCCTTATAGAGTTCTAGTCCATACTGAAGCCTGCCATCCGTGACCTTCATCAGCACATGCTTCAAGTCTTCCTCATTTGTAGCAAGTAAGGTTGCATCCTCTGCCCATTGCAGGTTGTTAATAAGCCTTCCTCCATTTTGAGAAAGCATTCATTTCCATAATAATCCAGCTCCTTTGATTATTTGCTCAGCTAATAGACTGAATAAATATGATGAGTGGATAAACCCTGAAACACACCATTTCTAATTTTAAACTATGCCCTATTCCCTTGTTCTGGTGGCACACCACCTTCTTGATCCAGATAGAAGTTCTGCATGAGCATAATTAAGAGATCGAGAGTTCCCATTCTTCTCCAGACTATCCATGTTTGCTATTGTCCAGACAGTGGGATGCCTTTGCAAACGTAATCAAACACAATTTCACATTTTCCTGGTACTCTTTGCTTTTGACCAAGATATATCTGACATCAGCCATGGTGACCTTTGTTCTAAGTCCCCTTATGAATCTAGACTGATTTCCTGGCTGCTCCATGGCCCTGTGAATATACTGCCGATACCAATTTTGGATGATCTTCAGCAAAATTTTACTTGCATGCGATATCAATGATATTGTTCTATAATGTGAGCATTCTGTCAGGTTATTTTCCTTTTCCAATATGGATCTCTTCCTGTGAGTTGGTGAGTTTGCTGTCTTCTGAATATTTGGCATAGACTCTTGAGTGCTTCCAGTGCTTCAACATTTCAATTGGTGTTCCATCAATTCCTGAAGCTTTGTTTATGGCTCATGCTCTCAGGACAGCTGGAACTCCTTCCTTTCCTATCATGAGTTCTTGCTCATGCACTACCTCTAGAAGTGGTGGCACGCTGCCTTTAAATATATATAAAATATATATATTCTTTTTATATATATAATATATATATTCTTTCCATCTTCTTTTGATGCTTCCTGCATTGTTCAATATTTGGCCTATGTATCTTTCAATATTGCAACTCAAGGCTTGATTTTCTTTTACATTTTTGTTTTTCCTCTTTTAGTCCTCTCAGGTTAAGATAGGCTGAGCTCAGTTTTACTTTGGGTTGTCTAATTTTATGTCATTGCTAATTTCATTATAATTTATTTTGTCTTCCAAAGTTGCCTTTTAAAATTTTCTGTTCCGCTCTTTGACTTCATCATGTCTTCCATTTGCCTTCGCTGCTGTACAATTAAGAGAAAATGTCAGTCTCCTCTGTTATCCACTGTGGGTTTCTTTCCCTCTTGATGTCCATTTCTTAACGACCATTTGCTTTCTCTATATATGATACTATTTTATGTTTCCCCCTAGCTACTCAGGTCCATATGATCTTGAATCCGAATTTCAAGAACATCTTGAACATCATAACAGATTTGATGAATTGATATATAGTCAATTTAATTTCTATTTCATCTGGAGATGTCCACATATAAAATCACCTTTGATATTGTTGATAAAAGATATCTGAGATGAAGAAGTTGTAGTTAAGTTGAAATTTAGCATTTTATCATTTGTTCTGTTTTGACCCATTTTAAATTTGTTGTGGTTTTTATTATTTTCTACTTTCCTTTATTTTGCTGTTGTTGATGGATTTAGTCTTTTTCAGTATGTTTTTCTTTACATGAAATACTGTATAGGTAAATGTTTGGAGACAGTAACTGGAATAATTTTGCCCTAAGGTTATGATATGGGAGATTGCGTGTGACGAGGGCGGGGCACCAGCAGTAGTGAGCGTAAGGATGGAGAAAACATTCTGAAATTGGTTATGGTGATAATTGAATGACTCCTTTAACTATATTTAAACCATTTAATTGTATGATATGTGAACAATATGTCAATAAATAAGTTAACATTAAAAAATGATTTCAACAACTATTACTTTTTGCCAAGCCTTATCTTGTTTAAACCAATTCTGGATATAATTTATTTGGTCATGAAACTCAATTTGAAAAGTGTTGATGTTTTCAATTAGCACACCTAAAAATGTCTGAAATTAATATATAAAACAAAAAATAATTTTAAGAAAAAGTTTAGATTGTCCCAAAAAATTCTCTTCAGGATAAATATCGGCATTTATATAGGTTTCAAATTTACCCCGGTCCAGATTTATTTCCTACTTTGTGTGATTCTTGTCCATTTAGGTTCTGGGTATGAGCAACATTTCGTAGTAACCTAAATTGGTAAAATATAAATAGGATAGCATCAGGAGCAAATCACAGGCAGCAATAGACACCATCATAATTTGGTTTTTCCTCCAGCAAAATGAGAGTTACTAAGAAAAGTGAATGGCAAGCACTCTGGTGGCTCCAAAGCATCTGGTGGCTGCCTCATTTTCAGACAGGAACATGAATGTGTCATTGCACTGGCGAGGGGAGCATGGGACAGCAGTGGTAGGAGTGCGTGGCTGCTCGCCACAAGCGCAGCAATGAGAAGCCAGCCGTCCTTTTGCCGGGGTGAGAGATGGCCCTCTATCCCATAAAGACCACGGCCCTGGAGTAGTTCCACTCGGCACTATGGGATTGCTAGGAAGCAGAATAGACTTGAAAGTTGTGGTATTTTATTAGGAAGAATTCACAAGAATTTTGCTTTAGTTTGTTCCTGAGAGGGGTCACTGTATGGGATAAAACTCCTGATAAATGTTTTGAATCTTTTTTTTGAATTTTCAGTTCATTTACTTCGAAGACTATTGTTATCCGCGGCTGCTATTGCGCTGGCCCACCCTCTACCCGTGGAGACTGTGCACGATGAAATGAAATGCTGCCTATGCTGTACTCGCTGTTCGCTGAAGATCTGCTGTTCCGATCCATTGGTCGTGTTGGGGTACAGATCTTCAGGCCTTTCTTTTTTTTTCTTTTGTTATTATGGTTTTTTAAAAAAACGTTTTATTAGGGGCTCATACAATTCTTATCACAGTCCATACATATACATACATCAATTGTATAAAGTACATCTGTACATTCTTTGCCCTAATTTTCTTTCTTTCTTTTCCCTTTTCTTTTTTAACATTTTATTAGGGACTCATACAACTCTTATCACAATCCATACATATACATACATCAATTGTATAAAGCACATGCATACATTCCCCGCCCCAATCACTCTCAAAGCATTTGCTCTCCACTTAAGCCCTTTGCATCAGGTCCTCTTTTTTTTCCCCTCCCTCCCCGCTCCCCCCTCCCTCATGTGCCCTTTGTAATTTATACATCGTTATTTTGTCATATCTTGCTCTATCCGGAGTCTCCCTTCCCCCGCTTCTCTGCCGTCCCTCTCCCAGGGAGGAGGTCACATGTGGATCCCTGTAATCAGTTCCCCCTTTCCAGCCCACTCACCCTATGCTCTCCCAGCATCGCCCCTCACACCCTTGGTCCTGAAGGTATCATCCACCCTGGATTCCCTGTGCCTTCAGCCCTCATATGTACCAGTGTACAACCTCTGCCCTATCCAGCCCTTCATGGTAGAATTTGGAAATGTTTTGAATCTTAAATATGGAAACGCTCATTACTACTTAAAAAAAACCCCAAAACCTTCATCTGTATAACTTCCCCTCACCCCCCTCTTCCTGGTTATGACTTCAGCATCTTGAATCTATTCTCAATAGCTTTTGCTGCTATTCTCTTGTTTAAATTTCACAAAGACAAATCAATTTGGATCATTCATGGATTTATAATATGGGATTCTTATAAACAGCTTTCATAAACCAACTGTGATGGACATTCTTGGGAATAAATCCAGCAATCAATTAAAGACAGCGTCACAAGTAAATGAGCCCTAGTGGCGCAGTGTCTTAAGCCGTGGCCTGATTATCTGAAGGTCAGTATCTGCATTGTAGAAGTCTTTCTCTTCTTGTAATGAATAGAAAAAAGGATTACATGGAATATGAGCCCGGGTGGCACAATGGTTGCTAACCCAAAGGCGAGCAGCTTGAGTCCACCCACAGCTTTGCAGGAAAAGATGTGGCAATTCTCTTCCCTATGGGGCGTTCTACTTCGCCCTATGGGATCGCTGTGAGTTATAAGTCAGTAGAGGGCAGTTGTTTGGTTTAGCTTATATCCTCAATCTCTATGACTTATTTAGAAAATGTTAACACATTTAATTTCAATATTAAAATAAAAGAAAACATCAGTTCAAGATAAAAATATCAAGTGTGCACTGTTGGTTTGGGAAATCTGTTCCTTCATTCCACTGTTGTACTTCCTCAGATTTTATAGGATTAGATATGATTCCAAATATAGGAAAGTAAGTGGATTATTACTTTATTTAATTTAAAATATGTTTTTAGATTGACTATTTCATAAAAATCTCTAAGGAAAGTATTCGAGGGCAAACATTGTGTGCTATTTTTAATCCAGGAGTTGGTTACTGCTTGTGAGAATTCATCCAACTCTACTCATGTTACATATACTTTTATTATCGTCACATAGATTTTGAATCATAGAGATCTGGTATAGTGTTTCTGAGGCGGAAAATATTTACCAGAACAGGCTTGCCTATTCTTTATCTGTGATAGGTAGATTTATTGTGCCAACCTAGCCAATAAGAACATGTTGGGATGGGGAGAACATGTGGGATTAATAAGGTTACAGTTTGATTGGAGGGCAAAGAGATAAATGGCTTAGCAAGCCCTGCCTCTCTCTCTCCTGCTCTCTGGTGATCAGATGAGTGTGCCGCTGCCTTAGCTAGTTCTCTGCCTCAACATGTGAGCTACACTACCGGATAGTCTCCCAACCTGTGGATTGTGTTGCTAGAGCTTGAGGTTCCTTCAAGACCTGCTTTGCCACGCTGCTGGTATAGACATCACTTGAGTTAGGACTATTGGATCTTGTCATCTGGCTGATTGTCGTGATCCACCTGTTATTTGCTGCCTGTGGCCTACATTACTCTACAGAAGACTCAGCTGTCTGTTTCCTTGACCTTGGACCTAGTGGCCCTCCTGAGTTGAAGGACTTCCAGTATATTAACTGTTTAAGGGAAGTGAGTTGAACTGAGCCCTCTGTACTGCTGTGTGGACTAATTATCTGTTATATTCCTTTGTCCTGTATATATCTATCCTTTATATATATATATATATATATATATATATATAATCATAAGTTTTGTTTCTCTAGAGAACCCTGTCTAACACATTATCCCACAGAGACTCTGGTGGATTTGAATCACCGAACTTCCAGTTAGGAATCCAGGGCTTGAATAAAATGCTTTATAGCAGGAAACATTTTAATTGCATTTTAATGAATAATACAATGTTATTTGCATATAATTAAAATTCCACTATTTAAAAAGAGATTTATTTTCTATGTTTGAAATTATTAATCAATACCTCCTAAGCAAGGTATCATTTAAAAGAAAATTCTAAACATTTTTAAAAACAAGGTGAAATAGCTATAACTTTCCTTCTCACTTTATTTTTAGTTTAAAAGTTTTATCAACATATAATTCACATGGTAAACAATTCAATGGCTTAAATATGTTAAAGAGAGTTGTTCAATCATCACTGCAACCAAACATTTTCTTTCATGCTTATACTTTTTATTATTAGCTGTCCACTTTTTCCCATTTCTCCTGCCAGAAGCCTAAGAAACTATTACCTGTTCTGAATTTCATATAAAGAAAATAACTTACCCCACTCCCCAAAAAAGCTACAAAGCTAAAACACAACAACAAAAACACAGAGAACCCTCAATCCAAAAGAAAGCAGAAAATAACAAAAATTATAACAAAGTAAAAATGGATCAAAGAGGATAGCATATTACATTTTAATTTAACTGTATCTGCATGAATCAATCCACTTTCCATGTACTCTGTCTGATGGCGAGGTTACTCACATTCCCGGTCCATGGTCAGAAGAAATTCACCGGAACCCTCTTCTATGTGGGGACGCTCCGAATGGATTTGGAGCCTTCACTGTCATCCGTAGATGTTTGCAAATTTGATGCTCAGAATTTAAGCTCAAGTATAATTCCCTTCTGCTTTTGACAAAACAGCTCATGAGAGCAATGGTATATTCAAGGTGCGCAAATATTTGTTCTGCGAAAGTGCAGATAGCAAATATGTTATGCTTTGCATATAATATGGCTTCTGTCTAAACTTGCCAATCTGCCACTGGAGATCAGCCATAGGCAATTCCAATAAAACTTTACTTACCAAAATTAGCAACAGATTTATCATCAGACCATCAAGTATGAGTTGCCTTTCTGGAATATGCACTCATGAAAATAAATGTAATATTCTGAAACTTTGGAAAAGGCCATTATAAGGATTCCCAGTAAACATTATATTTGCTATATTATAAAATTATCTTGTTTATGCTTGCAAGATGTGGATATATACTTCAGAAACACAAAAATGGATTTATAAATCTGGCTGATCACACATCTTCTGGGAACTTTTCTATGATACAGTTTCTGAGGCCTGTACTTCAAGAGACTGTACTAGACAAGAATAAAGCTTATAATTTATATCATGATAAATTTCACTTTATAATCTGTTACGACTAAGCACATTCATGGAGACTCACTATGTTGGCTAATCTGCACCTCTGCCTGGGTTTCTCCATATCTTTTACTTTGTGAAGCACACGGAGGTCATCTGATTAGAGTGGACGTCCATTGAGCTGCTAGCTCACGTCCAGCCGCTTTGCAGCTCTGCAGAAGGAGATGAGGCTTTTTGCTCAGAAACATTTGCATCCTCAGAAGCCTTAAAGAGTAGTTCTATTCTGTCGTTATGAGTAGGAATTGAATTAATGGCAACGAATTTTGGGCTTACACCCACAAAAATTTTTTTTATTTTGCGATGTCATGTATATTATAAAATACATAATATGTGTGTGTGTAAAAAATATAAAGCAAATATCTATGTACTTAGTAGTCAACTTTAGATGTAGAATATTAATTTCCTATGAATGCCTTTTCAGTTTAATTGTTTAGAACATCTAACAACTAGTAAAAGAGCTTTTGTCTTCCAGTTACCTTCAACTCATGGTAATAACGTATGTGTCAGAATGCAACTATACTTCATAGAATTTTCAATGAGTAATTTTTCATAATTTCTTGTAGGTAATTAGACTTTTCTTCTTAAGTGCCACTGAGTTGTCTCAAATCTCTAATCTTTTAGTTAGGAGCTAAACATGTTGAAACTGTTTACACTGCCTAGGTGAGTTATTAAAAAAAAAAAAAAAGAACTCAGCCATTGAGTAGACACCAACTCAGAGCAATCCGATAGGGCAGCATAGAACTGCCCCTGTGAGTTTTGAGACTGTAACTCTTTAAAAAAATACAGAGCCCCTCTTTCTCCTCAGGTTAGTTATAGACAATTGATATGGTCCTTCTAGCCATAATTCCTTATGTGATGTATTTTAATTCTGGGCTTCATGATCTTGTGACTACAGTCCCATTTTGGAGGGCATCCTGTACTCTATGAATGGACTTATTAGGGTGGGATTACCACCTGACATTAGGAGAAGCTGTGAGACAAGCCATACACTTTGTTTCTTTGGGAGCATCTTTGACTTAGCCTTAGTAGAGGGTGTGACTTCAAACACAATCCTTTGTTTTTCATTGGGTAGCCTTTAGATACAAACCATCATTCAGTCCTAACACACCTCACTGAAAGCCATACTCCAACCGGCTGTGACTTTTGGGCATTTTCCATGTCTGGCTCTGACCTGCATTCAGCTTGACTCTACCTAACTTTGGACTAGACAGCACCCACCACCATGTGAGGCATTTTCTAAACATTTCTGGTGGCATAGTGGTAACCGAAGGTCAACAGTTTGGAACCATCAGGCTCCATGGGGGAAAGACATAGCTTTCTACTCACATAAAGAGGTACAATCTTGGAAAGTCACAAGGGCAATTCTACCCTGACCTATAGGGTTGCTCTGGGTCAGCATTGAATGGATGGCAGTGAGTTCTTTGAGAGGGGGACACTGGAGTGAATTGTAGAACCCAGGAACAGGAGGGAATATCCTCAAGGGAGGAGTTGAGGGACATTGGAGCATAATAGCATATTGTTAAGTGTTGGACATTTGGGACATTTTCAATCTCCAACTGTTTGGGGCTAGTTTGGCCTTAATTCTTCTAAAACAAATTATCGCCACACCAGAAATTCCACAAGGATAAGCACTATTCTGAAATTTGTGTTTATTATTTCTATACTTAAATGGGGATTTATTACACAAAGTATGACTAGATAATGTATTATTGTTTTTGAGCTCTGTGTTCATTGTTTTGATTGGATTTTTATCACATTGTGTTGTGTTTTCAGCTTTGCCTATCATTTATTCATCTTCACTATACTGTCAGAATTCTTGAATGAATATATAATAATTTTTATGTTTCTGTATTGATAGATTAATTACATTATATCCTACATACTTAAGAATTAATCAAAAGCAATTAATATTTTGAAAAACTTTAAATATATTTTTCATAGAATTCCTGTAGCACTGATATGATAGTATTTATCTCTTCATGCATGAGTGGAGGAATTGTCTTAAGTACATGTATATTCACTTATCAATTTATTTTCTGACCAGCACGGTCTTATCAATTTCATTAAAATAAAAAATAATATTATGTGATCAGAAATAAAGTATATGTATGCATATTGTAAACTGTTATGAATTAAAATGGTTATTTCATTAATCTTTCAATTTTCATGTCTTTGATTACTCATCGTGGAGCCATGACACACTATTTAAAGGGCTGGATGGCTAGCCAAAAGCTCTGTGGAGACGCAGCCCAGTAGCCACTCCACAGAAAAAGAGGCACACGTCCACTTCCATGCATGTGTGCATTATTGGACACCCTTGAAGGCAGTTTTACTCTGTCCTGTAGGGCTGCTATGAATTGGAACCAGCTTGACAACCTTGGGTAATAACTAAATAGATTTTTATATTGTCATGAACTTATTAAATATATATGTAATTTCCCATGAAAGATGAGGTATTGACATGTTTTTGTTTTATTAATTTTTGCATGCTCTCCTTTTGAGGTATTTGCCCTTCTCTTATTCACTTACAAGATAGGTATATATATATAGAGAGAGATAGATAGATAGATAGATATCCTATACATATACATCCAAATATATATACACAATATCTATATATATATCATATATATACACAATATACATACATACCCAAGAATATATCTATTTTTCATTTAAAGGAACCCAATAAGCTTTTAAAATTATTTAGCTTAAACTATGAATAAAAAAATTAATGAGCACTGTAAATTTTAAAATCAGCTAATCTAAATTTTACTACCATAAGAAAAACGGGGTACCCACGATTAAGCTTCAAAACTTCGGAAGGTCATAAAAACTAAGGTTTTATTTTGGGGCATATAATTAAAGTAAAAACTTGATTTACCATTTATTTAGCAATTCATTACCACCTATTAATGCATATTTTCATTCATTTATAAGGTAAGTATACCTCTAGCTTTCAGCTTGCCATGAATTAGGTTTTCATATTTTCATGAAATTTGTGTCCCAGTCCATGAATCAGTGATCTCTCCTACTCTGTTATCTCTTTCTTATGCATTCTGTGAACTATCAAGCAGACTCGCTTTTCCCTAGTGGAATTATATTTTGCATATTTTTTGGTTATAAAACTGTGTTTTACTTTCAATTTAAACTGAAGCTCTTGCTCAAGTATTCAGCATATGCTTCAAAAATGTCTTAATATTCTGTAACCCACTAGATAGCATGTCCTGGAATCTGAGAGGCAAGGAACACTTCTCTATAACTTATCACAAGTTTTCAATTTTTTCCTCCTTCCTTTTCTGTTTCTCTCTGTCCTCCCTCCTGTCCTACATTTGAAGGCCCTCTGCTTTTCACTAATCCAGCTACTCTCTCACTCTCTCTCTTTTTCTTCTCATCCCTACTGGTGGATTCTCTTACACAACCACCCTCCCAGGTACGACAATATGTGAAATCCTGCCAGTCCTGCACCAGCATCACAACTGTTTCCACTGAAAGGGCCCAAGAATAGAGCTTACTCCCTCCAATGATACTAAGAAATGACCTTCTAATTAATGATTACTGGTGAAGACACAATTTGAAAATCATTTCAATATGACTTACGCACTGCTACTGTCCACTAGAATTCCCCCCTTGTAGTAATTTAGCATTTTGCTTAAATAAATATTTTTGTATTTAAAGAATAATATTTATAAAAAGGAGCCTTTCATTTATTTATTAAAGAGAATTTTATTGGGGGTTCTTACAGCTCGTTTAACAAGCCATTGATCAATTGTATCAAGCATATTTGCACATATGTTGTCATCATTATTTTTCTAAAGATGTACATTTTATTTGAGCCTTGATATCAGCTCCTCTTTTTTCCCTTCCTCCCACCATCGTGACTCCTTGATAAAATATTAGTCATTGTTATTTTCATATTTTACACCAACTATTGTCTCCCTTCACACACGTTTCTGTTGTTCATACCCTTGGGAGCATGGATTATGCGTTAATCATTGCGATTGGTTTTCCCCCTTCCATCCTGGTATCCCTAATCCTATTATTGTTCCTAAGGGGTTTATCTGACCTGGATTCTATTTGTCCTGAGCTCTTACCTGTACCAGTGCACTTGCTAGCCAAAACTGAAAGGCAGGACTGGGGTTGTGATAGGGGGTGGGTGGATGAGGAAGCGTCAAGGAACCAGGGGAATCTTGTGTGTTTCATCAGTGCTATACTGCACCCTGGTTGATTCATCCCTGACTTGTGACCCTTCTGTGGGATGTCCTGTTGTCTACAGAAGGGTTTTGGATTACTGCTCCAGCCCCCCTCATTCTCAACAACATGTTTTTTAGTTTGTTTTGGATATTCTGGTGCCTTTACCTCATTCTATTGTCACTTCATGATCACATAGGCTGGTATGCTTCTTCCATGTGGCTTTGTTGTATCCCTGGCCAAATGGCCACTAGTCTAATTTCAAGCATTTAAGATTCCAGATACTATGTATTTTGATAGCCGTGCACCATCAGCTTTGTTTACCACCTTTGCTTGTGCAACCATTTTGCCTTCAATGAACTTGTCAGTGAGTTCTCATCACAGAATATCAGGTTGTTAGTACAAAATATTCTTGCGTTGAGGGAGGACTTGTGAAGAGGCCTGAAGTCCATCCACTTCCTCAATGTATTTTCATATAAATATAATACACAGGCCAATACTTCTTTTTTATGAATTAATATATTTACATAAGTGCACACCTATGTTTACACCTCTATCCATTTCTTTGCTTCCTAGATCTTTCTTCTGTTTCCTTTTACCTTCCTCCTGCCCCCTACCAGGCTCACCCTTCTTCTGCCTCCAAGTGATTCCTCTCCGCTAGATTGCTGTTGCTCCACCACTGGGATCTCTAATTCCATCTTGTTGTTGCTATTAATTCCCTAGTTGTTTCCATTTTGGGTGTTGTTTTCTTTCCACTCCTTTCCCCTACCTTCCCCTGCTCCCACCTTCATCCCTTCAGAACCATCGATCCATTGCTTTCCCCTTTGGCTTGCTTCCCATGCCTATATTATATAGGTAGGCAAAACAAGAATCATGGAGACAAAACAAGAAGAAAGCCAAAGATGGAATACAAAGAGAGCCTGAATACTTTCTTATACATAAATCATGGTTAAAATAAACCAAGGACTACCAACTGCACAATTTCTGTGTACTCAATCCTGTCCTTTGTGGAAAGGAGATTTGTTTCCCATTTGGTTTTGCTCATTGTCCTATTGTCTGTAAACATTCGATTAGTCTTGAGTTCCTGAAGGATTTATAAAGCCATGGAAACACTGTAGAAAGTATATATTAAATAATTTTTCAGAAACTTATGAAACATCAAACTGTTGGGATATGAGAACGTGTGTTAGTCCAGTTTGACTAGAGAAACAAATTAATAGACACTCATATGTGTATAACAAAGAGCTTTATATAAAAGAGCAATTTTATATTGAGAAAGCATCCTAGCTCAGTTCACATCAAGTCCATATGTCCAATATTAACCCATATGTTTGATACTAATCCACAAATTCCTCTTCAGACTCCCCCAGAAGATACAATGAAGCCCAATGCAGGAAGCTTACAGTCAAGTGAGTAGAATGTGTTGTGGATCCAGTGGCAGCAGAAGCATCTCAATGCTGGTGCAGGTCTCTACCTATCTCCTCCAGCTCTCTGAGTGTCTCCACAGCAGGGAAGGAAAGGCAAGAAGGAGAGAGTGTACCCTACCTCCAGGGAGGAAGACAGGAGTTCTCAGAATCCTCAGGAGAAGGTCATGCCCACACAGAGGCCTCATTAGCTATGACCTGATTGACAGGGTACAATCCACCCCTTCTCTCAAGTTGACAGGAGATTATAAAGCTGCCACAGAATGACAAGACGGGAAGTCCAGAGACAAGGCCATGGTGATCCTTCAGTGTAATTTCATCCTTGCCTGGATGTTCTCAACTTCTTTGTAATACTGAGCAGACAGAAAAACAAAGCATACAGAATAGAAAACACTAGAGAAACCACACCAAACCACCAAGGAGGAAATAGGGATCTGACTTACTGCCCTAGAAAACCTCTCCACGCTCAGTGGAATTCATATTAACAGAGAAGAGTCAGACGTCAAAAACCCAAACTGAAGTCTGGAGGCATTTTTAACTCATTCAAATGCAAGAAAGTCTAAACCTTTCTAGTGAGAGCAGTCGTGGCACTCAGCAAAGATTATTACCACAATTTGAGGTATCCCATGGCAACAACCCATATGTCACTACATAAGATATTCAAATATCCCATGTGCGCTTGGGATTAAATCTTTAATGGCACCATCATACATGTAGGCATTTATAAGTGTCTGAGCAGACAGTTGAGATGTAGTTGTTTATAGCAAGAGTATTAGGTAGATAATTCTGAAATATTTATGAAAAACCAATACTCAAAAACATACAATTAACATATCTATTTTCTGTAATTCAGATGCTTTATGTTTAAAAATGTATAAGAAAACAAAAAATAACTCTTCTACGTCTTGGTGGTGGTTGTTAGATGTTGTCAGTCCTGCAGAACGAAGCAGCGCCCGCTCTGGTGCTGTCCTCATAACTATTATGCCTGAGCCCTTTGTCGCGGCCACGGGGTTAATTCCTCTTTTTGGCAATCTTCCCTCCTATCCCTTCCCTTTACCAAGCAGGATGCCCCTCTCAGAGATGGTTCTCTCCTGATAATGTCCAAAGTATGTGAGATGAAGCTTTTCCATCCTCTCTTCTGGCTCCACTGCTTCCCAAAACTGATTTTCTTTTTCTGTTCTGGATTCCACGATCCTTTCAATATACTATTCCAACACCAATATTCAAATGCATCAATTCTCTTTAGGCCTTTCTTATTCAATATCCAACGTTCACTTGCATACGAGGCAACAAAAATACCCTGGGTTGAGTCAGGCACACCTTTATTCTCAAAGTGAAACCCTAGCTCGTCAGCATTTTAAAGAGCCTTGTCCTGCAGCTCTGCCCATCACCATGCCTTGTTCAGATGGATTCGTGACTGCTGGTGCTTCAAGCAGCAGTGCAAGCAAAATGACATTGTCCACACTTGCATCTCTTCTATGCTTATCAGGATGCTGCCTATGAGTCCGGTTGTGAGGAATTGTGTTTTCTTTATGTCAAATTGCAATATATCCTGAAGACTACAGTCCTTTATCTTTATCAGTGAGTGCTTAAATTCTTTCTTGTTTTCAAGTAAAGGGTTTAAAAGAATAGAAGAAGTACTTTGAAGACTGGACTAAGAATCATAAATGATAAAGGCAATGTCTTTGAGAGGAAAACAAATAAATGCATCAAAATCAGCTCTTAACCAGTGCTGCTAAAACGCTGTCAGTGAGGGTTGCATGTTAACAGAAAGGTCAGAGGTTCGAGTCCTGCAGCTGTCGTGTGGGAGTATGAGAAACACTGTGCTTCTGTAGAGACTTCCAAAGCCTTGGGAGCCCTCTTTGTGGTTGCTACACGCCTGACTTGAAATACACCATCGACTAATTCTGTCTCTTTACATAACAAAACATAGCCCGTTCCCAAATGGGATTGAAAACACAGGTTTAGATGCTATGATTTACTACTTATTTTTGAGGGGGGGGCACCTTAATTACATAACAGGAAAGATATAATAAGAGATGACTTTGAAGAAAAGAATTGTAAAAATGGCCCATGTATGAATAATAATTTGAGGAATGATTCATTTTAAATGATATATAAAACTTGTATAGGATAAAAGAGACCAACATCAGGGTTATCTATTTTATTCTAACTCCCACGCTATTTATTATTCTGGTGAGAGAAATTTATATATATTTATATATCACAAATTAGCATTTTAAAGTAGTTTTTTTTATCTTGTTCTAGCATGGTATAGGCACACACACATAATATAAAAGATGACCTAAATATAATTTATGTATCCCTGAAATGGAAATTAGGATAGAATTTAGCCCATATGATTTCTGTAAATATTATTTTTCACATGCATATGAGGGATAATAATGTGAACATATAGAATACAAATATAATTAACATAAGTTGACCTCTTTGGGGAAAAAAGGAAGAAATAGCTTAAATATTTTAACAGCATTTTATTAGCTATTGTTTGGAGAAGGTGGAATATCCATATATCCACTCCACCCACACGCTTTTCCCCATAAATATCTCTATTCCACCCACAAGCTTTCTCTACATAAAATATATCTCCTCTTTTCTCTGAATCAATCTTCTTTACAGTGTTTCAGGATGTGATTTGAACTCTGCGAATCTGTCACTGCATGGCATTGTTCTTGCTCTCCCCTCTCAGGGGAGGGGCTCCTCTCCAGGGGAGCATGGCAGCCACACAGGTTATCATGAGTTTATATCATACTCCACTGGCCTACCTGTTGCCCTTTTATCTTATGCCAGGACTCCGATGACCTTCAGGTCAGTTTCTTTTTTTTTTTTGTCATCTTTCCCAGAAAGTAGATCTGGAATCTTAAATAGGACTTATCTGCTTTTCATGATGTATAATAGTATTTTCAATTGACACACATGCATTACAAAGCTCTATGATGAATAAAGAAGACTGAAAAAATATGCATTTGAGTTATGAAATAAGTGGAAAATATAGAGCATACTACGGACTTCCAGAAGAAGAAATAGATCTGACTTGGAAGAATTACAGGCAGAAGGCTCCTGAGAGGTGAGGATGGTATGTATGGATTGGTGTCAAATTGACTCAGCCAGGATTTTCACTGGATTGGCAATTCTTTTTGTTGTTAGGGTCCATCGAGTCAGTTTCAACCTATAGCAACCCCATGCACAACAGAACAACAAAAAGCAGTTAACCAAAGAGGAGAAAGAGTGTAGCCTCATTACTCAGGTCCCATCCCTGATGCATTTGAAAGGAAATTGTCTTGTGGGTGTGGCCTACTCATATTTAAGCAGTCTGGGTGGGAAGGCTTAATTACACCACTCCTCAGGATCCTGCCTCAGTCTTTCTGACTTCTGCTTCTTTAGGTCTTGCTCCCAGTTGCCTTGTTGCCTGCCAATACTGGAAGCTATCAGCAGTCTGCTAGCTATCAGCCAGCTGATTTTGGATTCATTTGGCTCAGCAGCCCTAAACCTGACTTGCGGACCTTTTATTCAATTGTCTCTGCCAGCCTGTGGTCTCCATGCTTCCTCGTTTATCAGGTCTAGCATCTCCATGTTCCAGCTTAACATCGGTCCCACAGACACCAATTGGACTGAACTTAATCTTCTTGTACAATTGTGTGAGACACTTTTTTGATGAAAATCTCTTTTATCTATATCCTTGGTCTTGCTTCTCTAGAGAGCTTTGCTTCTCTAGAGAATCCAGCCTAACACAGACAGCAAGAATTTTAATCCCGTGAACTTTCAGTGTATTCCCAGGAGGAAACTGTCCCTGAGGGAGGACATTATGCTAGGGAAAGTAGAAGGCCAGTGCAAAACAGGGAGGCCTTCATTGTTGTCGTGCACAAAGTGATGGCAGCATGGCAATGGTTGTCAGCATGGCACCGGACTAATCAGTATTTCTCTGTGTCGCACAAGGGGGTTCTAGGAGTTTCAACTAGCTTGGTGTTGTTTCACAATAGCATGGTATCTTTTACACATTAGAATCCTGTAAAAATGGCATGAGGGCCATGGCTGACCTGCTCTGACTTCATAAGGGAAGAAGAGCTAAACCCAACATCAAACCGAGGTTGAAGCAGAGATTACACATGCCTCCCTACATCCTCACCAATTCTAACATCAACTATCTCTGCCACTGTACTCTACGCTTCTCTGTTGGTTAAAGAAGTCATTGCAATGATTGCCCAGAACCCACTGACCAAACACACCTTTAGAAAGTTTGTTATGAAAGTGAGCAGGTTACAGTTCAGGATCAAAAATGTTCCAGGTACAGTTCTTCTTATTAGACATGTTTTCTAGTTGTGCTAGCAGGCATATTTTCTTTGCCCCTTGGTGTCTCAGCTACATTGTCCCTTGGCACAACTCTGCCTGGGCAAGTGTTTCAAAGCTTCGTTTGTGCTGCCAATATATGCCCAAAGGAAATGCCCTTTGTCATAACCCTCTGCTCAATGGTTCTAAGCCCTATCTCTGTGGTTCAGCATGTTTGCCAATTCAGTGTACTAAGGCAAACCACTCTACAAGCAAACTTCCTGTCTAGAGGCATTGATCTTACTCTTGGAGGGCTGGGAAGCTCATCACTATGTTTTATGTTCTGTTCTTGTTTTTCCTGCTGCCACTCCATTAACCTCAGTTTTCTGTCTCTTGGTTTGAGGATGTTCATTGTGCAAGAACCTCAGTACCCAAAAGATGCACTTCATTCCTGACCCTTCTTTCTCAATGGTTATCAAAGCACCCCTCTGTTTCTGAGATGGCTTATTGAAAACCTAATGTAATGATAATCCTAACTAAGCTCCACAAATTTATATTGGCCCACCAATCATTTGCTAGGAGTTTGGTGGCACTTACAGAGATTATGACTGGAGATGCCATATTCAGTCATTCATTGTACTATAGGGCCAATATATTACTAATACTATAGGAATTATTTTGGTAAAATAGTCATTTTTTCCCTCAACCTCTGTGGTAGTTACATAATCTGGTGTCAATTTTGGACTTGAGAGGATTAGTAGTGAAGGGGTGGAGTCTAGTCTATCAATCAGGTCATAGCCAATGAGGTATCTGTGTGGACATGGCCTTCTTCTGAGAATTCTGGGAATTCCTGTACTTTTCCTCCTTGGAGGTGGGAGTCTCCTCTCTCTCTCTCTCTCTCTCTCTTTCTCTCTCGGCTCACTCCTTGAGAGATGCTCTACTGACAGGACACAGCACTACGCTGATAGAGCCTGTGTCCTGGGAGCTTGAGGAGCCATGTGGAGACCTCTGACAGCGCTGAGACACTTACAATGCCACTAGAGTCACAAGATTTTGCATCCAATGGCCCATGATCTTCCTGCATTCAGCGTCATTGCATGTGTTCCGTGACTCAGAGGAGGACTTTATAGACTGGTATCATACATATGGGCTAATATCGGACTTATGAACTTGTTCTGGACTGGGCTGGGATGTTTTCTCATATTTAACTGCTCTTATAAATAAAGATATTTCTTATACACATGAGTGTCTTTGAATTTGTTTCTGTAGACTACCCAGACTAACAAAGGTTCTTTGACTCTTACCCTCCCCACCTCTTTCCCCCTTGCTCTTTTGACCTCTCGGTCCCTGGGATCCCCCAGTTCTGCATGTATGGGTGCTCTTTTCTATGTGGCCGTTCATGCCCAGTTATGAACTCCAGCTTGGATTCTGTGCAACTTGACATGATTTGTAGAAATAGTGTGTACCTTTTTGAGAGTATAAAACCTGAAACTTGTCTTGTCCTTCATAAAAACTCTCTTGGACTACAAAACATGCTTTGGTGTGAATTTTTTCAGTTTATGACGTCAGGAACTGAGGTATCACCCACTCCAGAAACTAACAGATGCATATTTCTATATTAATACATTTAATCTCTTCTGACACTCTATAAACGACTATTTTGTTGCTGTTATTTTAAAAAGCAAATTTCTTTATATGGTTATTACCTTTGAGAACATAACAGACTTGCAAGACCACACAACTAGTACTTGCAAAGTTGCATTTCTACCAACTAGGCTGCTTCTACAACCCACAAACTAAACTTTGAACCCATGCTCTCATAATATAATAAAGTTGTTATTCAAGTAGCCTTTCAACAGTTCATGGAAAAAATCTATTATGTATTATCCCATTTTCCACAGACTTGTCATAATCCCCTCGTGTATTCTTGGGTATCGCATGTCTGTAGTAATTGGGATAAAGACATTATAATAGAATATTTTCCTAAAGGAATGCATTCATAGTCTGTGAGCACCCAGAACATATGGCAATTTCCTTAAGTGTTGAGCTGCAGTGAAGGTTTTATCAGTTATGAAGGGAGAATCCCTAAATTACACTAGAAATCTTAATGTACTTCCTGTGAAATAGGAACCCAAACATCAAAATGTTTATGACAGAATCAGGAAAGAAATTAGGAAGGACATTTCACACAGAAATCCCAAAGGCTGAGGCAACTGACCATTCACCCCTGTTTGGGAAGCCCCGGTTTATGCCTGATGTACTGGTACAATGATTAATAAAACCCACTTGAACTCTCAGAAATGTCCCGGTTTGGAGGATAAATTATATTGTTGCTCTACCTCAGGGTAAAGACACAGCATTATGAACAAACACAGCAAACTTAGGAAACACAAGAGATTTATTGTGACTGGAATTGAGGATATGGAGTGGAATGATAAGAGAATAGAGTCTGGAAATAAAGCATTAACAAGTGTTCCTATGGTTTCTGGTTCCACTACCAACTGGTATCTAAACACTACCAGAACACACCCGGATTTGTGTGTGTAATAGAATGATAGATGGAATTGATGTGTCAATGCCATACTAGACACTTAATTTATTTCTCCAAGAATAAGGGCTGTGTGTGTGTGTGTGCGTGTTGTAGCAACTCCATCTTACCATGGTCAGTAGGGCGGAGGATGACTCCCTCCTCAACTAAGGGATCAGACTGCAAAGCTTTGACTCTGTGTGTCGCTCTCCACCGTCCTGCCAACAAGTCAATTTCCTGGACAAGTCTCCTGAAATGGCTCCTGAAGCCATCTTCAAGTTTCCCATTCTAGGGCTTTAGGCTGGATTTTTACCTGTTACATTCATTGCACAAACAAAACACACACACACACATACACACACACACACACACACACACACACACACACACACACACCAGGTCTCTTTCAGCTGTGATGCATCAGCCCTGAAGGAACGCATTGGAAGCCCTGGGTGTATCCTTGAAAAGAAGACGTGGAAAAGAACAGGTGGCATTTCTAAGGGGAATGGATTTGTAGGACGCAAAATTCCCAAGGAGATAAACTTTGACTTGATACCTACATATTTATTGAAATCCTACTATGTGCTAGTACATACTACGTCCCTAGTTAGCCCCTGCCTTTGAGTCAATTCCTACTGGACAGAACAGAGTAGAAATGCTCCCAGGTTCCTAGGTTATATCAGTGAACAAAATATGCAAAACATGTAATAGCTTAACTCCAAGTACATGTTCCTCCACGTTCATTTTCATAGGAAGAGACAAAATACTAATAAGTATGGTAAATGAGAAACATAATAATATTAATAAAAATATACAAGACTCACTTTCTTAAACATCTATGCAATTTAGGGAGAAAAGTGCTATGTGACAAAACGCACCGTAGTGTAACTGGGATTATAGGAGAAAACTTGCTCTGTTCAAAATAATAATCCAGAGTTTATTAACATAAAAAAGGAATTAGGATTGAGGTAGCACTTGAGAATGCACCACAGAAGCGCACCCACAGGAATGTCTCCTGAGGTGTGAGAGCCGATTATGGGGCGCCTTACCAGGAAAAGAGTGGTTAACATGTACAAAATCATGCGTCGACAGACAAGATCATGGTGAGGTGCCTTAAGCTTTATTTTGCTAATTGCAAAGCTTTAGTAATTAGACAGCTTTATCTATAGTTATTTGAGAAACAGCGTGAGTGAATGCTCTTCCTGGGAATGTATTTGATGGGGAGGGTCAAGCAGGAGACTTCCTGAGCTACACTGGTGAGTTTCTTTTGGAAGGTCAGATTAGAATTATTTAAGCAATAACTGAGAGAAGAAATGGAGCCTGGCATTTATCTTTGGCCGAAGCCTCTCCTTATTCAGAGTCTTGTTCTTTAAGCTCTTTAACAATCCCCACTTTTGATCAAGAATTTGTAGATAAATTTCTCGATAACTATGATGAGGCGTTTTCTTCATAGACTTACTAACTCTTCACCTTGCTAGGTAGAGCCTCATCTTGAGAGTGACAGCAAAGGAGTAACGTGTCTCCTGCATGAATCTTTGCATTAGTTATAGATGATGAGTTAGATAGTCGCCTACGCTAAGCTTTTAAGACACCACATATGCCCAGGATATGAACCTGGGCACCATCTGTTCATTGGTGGGCTTTTATCTCAGAAAGCCTTGAAAGTCCTGGTCGCTTTCATGTAGACAGCCAGGTACCAACCCTGCCATCGTCTCCACGCTCAGACCTCCGTTTCTGTGATTTTTTTAAGGTGTATGTGAGAGCCAGATAAGATCAGTAGGAAAACTGGGCAAAGAGGAGCATTGGCTAAACTGAATAGCTGAAAAATTCTCTAAGGAAATTTTACTTCCTCAAGATACATGCTATTTTGTATAATAAGTAGTGTTTCATTGTGATTACAACCATTTGAAAATTATGAATAGTCCTTTAATAATATAATGCTTAATAGTATCAATCGAATTTGTAAAATTGAATATAATTGTTGTGAAGAAAAATTTGCTTAAATATGGCACTTATGTTCATGTTTTTGCAATCCCCACCAAATCCATGGGATGGAGCAAGCTAATAAGGTCTATGGAACAGTAACAGAAGGGATGAATCAGATTTGCTACTTCTTGGGGCATTTAACATGGTGACAGAGATACAAAAACCATCAATAAAGATGAGCCACCCAGGGGTGTATGTGAGAAATGATGGAGCCCTCAGAGGCACCCACGACTGGAGCAGCAGGACCAGGAGGTGAAGCAGAGCAGAAGCACAAGAAGGCAAACAAGCACTGGCTTCCCGTCCCACGTGAACAAGGCAAAGACATAGGGACTATGCAGCTGAGATGCTGAGTTCAACAGAGACAGGTGGCTGATGGCAAGGCTGAAATGAGGCACTGCTATGGGCAAGAAAGCTACATGCTTACCTGGTATTGATAACCCTTTACCTTCTCTAATTCAGAACCAGGCACATTGTCTGCTAGTTCTGTGTAGCCATAATAAGGGAGGATTGGATGCAGCCGAGAAGTAGAGTGTGCTGTTGGCAGAAAGACTGGTGTTAGAGGAAGGCAAAGAGGATGGAGGCAGGTGTGGATGCCTGGAGCTGATGGGGAATTGGGTCTCCTCCTTTATGTACCTGGGGTGGGGGTGGGGGTTAGAGGAGACTCTGAAGCCAAATTTTCAGTGATCATGATCCAATTTAAGCAAGTAACCAACTAAATATATGAAGAAAGGGGGAATATACTATGGGTATCTTTTCGATTTCAGATTAAATCTGCTGTGGACAAGAGGGCTATATCTAATCAATTTCAGATTAAATGCCTTTGAAATGCAAATATAGGCCTGTGGCTATGAAGGGGTGAGTCAAAGCCTACAGGAGAAGTTCCATTTGGTTCAGCTAGTTGTGAATACATTATTCTTGAAGTCAAACTGCCATAATTTTATATGAAGGATAAAATGGCTCTGAAACACAGCATTAAACTAAACAAAACAGCATTCCACACATTTATAATAATAGAAAAATGCGAATAAACAGAATCCAAAAGAATATTTTCCACGATGTTTCTGTTAGGTTGCTGGAGTGGGTTATGGTTCTTCGCTTCACATGCTGACAGAATTCACGCAGAAGCGCATTTCATAATCCAAGTGAGTTTTATTTAGGAAGGACAGGAAAGGTCCCAGGTTGTACAGTCTCAAAAGGGTACGTGCTACCTCTGGAAAGCATGCCAAGCTGCAAGGTAGCCACTCTGGTTTTCACAACTGGACATGAAAAGCCATGTGGAAAAGAACACCCACAGGTGCGGAACTGGGGAGTCCCCGGAGTCCAAGAACCTGCGAGCCCACGTGCATGTGTGTCCCGAGTAGGCCTAGAGCAGGCACATGCAGGTCCGCACAGGGGCGAGACCCTCGCCCTCTGCTTGCCCTCTGCCAGCAGCAGAGTTAAAGAGGCCTGGCCTTCCCACAGTCGGTGTATTTAACACCTCTGCCTGGGGAGGCACAAAGGACGATATTGGTTGATGCCATTGGTTTAGTTCAGGCCCACCTGTGTGATGTACCTAAGGTGGGTGAGCCCATACCTTGGGATTTACCTGGGACTAGGGGGGGCTAGTCTGTTCATGCTCAGTTTGGGACTTCCTATGGGTGTTCAAAGGTTGCCTCATTTCTTTCCAACCTCCTCTCCTGGGGGCCTTGGTGAGCATGGGAGCAATAAACCCCCACCCTAAATCTAGCTACCTAATACATCTAAAGTAAAAAAAATGATAACTCATAACTTCATCTAATGAGGGAATGGTAACATTAAGATAATTAAGATAAAATGTTGCATATGATTAACATAGAGTGAAACATTATCACTCTTATCAGAAATAGAAACACAGTAATATTTGTCTATGCACAAATAACTTCATGAACGACATGTATTTGTGAGCACTACATTTTGCATGTGCTCATGTGGAACTTGTAAATGGATCAAGAAGCCACTATAGGACAGAACAAGGGACCACTCCCTGGTTTAAACCCAGGAACGGTGTGCATCAGGTGGTATCCTCTCACTATATTTACTCAATTGTGTGCTGAGCAAATCATTGGAGAAGCTGAATTATATGAGGAAGAATGTTGCATGAAGAATGGAGGAAATGTTATTAACCTATGATATGAAGACGACACAGGTTTGCTTCCTGAGGGGAAGGAGAACTTTACACACTTTTTACTGAAGACCAATGACTGCAGCCTTCAGTACAGATTGCAATTCTACACTGTAAAGGGCATCAAACTCCTCATGCTGAGTCCATAGGTATCATCACGATAAAGGGAGAAGCTGAAGTTACAAGGGTTTTGTCTTGCTTGGGTTCACAGTCAATGCTAATGGATGCAAAGATGAGGCTGTCTATTCTTGTGAAGTCTTAGAAATTCAAAGGGGGAAATTCAACCCGATCCTATAGGTTTGCTATGTGTTGGAATTAACTCAATGCCAGTGAGTGGGCTTGAGTTGATGACGGGAGTTAAATTAAAATATCTCCCTCAGTATTGCTCAAGGCCAAAATATATCTTCCAGTCCAGTCTGTTCTTGATTCCAAATAGCCAAAAAGGTGTCATTAGGAACAACTCAATGAATACTGTTCATTGTAGCCAGTTGGTGGCAAACCAATCAGTAGCTACTATTCAATTATTGGAAGTTGTACTGTAATTCAGGTGAGTGTGGGTTATTCTTTGGATGTGAACATATTACTCCCATTAAAGGGAGGCAGCCAGACGTAGTCTCCGCACCTCAGGAGTTAACCAGATCAATATGTCCTATTTATTCTTGTGGATGTGGATCTGAAATATGAAGGGTACTATTGGAAAGTGTGGACAATTCTTTAGTTAACGCTTCTCGAGTGACTTACTCAGTAAATATAGGTTCTGTTAAGACTAAAAGTTAAATTTTGGCCCAGGTTTCACTTGATTCCCCCACCAAAGAAAAAGCCATTAATTAATGGATGACTTAATAATAGTGATTCCTTGTAAGGATGAAGAATTAATGCATTGTGCTTACAGACATTGATCAAGACCAGCTTCAATCACATCAGGGAAGGATAGATTGATATGAGATTTGGAGGCATAAAAATAATTTCTTTTAGAAAAATTACTGTGAGACTAGTGCCAATGAAGTGGAGATTAAACATGTGCAATATGTCCAATTTTCCCAAATGCTATATGGCTCCATCATCTCGGATAGCTGCCCCCACTCCTTCCCTTTCTGACTGGGGTGGATTAAGTTTTCAAGCCTCTCACTCCTTGGTTCTTGTTCCACTCACAAGGAAAATAATTCAGACGAGAGTAAAAAAAGTTTAACAGGAAGAGTGAATTTATTGAAGGGGATAGTTGGAAAAGCCCAATGGACACTGGCTGGCTTTCTGGCATCTTCTGCTGTGGGTTCATCCTCTGTGGTGGACTCCCTTCCAGTTACTTGTGTCCCTGGACCTCAGCCCCCAGGTTCATTCATCCCCCTTTCCCCATACCCCAAGCCCCAGAATCTATTCAATAAGTTGAGGGGTAGTGTGAACATCCTATTTCTCTCCTCAGCCTTTTCACTGTCTCTAGTCTATTCCCATTGACGACGAATTGTATTTTATTGGCTCTACATGTCCTTTCTATGGGAGGAGTACGTGGGGAAACAGGTCTCCCCTCTCACTTGCCAGATTCCTGCCATCATCTCCTCTCCTTCCCTTGTCTCTGCCTAGCTAACACCACAGGATAAGCCCTCAACATCTCACAGAATTCATGAAATATTGAAGAAATGGCTCACGTGGGTGTGGGTGTTTTTTACCCATATCTGTTTAGAAGATCCTCCTCATTTTAAAAAATTGCAGAAGCTGGTGAGATCAGGTCAAGTGATAGGGAATCTTTCAAATTCCAAGAGCCAGATTTCAGCCAGAGACAAGCTAGATGCAGGGTAAACAGTTGGAAAACTTTCATAAAGGTTAGCAGACAGACCTGGAATGATTCATAGGCTTTCCCCCCCTCCCCCCATATCTATATAAGATAGGCAGGATAAGCAATCCAGATGAGGAAACAATGGGACTAGTGATTCCTGGAGGACAGGGAGAGGAGGAAGTGGATGAGGGGAGTGGGCAGCCAACAACCCAGGGACTAAGGAAAAACAAGAGATCTAAAATTGATGACAAGGAGGGTATAGAATTCTTGGTGGGGTTCAGTCAATTGCCATGTAGCCCAGAGGAAGTACAGAGAGACGAATGAAGGTCGGACATGATAGTGGGACAGGAGGAAAGTAATAGGAAATAGAGGAAAGAAGTAGGAGGCAAAAGGCATTTATAGAGGTATAAACATAGGTACATATGTAAATATATTAACATATAATGATATGGATATAGGTCTATGTACACATATTTATAGGTCAGGCATTAAGGTAGCAGATGGACATTTGGCCTCTACTCAAGTCCTCCCTCAATGCATGAACACTTTGTTCTCATAACCTGGTCTTTTGTGATGCTCATTTCCTGGCATGATCGCTAAAGACAAATTGGGTGCATAAATTAGTGTGGTGAAGAAAGCTGATGGTGTCCCCACTATTACAAGATATAGCATCCAGGGTCTTAAAGGCTTGAAAATAAACAAACAGTCATCTAGCAGGGAAGCAACAAAGCCCACATGGAAGAACTACACCAACCCATGTGATCATGAGGTGTCCATTGGATCAGGTAACAGGCATCAGATGACCCAAAACAAACAATCATGCAAATGAGGAAGGGGTAGAGTGAAGACCCAAAGCCCATATGTAGACAATTGGACATCCTGTCACAGAAGAGTCAAAAGACCAGCCAGCCAGGGTGCAATATAACACCTAGGAAAGACACAACATGCCTCTAGTTCTTTGGTGCTTCCTCTCCATCACTATCAGGACCCTATTTCTATCTTACAAACCTGTCTAGATCAAAGCATGTGCACTGGTACAGAAAAGAGTTCTCAACACACAGAAACCAGGACAATAATGAGAGTAGCAATATCATGATGGTAGGTGAAGGTAGGGGAGAAGGGGCAGAAAGGGAGAACCAATTGTAATGATCAATGTACAATTCCTACCTCCAAGAGGATGAACAACAGAAACGTGGGTGAATTCTCTGTCAGGAAGGGGATATAACAAAATGAATGGCTTTGATGGAATAGTGGTCTGTACCTTCTCCAGACCATAACTCCAAGGAAACACAGGGTGGTCATTAAGTTATAGCCTCTAGTAAAGCAGAGACTCAAAATCTATCCAATCTTAATCCTGCATATAACAGAGAACTTCCTCCAAAGCAGATGATAATGACAAGCACAGGGGCAACAACTCAATACATCACAAAAGGGATGATGGCTACAAGGGCCTTAGGAAGAATTTACCTAGATTTCGGAAGGTAACAAGTATCCAACAATTAAACCTTTGAAAATAGTGAAAATAATCATAAGCACCATCTAGGACAACCTTAGCAGAGCTCATCATAGCAAAATTAAAAGAGCAAAAGAGGTGCATTTTCAGACCTAGTTCAACCTTTTTGGTCAGGAGGGTGCCTCTGCAGTTTTCTGCTACTGTCTGTGACTCCAGGGTGCCTGTATTTCTGTTTACATCCTTCAGTAGGTTGAATAGTGCTTTATTTCTCTTCATTTAAGAGAGGCAGATCCAGATTTAACTCCCTGTAATTTGGTACCGTAAAAGTTAATGAAAAGGAATGACAGTATTCCTTTCCAGCAATACTCCAGGATTCCTTTAATTGATGCTTCTTTCAATATTCCTGGTTCAGTAATGGGTATTTTTCGAATTTATGAATCTTGCCTGTTAAAAACTTATTTGATTTTCAAAGATGCTCTTTAGATGACTGAATCAAAGGATGACAATAATTTAGTAATCCAGATTGAATTGACATCAGATTAAGTTGAAGGGCAACTGTCAGGTAGCTAGATTCAGGGACAAGTGTGTGGGGCGTGTGTGTGGGCGGTGTTCCTTCCATGCCTGATCAGGCACCCTAGAGGAGGGTAGAAGGAAATTAGGCAACCATTAGATGCCTATGTAGACCCCCAAACTGAGAATACTCAAATTCTAGCCCCCAACCAGGTGGAAGGTACACCTGTGTGGCCCAAACTGGACCTGGGTCCATAACATCACCCAGTTGGGCTTAACATAGCCAGTGGGGCCAGCCAATACCTTCAACCAGACCTCCTCTAGCTAGGGGTGGGCCAGAAAAAAAGGCAGGAAGTATGCTCTGGCACACGCCCATGCCCCACTCCTGGCTACAGTCGTCTTGCCCTGACCTCTGGCCTCCTTGGAAGCTTGGCCTTTCTCCCTCGGCTTCTCGGTCCCTGGGATCCCTCCCCTCCCCCCAGTTCCACAGGAATGGGTATCTACTTCCTTGTGGTTGTTAGTGCCTGGATGCAAACATCTGAGTGGCTTCCACTCGGCTTGGCACATTTCCCAGGGATAGCAGATGCCCTTTGAGACTGTGATACCTGAAACTTCTCCAGTCCTTCATAAACACCCCCCTTGGATTACAGAACAGGCTCCAGCCTGAATTCTTTCATCATGGGAAGCCCCAAACCAAGATATTACCCACTCGAGAAACTTTGCATATGGAAAGGCATAGACCTTTTGATGACAATTTCACACAGGAGTATAATTTATGTGGTCCCAAAAGAGTGGACATCAAGTTTAGAAAGCCATAAGAAGAAGTTTAGTCCAGGATAAGCTTAAGGTCTCAGAAATCCTGGTCAACTGAGTTTGCATTATGCAATTACTTCTATGTGCTACTTTAGAACATGATGGATGGCAACAGTAATGATGTTTCCGATGAGTGCGAGCAGTTTTATTTTTTCTTTAGTTACTTGTCTAGAAAAAAAATGGATTCCTCCTCACTGTAAAGAATTGTTGGTTCTCCTTAAGTGAGGATTATGTTTTCAAGCACTTTCATATCTGCAAAGGCTGCAGTGCTTGACCCAAAGTGAAAATCCACCAACTCTTACTCTTAGATCTCTGTAGTGTCTATCTTGGGTTTTGTTTCACAACACTAAAAGAATTCATGCGGCAGAAGTACTTTTGCAATCCAAATGACAATTATGAGGCAAAGGAAAGTTTCAGGTATTGCAGGCTCCTAAAATACACACTGATTCTGGGTAGCTTACAGGGCCATGATCAGAACAGGAGCACAAATGGAGAACCAAGAGCAGAAAATCCCCAGAGGTCAAGAGAGCAGATTGCTGGGAACCCTGCCTTTATCCTCTCCTGCATTACTGGAAGGGGTGTGGTTGGGTGTGTTAGTCTGGTTAGACTAGAGAAACAAATCTAGGTAGACTCATATGTGTATAGAAAGAGGGTTATATACAAGAGAAGTTGAATATTGAGAAAACATGCCAGCACAGTCCAGATCAAGTCCATTTTACCCCATATGTCCAACACCAAGCTATAAAGTCCTCTTTAGACTTACAAAACACATGCAATGATGCTGAATGCAGGGAGATCACAGGCCAGTGCGTGAAAAGTTAGAGGTGGTAGGAGCATCTCAGCACTGGCAGTGGTCTCTATGTAGCTCCTCCAGTTCCCAGGGCTGTATCAAGTAGGTCCAAGTGGCTTCTCCCCAGGGGTGTCTTGTCAGGTCAGTAAAGCATCATCTCAGGGCGTTTGCAGAGATAGAATGTGTTTTCTACCTCCAAGGAAGAAATTCAGGATTCCAAAAATTCTCAGGAGAAGGCCATGCCCACACAGAGACCTCATTAGCTATGACCCGATTGACAAAACTAGATTCCACCCCTTCGCTCTTAATCCTCTCAAGTCTCAAATTGACACCAGATTATATATCTGTACCTAACAGGGTAAAACTAAAATGCATACAATTCAATATATGCTACCCTCATTTAAACATAATATTTGATAAGTGACAAAACAAAAATTTCCTATGCCTGACAATTATAGTTAAGTAACACCTACACCTTAATCCTATGAATATATTCCCCCATCTATGAAAGTTTGTAAGCCAACCACTAGAGGCCTTTATCCCTCCAGTTTTGGGTATCCAATTTCTATACTGACCACTTACATCAATCCGTGCTCTGAAGACACAATCATATTCTTTGATGTGAAGTATCTTCATTCCAGTTGGAACCTTGTGAAGTCCACATCCATAAGCAAAGTCAAATCAGGACAGGTCATCCATAAAATCTGCAGCAATAGACACCAGTTCACAAAGCTAAAATATCTTCTCTTCATCTGGTAGGGTTCTGGTCAACTCAATGTGGGCTGCCTCACTTACTCTCACTAGGGTGCCCATTGATCACCTTGCCTTTAGACCATGCACTTGTCACAAATTCTCAACAAGACAAGACCCCTTGGGCTAGGTCATGAACTTCAGACCCATGAACACGGTCTCGTCTTCTCCTCTACTTCTTTGTAAACCAGGTCCATGGGTATCAGTGACCAGACTTAAGTCATGCCTTTATTGTTGCGTTTCTCCCACTTCAACCAAACATGTAGATCCAGGTGTTCACCTAGCAAACATTTCAGTCTGTCCACAGGCTTCCTTTAACATTCAGTCTTAGAGAGGAGTCTTCTTCATGATTCCAGATTTTTTCCCCAGCTACTGGCACAAACCACTGTTTCAAAACTCCAAAATCCAAAGAGTTCCTTTTTCCTTCCATCTGTCAATCTTGCCCTTAGACTAGAATGAACTGCAAATATCCTGAGTACTCCAAAACACTGGGTTGGATTTATCCTTTCAGAGACTTCTTTCCAGGCATGTCCTAAATGCATCTAAAGATCAAATGGATGCCTCGAGGCAAGTGGGCTTACAAGCTCTCTATTTTCATACTTCCCCAAATTATTTCTATAAATCTGTATATCAACAATAATAAAGAGAGGAAATCAGTATAAACAAAGTAGAATCAGATACTAAACTCAATTCTTGAAACAGTCAAGTTCAATCCTTATTTAGCTTATCTAAATCCTTATCTAAACTATTCTATTGATACAAAATATGCGATTAGGCCACTTGAAAATATCAAGTCAGAGCCAGGCTTTCTGTAAGCCATTTTTACCTACTGTCAGCCATTTTCTCTAACCAGCATGGTCTCTAAGAAATTCAAATGGCTATTTCTATCCCTGAGCTCAAAAAATACATTGCAAACATTCATTTTTGCCATTTTACACAGGAATAACCAAAGACTACAAGAAATGAAAAGAATAAAAACTGTAACTTCCTATGTTCTTTCCAGAAAGCAACCCAGTAAACTATATGGACATATCTGACTTCTGGCTAGCCAACAAAGGAGGGAGGGAGAGGTCAAACCAACATCCACTTTCCATCGTCATGCTTTGTTTTTCTAGTACCCCACTCCCAGTACCATAATGTGTTAGTCTGTGTAGACTAGAGAAACAAATTCACAAACCTGCTTATGTGTATAAGAAAGAACTTTATATACAAGAGCAAATTGAACATTGAGAAAACATCCCATCCCAGTCCAGATCAAGTACATAAGTCCAATATTGGCCCATATGTCTGATACCAATCTATAAAGTCCTCTTCAGACTCACAAAACATATGTATTGACACCGAATACAGAAAGATCACAGTCCAGTGTGTGGAAAAAGTTGTGGATCCAGTGATGGCAGGAGGATCTCAGCGCTGCCATGGCTCTCCACCAGGGTCCTCCAGATCCAGGGCTCTGGCACCATCAGTGTTCCTCCATGTGGCTTGTCAACAGGAATGTCAAGCAGAAGAGTATATGTGTCCTGCCTCCCGGGAGGAAGTCCAGAGTTCCCAGAATCCTAAGGAGAAGGACAGAGTCCTTCATTGACAGAGTCATCATTGCCAGGCTAGAATTCACCCCTTCACGCAAGTTGACAAATTATGTAACTGCCACAGATGGCCAAGAGGTGTCTGTCCTGAAGGGACTGAGAGGAAGCCTATACAATCCATGAGGAACTTAAGAGATCTGTCCTGAACTGAAGAGGGGAGAGTTTTCCTGTATGCTTTTTGACCCTGAGTTGTAGTCTCTCGATTCAGAACTTGAAATGTATGTTATTTCTTAGTAAACCACGTAACTGTATCTAAGTTTGGTCTGTGAGAACCAGGCAAGGAGTCTTTAAAGCCAGAAGAAGAGAGTGCCTTCGGAGGGCTGGCTAGTGCAAGACTTGGTTAAAAGAAAAAGTTGAAGAATTGGAAGGTACTTTGGATCTTTACCTCATAGGGTCCCTTCTAAAGTTTGACAGGTTCTTATTTCAGAAGGTTGTGTTCCAAATAGCTATCCGATGTTCAACACATACACACCCACACGCATATTGAAAGTTATGATCTACGTGAACTTTTTTTAAACAATCTACTAGTAGTCCCATTTCACAAAGTTTAATTATCTAACTGTGGCCAGTCATGCTGTTGACATCACTTAAATTTTCTGTACTAATGGCAGCTCAAACCCTTACTATGATAACATTTCTAAAATCAAAAGCTCAGTGTGATCACTTAAAGCAGCTGGAGGGTACATGAATTTCCCATCCTGCCAGGTTCTGGGATAGATGTCTCCCTCTGACAAGGTTCTACTCATCACACATTGAGCTAAAGGTGTCAGATGAGTACACACATCTAATTAGAGAGGTGCCACCAATCTGGGAGAAATGAATCGGGTGCACTATTTTATTTTTCAGATTCTGGTTATATGTGGTGGATACACAGATAGGGTGCAATTTTCTATGCTGATAAAAACTCAGCACGTTTTCCCTGAGAGTGGAAGGGTAATTTCTACTCACGACACCTGAAATCATTTGAAATGAAATTCAGAAGCCCAGAGAACAATTTGGCTTCCTTAACTTCTTGACTGGAAAACTCTCCACTCTCAGCTTTAGATTTCCCCCTTAGAGGCATACTGCTAGTTCATGGATATTGCTGGACACCATTAAATTAGAGTGATCCAGCAGCTCTGGAATATCTTCATGAACATGCAAACTTTTCTGACACTATTATTCACTTCTTAGTATAAGAGGACATTAAGGAAGCATCTTTAAAATGAATAAATAAATCCCTAAAACGGTTATGTTCCAAATAGCTATCCAATATTAAACATATAGGCATATACACATAGAATGAAAATTTATTATCTACGTCAAGTTATTTTGATCAAATGCATGATGAAGTGTTATGGCTAAATATAAATCTTGAACATCTATATTTATAAGGAAACCTTTTCAGAAAACCAATCAATGAATTTTGGTAATAAAACATTCCAATCAATAGGATGACAGTTTGTGCCAGTGCTGGTATCATTTTTACTAAAGGTTTTATATAGATAGTTGGGGAACATAATTCAAATTACAGAACTTTCTGTTTCAATCACTCAATAGCACTTTTATTGACAAGAATTCTGTTTTCTACTCACAAAAGCCACAAAAATTCTTTCTATTCAGTAAAACTCAGATTGCCAATATCTGGGGCCATAAGCGCTAACATTATTTGTATAATGGGAGGCAGAGGCTGTTAAAGATTTGAAAATCCTACATTATTATACAAAGTAATTACTCTAAACTGCGATATATAAGATCATTTCCCCTGCTGTTGAGAAGATGCACACTTGATGTGCTTTTATTAGAATCATGCACAGAAATGTCAAAATTCCAAAAGATAACTTTCATTTGATTGGATAGAAAGTCATTCATCTTAATTATTTTTGATGCCTGTGAGTATATAAGAAGAAAAAGAGAGCACATCTTCTTTAAAAATAACTTATTGAGAGTGGTGTGCAATTGTCATGATCTATAAGTCCTCAAGGCATAGTTGAAAAACCTAGAAAAATAATAATTTTTAGAAACACAAACTAAGTAAAATTCAGCTGTGCAAAGCATCATATCATGTTAACTATTAGATGATAATGTTTCTTCTTAATGAATATGAAATACAAAATTTAATCTAACAACAACTTCTTCTAAATTCATATGAAATGCAATTTGCAAATTGTCACATTTTAAAAAGAAAGGGATTCTCAAACAACCATATTTCCAAGTGAGGTAATTGCATGTATGTCGTGGTTGAGACCTGTCATCCATTGATCTTAGCTGAGGAGAATGTCTAGCTATTTAATATAATGTTATCATTCATTATTCATCAGCTTGAAATGACATCAGATGGCCCATGATTTTCACTCACTCGAACTTCCTTCCTTCTAGTTGATTTTGATTCACAGTGACCATGTAGGACAGATTAGATCTGACCCTGTGTCTTTCTGAGACCGTAATTTATGCCGGGGTGAAGCATCTCATCTTTTCCCTGAGGAGTGACTGGTGGTTTCTAACTGCTGACCTTGCAGTTCATAGCCCAACACATAACCCACTCTGCTACCAGAGCTCCCTGGCCCATGATGAGGCAGAGCTCAATTACAGCCGTTTATCATGGAACTCCATCATTAAAATTGGAGAGCAAAATAGGACTAATAGAAGGCAATTGTAAAACCATTGTTAACATTTTCACTAATGTCTCTATGTGTGGAAACCTGAAGAAAAAGCAAGAGTGGCATTCAAAGCAACCTTTGGAAATTTGAACTCTGATCCCAATATGGGGACTCTTTTAACACTAACTAATGCCATTATTTCATTTGACATAAACAAAAGATTTCAGACTAAGAATCCGGGAGAATAGATTTACAGTAGCACAATATAGCTCATTCACTCTGACTGTGTCAATGCTGACTCATAGCAACCTTATATATGTGGGTATATACGTCTGGCAAGATGTAAAGTTATACAATAGAGGAAAATATTTTGAAGGCTAATTTTGAGGCTATCACAATTACAGTACAGGAAATTTAGCATACATTTACTTCCGCTTCTTTATTCTACTCAGTGCTATTCCTATACTGTTTCCAGTCCCGGTTCTTATTGTCTGTTACCTTTTCCCTTTATCATCAGCTTTCCTTGTTTCAATATTTTTCCTTTTGCTTGATTCAACATGCTCTAAGATCAATCATAGTAAATATATTGTGTGACATCTAGGTTTTTTTTTTTAATTTTAACAATTTATTAGGGGCTCATACAATTCTTATTACAGTTCATACATATATATACATCAATTGTATAAAGCACATCTGTACAGTCTTTGCCCTAATAATTTTTTCTTCTCTTTTCTTTTTTTACATTTTATTAGGGACTCATACAACTCTTATCACCATCCATACATGTACATACATCAATTGTATAAAGCACATCCATACATTCCCTGCCCCACTCATTCTCAAGGCATTTGCTCTCCACTTAAGCGCCTTGCATCAGGTCCTCTTTTTTTTCCCCCTCCCTCCCCTTTCCCCCCTCCCTCATGTGCCCTTGGTAATTTAGAACTCATTATTTTGTCATATCTTGCCCTGTCCGGAGTCTCCCTTCCCCCCTTCTCTGCTGTCCCTCTCCCAGGGAAGAGGTCACATGTGGATCCTTGTAATCAGTTCCCCCTTTCCAACCCACTCACCCTCCACTCTCCCAGCATCATCCCTCACACTCTTGGTCCTGAAGGTATCATCCACCCTGGATTCCCTGTACCTCCAGCCCTCATATGTACCAGTGTACAGCCTCTGTCCTATCCAGGCCTGCAAGGTAGAATTCGGATCATGGTAGTTGGGGGGAGGAAGCATCCAGGATCTGGGGGAAAGCTCTGTTCTTCATCGGTACTACCCCGCACCCTAATTAACCCATCTCCTCTCCTAAACGCCTCTATGAGGGGATCTCCATTGGCCGACACTTGGGCCTTGGGTCTCCACTCTGCACTTCCCCATATATACACATACATACACACACTTATATCGTTGGTTTTTTTTTTGCATGATGCCTTATACCTGGTCCCTTGGCACCTCGTGATCGCACTGGCTGGTGTGTTCTTCTATGTGGACTTTTTTGCTTCTGAGCTAGATGGCCGCTTGTTTATCTTCAAGCCTTTAAGACCCCAGTCACTATCTCTTTTGATAGCCGGGCACCATCAGCTTTCTTCACCACATTTACTTGTTCACCCACTTTGGCTCCAGCCGTTGTGTCGGGAGAGTGAGCATCATAGAGTTCCAATTTAATAAAAGAAGGTATTCATGCATTGAGGGAGTGTTTGAGTAGAGGCCCAAGGTCCTTCCGCCACCTTAATACTTGACCTATAAATATAGACACATAGATCTATTTCCCCATCCTCCTATATATATTTGCATGTATATGTCTTTCTCTAGACCTCCATGAATGCCCTTTGACTCCTAGCTCTTTCCTCCATCTCCCATGACTTTCCTCCTGCCCTACTACCATGCTTCATCGCCACCTGGGCTAGAGTACACCTCTTCTCTAAGCAACCTTACCCTTGATCATTTCCCACCAGGCCTGCCACTCCCCCTTCTCTACCATTTGGGGTCCCATGTTTTTCCCTTGCCCCTGCATTTGTTAACACCACTTCCTTACCCCCCCTACCCCCCCACCCCAAGTCCCCCCGGAACTGTCGGTCCCGTTGTTTTTCCTCCAGATAGTTCATCCAGCCTGTCCTATTCAGACAGACCTGTGGAGTCACTAACATGCACGAAAACAAGACAGAGGAAAACAAAGCAACACTATACAACCAGACAACAAAACAACAAAAACAAACCACTGACAAAGAACAAAACAAAACAGTTCACAAGAGAAAAGCTTGTAGTTAGTTCAGGGATCGTTTGCTGGCCCTTAGGAGAGTTTTCCAATCCAGTCTGTTGGGGCACCACGCCCTGGCCCCAAAGTCCACTTTCAGCATTCCCTGGGGACCTTGCCACTCCATTCCCTTGCTGTTCCGCTGCACTCCCCCAGTGATTTGCCTCGGTGTGGTGGGATCAGGTCAGGTGCAATTCCTACACTGTGTCTCCAGTGCTGTCCCCTGTATTGCCCTTAGTCACTGAGGGGCATCATTTCTCATAGTAGGGCCAGCTATGTTGTTCTCTCTGTGGACTGGCTGCTCTACTCAGGAACATCATCATCACGGCCTGGTGGGCCAGGCTGTGCTCCACTCTCTCCTCCTGCCCCTTCATCTGCTCCCGTGTGCTCTGATCAGATATGTCCATCTCCCGGAGCTGCAGAGTCAATGTCGTCCTTTGGAACAAATTCTTTTCGGGGGAGGGGCAGGAATCCACTTAATTTATGGTGCTGGGGCCAGCCTCCCAGACCTCTCCACTGGTTCCCTCCTCCACACCGGGATATTGCATTCACACCTTGCGACACTGGGTTGAAGTCTGGTCCCACTTTCCCTGTGGAGATATAAACAATACCCTCCCCTTGGGTGGATTAATGCCCCATGACCCCACTACCTTTTTCTTCCTTGTATTCATCCTTTTGTTTTCCTTTCCCCGTTAGATGGGCTAGTATCCACCTATGATATGATCAATTACATGATGGTATATCTTTGGTGAAGCCACCAAGCAGCTACAGAATGAATAGAATGGATAGAATATTGCCACTTTAATCTAGTCACAGCCTTGTCCATTTGTGAAATTAAGAAAAGATCAGAAAGAGCATGGGTGATACTATTTATGTCAATTCTATGATGGGCTGTTCTTTGAAGCAGCCAAATAGTTGTGGGAAGAATAGGGTAGAGTACCACCTCTTTAATCTAGTCACACCCTTGATACAAATGAAAGAGGTTTCATTCAAGGTGTAAACTCCTCTCAGCATAGATTGGCACTGTGCAGAATCTAGCTCACTTCTGCTTTATCTGGATCCTGCATCTCGTTCATTAACCTTCAATTATATCATCTCACAATCCCAGGATCTAGTCACTGTCAAACTTGGAGTCATTGAGCTCTGCATCAGTTTGTCTTCCTGGTTCCTCTCCCTCAGTTCCTGTGACTACATGAGTCAGAAGAAGGCCCTAGCTCAGTGGTTCTCAACCTTCCTAATGCTATGGCCCTTTAATACTGTCCCTCATGCTGTGATGAGCCCCAACTGTAAAACTATTTTCATTGCTACTCCATAACTGTCATTTTGATACTGTTATGAATTCGGCGATGCCTGGGGAAGGGTTGTTCGATCCCCAAAGGTGTCACGACCCAAAGGTTGAGAACCACTGCACGGCCTCATCTCACCAACAGACTTGAACCTGGACACATGGACCTCTGCACCTTTCTGAGCCACTTCTTGATACAAGTCTCTTTTGTTTGCGTAACATACAAGCATCATTGAGTTTACTTCTCTGGGCAACCTAGCGTACCCATTTTCCATTGTACTATAAGCTGTTTTTGAATCCTATAATATTAATGGATAGTCATATTTATACAAAATTCATTGTTCATGTTTGAATGATATCATCTTTGCTTTCAAATATTTCTTAAGTGTAATTTCGCTTTATCTTTCCAGCTGTACTACTTGTTCCAACAAACAAAAATACACCAATCAAACTTCATATTTCCTCCCCTGCCCTTTCACTACTGAATTTGATTCTTCCCCTTGACCCCCAGTGCACACTGCCATACCTTGTTGCAGGACCAACATGGAGGCCATACTTGATTTCACCCAAATCCCAAATTTGGTTGCCACAAGGCAGAGGTCAAACATGTCTCCAGCTTCCATTGTTTCTTACCCTATTCTGACATCAATTATCTCTCTCATGGAATTCTACTCCTGTGGCTGGGTTCAATCATTGATCACAATATCCATACAGAAATAACTGACAATGCTCACAGTTATGGGGTCTATTAGGGATGTTAAGAGGTTACAATTAAGGTTAGAAATACTCATAATAGAGTCAGGATAGTCTTTGTTCTGCATGTTCACAGGCAAGTCTTTTTCTGGCCCTCAGCCAGTTGGTCTGGCTTCTGCACTAATCAGATAATGCTACAAAGAGTCTTTAGGGATGCCAGTAAATGTCCAAAGGGCATGCTACTCTACTATATGCTTCAACCCAAATGAATTTATTTCTGGCTCCTTGGGTCAGCAAATCCATCTCCCCCAATTAAGTGCTCAGAGGCATCTGACTCCGTAAACCATCCTCTTGTCCGGGAAGTCCACTGCTCTTTCTTATGCTCTGCCTCCTGGATGTGCTGTACTGGTACTTCTTTGTCACTTCTATGGTATCGTAGTTGTCTCCTGTATCCAGGAAGTTCCATGTGTGTGAATCTTGGTGTCCAAATGACACACTCTGCTCCTGAGTCTTCTCTTACTGGTAGGGAAATCTCCCTTCCTGCATTTAAATGGTTGATTTTATACCCAGCAGGATGGTAATCACAGTTAACACTGTTAGCAATCCCATAAAGCAAAATCTTATAATCCTATTAATATCTATCTCCTACTTTATTATCCAGAGCCATGAGGAAAATGAAGGATTATTTTTGTCGTGAATAATAAAGGTCATGACTAGAGGAGGCATATTAATTAATATTTCATCACAATACTCCTTACCTTTTAAGAAAAAAATATGGCCTTAATTCCATTCGAAACATTACTCCAATCAATTCTGTTCATAAGAAGACCAGATAATCCAGCTCAGCCCACTTACTATGAGGTGATTCTGACTCATGGCAGCACTATATGCCAGAAGAGAAACAGACCCCATATGGATTTCGGTACTCATTATTTTTAAGTAGATTGCCGAGGACAGTCTTCAAAGTCATCTCTGAGTGGACTAGAACCTCCAAACTCTTGGTTAGCAGCAGATAGCTTTAATCACCCAGGGACTTGGTGTGAGAACTGAAGAATTGTAGCAGGGAGGAATCCTAACGTGCATCCAATAACAACCCCATTATTAGCAGATGTGGAAATATAAGTGGGATTGAGCCAATGTATTTAAAAGGAGTTTGTCTCTTCCTTTTCTACCCTTTGTTGCCTATGATTTTTCTTACTTAATCAGTGAGGGAGACGCAGGTATTTGATTAAAGCCTGTGCTTAGAAACCAAAGCTGCCATTTCTTGCTTGAGTGATCTTGTACATATTATCCTTTATATTTTTATCTTTCACATGACAATAACAAATACTTAAAATGTTATTAAAGATTCAGTGAGAAAGTATAAATAATTTATCATACTGCCTTGCAGTTAGTAGATGCAAAGTAAATATCAATATGTAACTAAGTGGTTACTTAATTTGTACATGCTTTATTTTCCCGACATGGGGTCTTTGAGTTGGAATCAACTAGTTGCCAGTGGCTACAGACATTTTTTTAACTTCGGGTACTCTTTTAAGAGAGCAAAAATGTCACTTTGAAGATTAAATTAGGCCTGGCTCAAATCATGGTATGTTGAATTGAAACCAATGCATGTGAAAGCGGAATAGGGAGGAAAGGAGCATGAACAATGGATAAGGAAGAAGGCAGTGGACTTCATGTCTTTGAATTATGGTGTTGATGAAGATCATGGAAGGTTCTGTGGACTTCCAGATGGTCTTGGAAGAACTGTAGCCAGGATGCTCTTCAGGAATGACTGTCACAAAAGTTGACCTCTTGTGCTTTGGACATGTTGTCAGGAGAGACCAATCCCTAGAAATAGACATCATGCTTGATAAAGTAAAAGGCTAGTGAAAAAGAGGAATACCATTAAGGACCTGATCTAACTTAACGGTTTCCCTAGTGGGCTCAAACAACGATGTCCTCACAAGAGGGCAGAAGACCAGGTGGTACTTTCTTTGGTAGTACGTAGGGTCCAGATGAATCAGAAAGGTGTCGGAAGCACCCAACAACAGCAGCTGTACCCTCTTGACCTAGGGCAGTAATTGGCTGTTCTCTTAGAAGTCCTCATAGCAACTTAACAACGTGTAGATTAGGCACTTTACAAATCAATTTCAGTGGATTTTTCTCCCTCTTTATATTAATTTTTGTTATTATTCTGTTAAAATACTGTACACAGAGGATATATAAAATTTGAGAGCTTACAAGAGAGTTACACTTACAAAATGAATAATTATACTACTAAGGCTAATTAAATGACCAGGATTGATACCATCTGGATAAGTTACACAATAAACCAGTTTACCAATTTCTGCCAGGAATTTATGATTAATCTTAGGAATGTGACTAGCGGTTGACATTTTCTTCTGACACTGAAAGCGTGTAAAACTGACTTTGTAATGTAGAGGTATAATATCCTTTTAAACAGATATTGCCATCACATATTTATAAAAATATTTGTTTAATCTTTAAAGGAGGTCACAGTTTTAATTGCTCTTGATTTAATCAAGACTGATTAAATCCAGGACTGTTGTATAAGTAGGCTAACATTTCAAGTAGATTGATATCAGTTTTCAGTTTTGCTACATGTTGTAACATGGGCAGAAGCATTTAAAAAGGTGTTGACTAAGGCATCATACAATTTTTGGACTACTTTTGCACAGTATATACTTAAGTATTGGTTTGTTACTGTGAATATACTAACAGTAAATTGGAGCATAGAATGAATTGCATGAATACTCAAAATTCATGTAGTATCTGATTCTGTTCCATGACAAAATTAATGTAATATGCCCAAAGGAATGCATTATTCAGGGAGTAAAAATATTCATTGGTCTTTTAAACCCACGGGCAAATAGTTATAATTCTGAGTTATAAAATAAAATGCTATCAATACATTATTAATGACAAATTAATACCTGAATCAATAAACAATTTTTAATATTAGTCTATGCTTCAACATACACAAATGAATACTTAGTCACTTGAATTTATGATACTAAGAATGCACCAGCAATTGGAAATAAATAAGTTGAGATCGTTAAGGTTTATTATTCCAACCTGGCTGATAAACACAAGTGGGATTAATTGAAGGGTGGAGAGATAAATGGCTCGGTGAACCTCACCTTTCTGGATCTCTGATCTCTTGTTCTCTGATGTTTGGTCCAGTGTGAGACTGTCAAGGCTCACTTCCTGTGAGACATCCCTGAGGAGAAGCCACATGGACCTACCCTGATGCAGCCCTGGGTGCTGGAGCACCCATGTGGAGACCCCTGCCAGCACTGAGATGCTTACACTGCCACTGGATTCAAAGACTTTCTACCCACTGGCCTGTGATCCTCCTGCATTCAGCATCATTGCGTGCATTTTGTGAGTTTGAGGAGGAATTTGTAGATTGGTGTCGGTCATATGGGCTAAGTTGGGATGCTTTTTGAATGTACACTTGCCCTACATATAAAATTCTCTCCTACATATATGAGAGCCTGTAGATTTGTTTCTCTAGCCAAACCGACTGCCATTGAGTTGGTTCTGCCACCACATAGAGTTTCTGAGGTTAGGCATTTTTATGGGAGCAGAAAACCTCATCCTTCTCCCACAGAATGCTTGGCGCATTTGATCAGCAGATCTTGAGGTTAGTAGTTCAATGCTTAAGCGCAAATATAACATATGGTACACAACATAGACAAATAAAACAACACTCCCACATTTTAATTCAGGGAATAGGCCAATGTAATAGGCAGGAACAAATAACAGTGCTAATTATTGCTTTTTAAGATTATAGAGGATAAATAAACTTTAGGTTTAAAATATTATTACTTTCCCTTAAACAGTTTGCTACTTAATATAACGTCAATCTCATCACCACCAACCCTACGGTAAAGAGTACATGTCATAACTTTTAAAGAGCATGGTGTCATAGATAGCAATAGGTCCAAAACAACTTGTAGTCCAATAGAGTTGAGTAAATTTATTCAAATATTGTCATTTAATATACTGAAAATTAATGTATTGAAAAATAATTTTCCATGCTTAATAATTGTTGAGTCACGTCTCTTGAGCCCAATATTATGGAGTTACCAATAGAAAAGCTCCATAAGTCTTTTTTTAATCCTTTTATTGGTGGCTCATACAACTATTATCAGAGTACATCCATCCATCCATTATGTCAAACACATTTGTACAATTGTTGCCCTCCTCATTCTCAAAACATTTTCTTTCTACTTGAGCCCCTGCTATTAGCTCCTCATTTCCCCCCTCCATCCCCACTCTCTTCGTCATGAACCTTTCATGATTTATAAAAAAAAATTGTATGTCTTACACTGACCAATGCCTCCCTTCACCCACTTTTCTATTGTCCATCTCCCAGGGAGGGGGTTATATGTAGATCATTGTGATCGGTCCTCCCCCCCCCCCTTCCCTTATCCTCTTGGTATCACTACTCTCATTATTGGTCCTGAGGGATTTATCTGTCCTGGATTCCCTGTGTTTCCAGCTTTTATCAGTACCCCTGTATATATCTGGTCTAGCAGGATTTTTAAGGTAGAATTGGGATTATGATAGTAGGAGGGAAGAAGCATTAAAGAAACAGAGAAAAGTTTTATGTTTCATCGGTACTGTACTGCACCCTGACTGGCTCGTCTCTTCTTTGTGACTCTTGTGTAAGGAGATGTCCAATTATCTACAGATGGGCTTTGGGTCTCCACTCTGCACTCCCCTTCATTCACATTGATGTGATTTTTTTGTTCTGGCTCTTTGATGCCTGAAACCTAGGACATAACTAGGAGGCAAAGGGCATTTATAGAAGTCTAAATATAAGCTTCAAGTCGTTAAGACCACATATGCTATATCTCTTGATAACAGACACCATCACCTTTCTTCACCACATTTTCCATGCACCCATTTTGTCTTCAGTCATCATGTTGGGAAGGTGAGCGTCACAGAATGCCAGGTTATTAGAACAAAGTCTTCTTGCATTGAGGGAATACTTGATTAGAGGACCAATGCCTTTCTGCTACCTTAATACTTAACATATAAATATATGTACATAGATCTATTGCCCTATAATTATATAAAATATATTTACATGTGTACATGCTTGTATTTAGACCTCCATAAATTCCTTTTGCCTCCTAGTTATTTCCTTTTACTTTCCTCTTGTCCCACTGTCATGTTCTGCCTTCCATTAGGTTTCAGTAATTCCTCTTTGTTACATTGCCCTTGGTCCTCTTGGTTACATTGTCCTACACCCTCCTCACCATCGAATTTAGATCACTTGTGGTTTTCTTGTCCCTAGGTTTGTTAACAACCACTTCCTTTCCCCATTCCACCACTTCCCATGTTCCCCAGACTGTCAGTCCAGCTATTTCCTCCTCTGGATTGTTTATCCCACCCATCTTACCTAGATAGACCTATAGAGATAATAATATGCCCCAAAACAAGACAGAGCAAAACAAAACAACAAAAGAAAACCAAACAACACTATTACCACCACCACCACTAGCAACAAAAACCGAACAACAACAAAAAAGAAAAGCCTATAAATACTTTCAGGTTTGTTTGCTTTATCTTGGAAAAACCTTTAGGCATGTTTTCCAATCAAGTCTGATGGGGTGCCACACCCTGGCCCCAAAGTCTATTCTTGGTACTCCCCAGAGACTTCATTGCTTTGCTCCCCTTGCTGCTCTGCTACACGCACTTAGCTTTCCACCCCAGTGTGGTGAGGTCAGATTGGGCACCATTCCCACATTGTGCCTCCAGTGTTGTCCCTTTCAGTGCTATGGGTCAGTGAGGGACATCTTGTGTTGTGGTGTGGCTGGCCCTATGGTTGTCCTCTCTGTGCATTGGGTGCTCTGAGTAGGAATATCATCCTTGGGGCTTGGTGGGCCAGGATGTGTTCCACTCTTTCTCTTTCCCTCTGCATTTGCTCCTGTGTCCTCTGATCGGATGTGCCCCTCTCCCTGAACTGTAGCTTCAGTGCTGTCCTCTGAAGTGAATTCTTCTGGAAGGGGAGTGTCCACATAGTTGGGAATGGGGCCAGCCCCTCAGACCTCTCTATGGGCTCTCTGCTTCTTGCTAGTATGTTGCATTCACATTTTGGTGCAGTGGTTGAAGTCTGGTCCCTCTCTCCCTTTCCTGTGGAGTTATAAACACCACCCTCCCCTTAGGTGGGTTTTTTTCCCTGTTCTCCCCATGTCTTTTTTTTATTTGGCTGTAATATGTGTCTCTGGATTGGGTCTGGCCCCTGCCATAGTTCCTGGACCTCACCCCAGGAATGTATGTATATAGTAGTTTTACCCCTATGCTTCTTTTGCATTTTTAAGCATACCTCAGTGGACTTATAGATCTTTTGTAAGGGATTCTCTCACTACATATTTTAGTATACCTTTATGTATACTACTAAATAAGTATTACCAATGGAGATATATATCCTTTATGAGAACAAGATCACAATATAACTACATTGAAGAGACTACAAACTCTGTCCCATTTATTACTATAGTTACATTATCTATTGTTAGCTTGAAACTTATGAGTGAGGGGGTGGAGTTTGGCCTGTCAATCAGGTCAGAGTTGATGATCTCATTTGGAGGTGCTAAGGAGATAAATAGCTCGTTGGAGGTGGGACACACGCTCAGTCCCTGTGAGACATTCTTGTTGACAAGCCTCATGGAGACAGGTTGATGGCAGCTAGAGCCTTGGAGTTGGAGTAGCCATGTGGAGATTTCTGCCAGTTCTGAGATGCTTACACCATCACTGGATCCACAAGATTTTCCATGCACAGGATTGTGATCTTCCTGTATTTGGCATCATTATATGTGTTCCATGAGTCTGAAGAGGTATTTATAGATTAGTATCAGACATATGGGCTAATACTGGAGCTAAGGACTTGATCTGGACTGGACTGGGATATTTTCTCAATGTTCAATTGCTCTGGTATATAAATATTTTTCTTATACACATATGGATGAATGTCTATGAATTTGTTTTTCTAGTCTACCTGAACGAGCAGAGTTGCTTACTGGATCAAATACTTGTCCTATATCACTATCAAATCCCTTCACTATTTATACTGCATAAGTCTCTGCTCTGTAGCTTTAGCATTCAAATGTCTAGGCTTCCCAAACCCAAGCCAGTGAGCTCTTTCCCCTGGGACCATTTTTCAAGTTGTTAATCATTTTTATTACTCCTCTTTGGGTTCTTACTAAATTCTCTTTATCATGACTCAGTTAGGTCTATCTAGGTGAAATGTCTTAGGTTAATAATTACTTATCAGTACTGGAGTTAAGAAGAAAATTCCATTTGTGATTTACACAGATATTGTTTGACTGAAGTCTTCTTGTTAAGAATTATTGCTGTTAGGTGTCATTCAGTTGGTGTTAACTCATAAGGATACTTGGTACTTCCAGTGAAAAAACAGCCATTCTGGTGCCATCTTCACAACCATTGCTATATTTGAATCCATTATTGCAGCCATTGCACAGTTCAGGCAACTGAGGATCTTCCTTTTATTCATTGACATTTTATTTACCAAGTATGACACCTTTCTCTAGGGACAAATTTCTACTAATAAATGCCCATAATACTTTTGACACAGTTTTAACATCTTCACTTCTAAAGGCATTCTGGCTGTTTTCTCAAAGACAGATCACTCATTCTTCTTGTAGTCCATGATAGGTTCAAGATTCTTTGCTAACATCATTATTTAAAGTAATCAATTATTCCTTACTCTTTCTTATTCAGTGTCCAGCATTTGAAAGCATTGAGGTAAATGAAAACACCATGGCTTGTTAGGCATGCCTTAGTCTTCAAAGTGACATCAGCATTTCATATTTTAAAGAGTTATTTTTGCAGATTTGCTCAAAGAAATATATCCTTTGGTTTCTTGACTGTTGTTTCCATTGGTGTTGATTAGCAATCATAGTAAATGTATTGGCATCGATTGTGGATCCAAGTAAATTTAAGTCTTTAAACTTCGATTTATTCTCCATTTATCATGGTGATAATTGGTCCAGTTGTGAGGATTTTTGTTGTCCTTTTGATGAGGTAAAATCTGTATAGTAGGCTCTAGTGTTGACCTTTAACAATAAGTGCTTTAAATCCTCTACATTTTTCCACAGCAAGATTAAAAGATCTAAATATATATTTAGTAGACTATTAATGAGTCTTCCTTGTTTCTTGATGTCATCTTCTTTTTGTCTTTTATTTTGCTTCTCAGATTATTTACTCAGCACATAGGCAAGATAAAGACACTGGAAGAATAGAACCTTCACATACAGCTTCCTTATTTGATATCATGAATCATCCCTCTGAAACCATAGATTAGCTAAGGCAAGTGGAAGCCAAAATGAAGTCAAAGAGCTGAATAGAAAATTTCCAAGAGCAGCTCCAGAAAACCAAGTCAAATATAATAAAGAAATGTGTAAAGATGTAGATTTATGGAATCAAAAAGGAAGAACATACTCAGCATACCGTAAATAACCTCAAGATAATTTCAAACCTCAAATTGCAATATTGACACATTCTACAGGCAAAATATTGATTGGAGGAGGCATTGAAATAAGATGGAAAAATACACGGAGTCACTGTAACAAAAAGAACTAGTCAATATTTAACCATTTTAGGAGGTAGCATATGATCAAGAGCCAATGGTACTGATGGAAGACTTCAAGCTACATTGAAAGCAATAGCCAAAAATAAGGCTTCCTAAATGATGGAATATCAATTGAAAGGCTTCAACAGTCTGATATCTCATTGGAAGCACTTCCTCATTTATGCGAGGCAATTTGGAAGACAGTTACTTGTCCAACTGTTTGGAAGAGATCCATTTTGTGCCTATTCTAAAAGAGGTGACTCAACATAAAGCTCAGAGTATAGAATAATGTGAGTTATATCACATGCAAGTACATTTTTGCTGAATATCATTCAACTATGGAGCTTCAAGGAGCTTCCAGAGATTCAGGCCAGATTTAGAAGAGGAAGTGCAACAAGAGCTATCATTGCTTATGTTATATGGACCTTGGCTAAAAGCAGAGAATATCAAAAAGAGGTTTATTGTGCTTTATTGACTATGCCAACACTGTGCAGATCACAACAAACTATGGAGGGTGTTAAGAAGACTGCGAATGCCAGAGACTTCATGGGGCTCACGAAGAACTTGTACATGGATCAAGAGGCAGTTGTGGGAACTGAACAAGGTAATATTTCAAGGTTTAAACCAGGTAAGGTGCAGCTGTGAGGATTGTATCCTTTTACCATACTTACTCAATCTGTATGTTAAGCAAATCATCAGAGAAGCTGGAGTCTATTATGAAGAATGCAGCATTAAGTATGAAGGAAAGTTTATTAACAACCTACAATATGAAAACAACAGACACTTGCTTCCTGGAAATGAGCAGGACTTGAAATACTTGCTGGTACAGATCAAGCATTTCAGTCTCCAGTATGGATTGTAATTCAATGTCAAGAAGATCAAGATCATCCCAACTGGGCCAGTAGGAAAAAGATTAAAATAGAGAAAAGATTTAAGTTGTCAAAGATTTCATCTTGCTTGAATCCATAATCAATATTCATGGAAGCAGCAGTAAGAGAGCAAAGGACAACTTTTGCTGGGTAAATCTGTTGCAAAGACCTCTTTAGAGTATTGAACGGTGATGAGGTTACTTTGAGAACGAAAGTCGTCCTGACCCAAGCAGGTATTTTCAATTGTCTCATATGCATGCAAAAGTTAGACAATGAAGAAGGAAAACAGAACAAGAATCGATGCATTTGAATTGTGGTGCTGGAGAAGAATATTAAAAGTTCCACGGACTGCCAAAAGGAGAAACAAATCTGTATTGAAAAAAGTAAGGCCTGGTGCTCCTTAGAGTTAAGATGACAAGACTTCATCTCACATCCTTTGCACGTGTTTTCAGGAGAGACCAGTCCCTGGAGAAGGACATCGTGCTTGGTAAAGTAGTTGTTGTTAGGTGCTATTGAGTCAGTTCCCACCCATAGTGGCCTTATGCCCAATAGAAGGAACCGCTGTTTGGTCGTTACAATTGTTGTAGGCATGGTGTGAAGCCATCTTCTTGAGGGCATTCCTCTTGCTCACTGCTTGTGATGGTTACATAATCTGTTGTCAATTGTGACATGAGTGAAGGGGAGGAGTTTAGCCTGCCCATCAGGTGGCAATTGATGACCTCATTTGGAGGCATTAAGGAGATAAACAGCTCATTGGAGGCGAGTTACATGCTCACTCCCTGGAAAACATTGCAGCTAACAAGACACATGGAGCTACAATAGAGCCCTGGAGCTGGAGGAGCCATGTGGAGACCCGTTCAGCACAGAGATGTTTACAACACCACTGGATCTACAAGACTTCCCACCTACTAGCCTGTGATATTCCTGCATTCAGCGTCATTGCATGTTTCTGTGAGTGTGAAGAGGACTTTATAGATTGGTATCAGGCATATGGGCTAATATAGCACTTATGGACTTGATCTGGACTGGGCTAGGATGTTTTCTCAATATTCAATTGCTCTTATATATAAAGCTCTTTCTTATACAATATATGAGTGTCTATGAATATGTTTCTCTAGTCTACCCAGACTAACTGCTCCTCTACCCTACCCAACTAGTTGTCCTTCTCTGGGGACCAGTCACATCTGACAACATGTCTAAAGGATGTAAGATGAAGTTTTGGTATTCTTGCCTCTAAGAAGCACTCTGGTCATATTTTGTCCAAGATAGTTTGTCTTTTTAGCAGTCCGTGGTACTTTCAATAAACTTGTCAATTCTAGTGCATCCATTCTTCTTCAGTCTTCACATGCATATGAGGCAATTGGAAATACCACGGCTTGGGTCAGCCTACCTTAGTCCACAAAGTAGTATTGCTGCTTTTCAATTCTCTGAAGGGGTCTTATGCAGATTTACCCAATGCAACAAATCTTTTGATCTCTTGAATGCTGCTTCATTAAGCATTGATTGTTAAACCAATCAAGACAAAATGCTTAACAGTGTCATTTTTCTCTCCCTTTCTCATGCTGTGACCTAATGGTCCAGTTGTCAGGATCTGGGTTTTCTGTACACGGAGCTGTAATGAGAAGAAAGGCTGCAATCCTCGATGCTTATCAGTCAGGGTGGCAAGTTCTCCTCCCTTAGCAATCACGGTTCTGTCGTCTGCACACTGCAGGCTGCTAAAAACTCTACCTTCATCCTGACGCCCCAGTCTTCTTCATATAATCCAGTGCCTCTGACGATTTGATTGGCATATCAATTGAATAAGTATGGTGAGAGGATGCAACCCTGTCTCACATATTTTCTGGTTTTAAACCACGTGGTCGGTATTCCCTTGTTCTGTTCGTGTAACGGTCTCTTGATTCATGTACAAGTTCTTCATTGTGAAGCCTCAGGACAGTGAGAGGGAAGTCTTCAACAGATGAATTAACATGGTGACTTCAACTGTGGGTTCAAGAATAGGAATAGGTGTGAGGATTTCACAGGACCACTCCGGGCTGTGTTTAGTTCTGTTGTACATAGAGACACTGTGGGAGAGAGTTTACTCCATGGCACCTAACAACAACAACAACATGACTATTCCTTTCTTCCTTTTAAATAATTGCTTCTTAGGCTATGTCAGAGGAGCCCTGGTAGCAAAGTGGTGAAGTATTGGACTGCCAACTGCAAGATCAGCAGCTCGAAATCACCAGAGGCTTACTGAGAGAAAGATGAGACTTTTGACATTCCTAAAGTGTTGCAGTCTTGGAAACCCATGGGGGTAATTCTACTCTGTCTGAAAAGGGTGCCCTGAGTCAGTATTGACTCCATGGGAGTAAGTGCACAGATTCAGGATGAGAACATTTTTATGTTCTGAAATACTCATTGTTTACAATGTTATTCATAAATTATCATGATACACACAGTTGAATGTCTTTGTACTGTCAATAAACAGGTGCATATCTTCTTGCTATTATCTGCTTTTATCCAACGTCCATCTGATATCAGCAATGAGAAACATTTTCCTATGTACTCTTTTGAATTCAGCTAGAAATTTTGTAGGTTCCTTGTGTTACCAGAATTTGCTTCATGTCTTACTAAGTAAAAGATTTACTTTTGGAAGAGATGCCATAGGGAAATTACACTCCCCCCCCAACTCTTCTCCCCCCCCCCCCCCACATCTTTTGGATGAGAAAACAATTTTATTTGGCTTATGTGGTAGTGAGAAAAGAGAGGAGGAAATGTTGGATCCATTCAGCTCTATATCTGCTAACCTGTTGTTTTCCTGTTTCATCTTTCTGCTTCCTCTTCTTCAGTCCCTGCATCTACACCAGTCAGAAGTCCCTAACTCATCTGACCCAAACATTAAACCATGTCAGGAGGTAGTGTAAGACCAATAACCAGTGGTACTGAAAAAAGAAGTTCAAGATACATTGACAGTATTAGACAAAAATCAAGGCTCCGGGAATTGATGGAATACCTACTGAGATGTTTCAGAAAGCTGAAGAAGCGCTTCCTAGTCTTGTCAGGAAATTAAAAAGACAGCTACCTGGCCAACTGACTAGCAGAAATCCACATTGATACTCATTCCAAAGAAAGGCGACTCAACAGAATGCTCAAAGTATAGAACGGTATCTTTGGTATTATGAGCAAATGAAGATTTGCTGAAATGATCCAACAACAGTTGTCCCAGTACCTTGACAAGGAGCTGTCAGAATTTCATCATGGATTCAGAAGCGACCTGGGATAAGTGATATTATTGCTTATGCTGGATGGATCTTGGCTGAAAGCAGCAAGTGCCAGAACGATTCATTCTATCTCAGTCTTTCTCAGCCAATATTTTGTGAAGTCCAAAGGCTTCAACTTGTACATTTTTTACATGCTTTTCCTTAGTTGGTGTACTTCTAATCACCCACCTGATTTACCAAACGGCTTCAACACCACCATTTGCTTTTCAAAGGTAATTTTTTATAAAACTGTCAGAGTAATGTTTACAAAATACAATTTGAACATTTATCATATTTAAATTTGCAAAATCGATTTTTCTAGCACATGAGTTCCTGGTTATCCTTCCATCTAATTCCCTCGTTCTTTTCTCTAGCCCTTTTTCATCACCTTCATGCTATACCCACTTCTATTATATCAGTTTTGAAGCTATTGAGTTATTTGTTCTTTGTTTCTTCCATCTAAAATATCAATGTTTATTATTTTCCTATTTTTTCAAACTTCTATTAATTTCTGTATTCTTTTTCCTGGAAGTAGTTAGGTCTGTTGACCATCCTTCTTTTGCATTTCCCCTTTCCATTGACTTCCAAGAAAGAACATAGTTCTCAGTGTCTTTTTATCCAACAACAGATTTGCTTGGTGCATTTTATGGTTCCATCTATTCTAATGGACCATCTATGAAAACATTAACAAATGATGGCTCTCTGGGTCCTGTCCTAAACCCTTGTTTTATTTAATTCCATACTCTTTCTATGACAGATCTAATCCAAGTATACCTCCAACTTCCTTTATTTCTACGTTAAGAGCTCTCCAAATTATATTTGCTATTTAGGCATCCCTCCTGAGCTCTAAACTGGTATATTCAACCTGACACATCTTGGATGGCTTGCAGGCAACTAAAAAAAACAAAATTTAAAATGTATTAATTTAATCTGCTTCTTCTCCTTATGCCAATCTTTTAGAAATGCAAAAATATATCCTCAGTTTCTCTAGTAGAAAAACTTTGAAATGCTCTCTCCTTCATTCCGATCTTCTGTTTTGTTTCCTTAGACACCACCCCAACTCAGAATATCTATATATCCTTCTCTCACCTAGAATTTCAATAACCTTTACATCTCCATAGCTAAAGTTACCTGGGGGAAATAAAGATCCAATTTTGTCACTGTGCTGTCTTATTTAATTATGGTTCCCCAAAGCTCTTAAGTTAAAATAGTAGTTATGTGACCATGGTTTAAAAGGTTTACCTATAATATTTCACCGCCACTTTTGCTCCCATCTGCTCTTTATCTCCTGACTCTCTAGGGGATAGTTTCGTTTCCTTCCATAGCTTCTTCCTCCCTCAATGCCTCCTTCTCTCTCTCTCTCTCTCTCTCTCTCTCTCTCTCTCTCTCTCTCTCTCTTCTCTCTCTCTCTTCTCTCTCCTCTCTCTCTCATTCCCTTTCTTCCATCCCCTCTTGTTTCTCCCTCTTTCTGCCTTCATTCATTTTCTTTATTAATTACATATTGATTTCATATTTATTACCAGATATTTCACTAAAATGATAAAAAATACTTTGAAGCATCTTTCCATTTAACCAGAGCTTCCTCAATTCCCACCATAACTTGTCGCAACTCCTTTGAAATGTTTACTCAGCCTCTACCATGATGGATGCTACATTTAAAAAAAATCCCCATGGGTGCCTATTAAATTGTCCATTTCATTGCTATAAATTCCCTCATTCATGTAACTTTACTTGCACTGCGATCTTTTCTTTGATCGTTTTTCTCTTTTCTCAAGATGTTTCAGTCATGCGCAGTCTTTCCTGTGCCAGCAGTCTCCTCAGTGAGCCTTTGCCAACGCTAGCCCCTCTGCCTGAAGGGGCTTCCTAGACATGGTGTTTCTGGAATGCATGTGCTGCTCTCTAATAGTTGTCCTTTCTGATGTCCACGCTATCACACCTTTCCAGTCTTCCTTGCACTTTCCCAAAACATGAATCAATTGTTGTTCTGCATTGCCACCTTTTATTTATTTGCTCATTAACCTGTTAACTCTTTCTCTGTAACTATTTTGTGTATTATATTGTACAGACATGTAATGAAATATCTGGCCAATAAATATGCATTGAATATGTGAATATTCTTGACATTTCCAGAAGTACAAATAACATTGATAGACTTTCTCTGGGAGGAATTTTATTTAAACCATGCACCGAAACTGCTTTGACCCTTTCTCCTGCTGATCAGTTAATTAGGCAGGACAGACCTCCGGTCCTGGTGCCAGTTCAAAGGACCATGCTTCTGCTCATTATAAGACGCTGAGAGCCAGAGTCCTGGGAGAGTGCGCTGTCTTGTGTTCCTTGGCATGTCAGGCACTGGGCAGATGGGCTGAGTGGTATCCAGACTGAGTCAGACATGCAGTGGAGTTCCAGAGGTCTACCATAAAAGGGCTCAGGGCTGGCATCCAGGGAAAAAATATAGATTGTACAAATTTCACAGTTTCCAACTTGGAAAAGGCAAGCAGAAGAACAAAACTTTCTCTTAATACTTCACCGTAAATGTAATGATAATTTGGTTTTAAGCAGACCAAACTAACTAATTATGTACCATAATTGATAGCAACTCAAGACTAAAATGATTTAATTTATCTTTGATACTTATATATTGGCAGTATAGAGGTCTATAGATGGCAAATGATTTGCACATGACTACTAAACAAAAGTTTAGTTGTTTAAACTTTACATATCATTGCATTTAAAAAGTATAACACTTCAAAGAGTTTTAAAGGGCTTTATAAAATTGTCTTGATTTCTGGTAGTGTAGTGGTTGTGCATTGGGCTCCCAATGGCAAAGTCAGCCTTTCAAAACCACTAGCTGTGCTGTGGGAGAAAGACGAGACTTTCTATTCCAGTACAGAGTTGCAGTCTCAGAAACTCACAGGGGCAGTTTTACTCCCTCCTGTAGGAGTATTATGAAGTGGAATTGGATCAGTGTCAAGGAGTTTGGCTTTTTGGAATAGAGTATAAATTCCATTTCATTCTGAGTCAAGAAAATGCCACTGCATAATTCTATTTATTTATTTACTTATTTATCTATTTATTTATTTTTATAATCATTTTATTAGGGGATTATAGAACTCTTTTCACAATCCATACACTCATTATTAGTGTCCAGCACATTTGTGCATATTTTGCCATCATCATTCTCAAAACACCTGATTTCTACTTGAGCCCTTGGTTTCAGCTCCTCATTTTTCCTCTCCCTCCCCGCTTTCCTCCCCCTGAACCGTTGATAATTTATAAATAATTATTATTTATCATATCTTACACCATCCGATGTCTCCCTTACCCAGTTCTCTGCTGTCCGTCCTCCAGGTAGGAGATTATATGTATACCTTTTCATCTGTTCCCCATTTCTCCCTCCTGATATAACCACTCTCACCACTGATATGGAGGGTTTCATCTGTCCTGGATTACCTATATTTCCAGTTCTATCTGTGCCAGTGTATATCCTCCTGTCCAGCTGGAAATGTAAGGTAGAATTGGGATCATGATAGTGGGGGGAAGCATTTAAGAACTAGAGGAAAATTGTATGTTCCATCATTGCTACACTGCACTCTGACTGGCTCGTCACCTCCCCACAGCTCTTCTACAAGGGGATGTCCAATTTCCCCCAGATGGGCCCTGGGTCCCCACTGTGCACTCCCCCTCATTCACAATGCTATGAGTTTTTTAATTTTTTTTTTTTGGTCTTTGATGCCTGATCCCTTCAACTCCTTGTCATCTCACAGGCTGGTGTGCATTTTCCATGTGGGTTTTGTTGTTTCTCAGTTAGATGGCCCCTTGTTTATCTTCCAGCCTATGGAACCCTAGATTCTATATATGTTGACAACTGGGCACTATCAGCTTTCTTCACCGCATTTGCCTATGCACCTGCTTTGTCTTCAGCGTTCGTGTCAGGGTAGGCTGGTGTGCTTTTTCCATGTGGACTTTGTTGTTTCTTAGCTAGAGGCTGCTTGATTGTCTTCAAGTCTTTAAGACCCCAAATGCTATATCATTTGATAGCTGACCACCATCAACTTTCTTCACACCTTTTGCTTATGCACCCACTTTGTCCTCGGCAATCGAGTCAGGACAGGCCAGTGTGATTCTTCCATGTGGGTTTTGTTGTCTCTCAGCTAGATGGCTGCTTGTTTATCTTCAGGTTGTTAAGACTTCAGGTGCTATATCTTTTGGTAGCCGGGCACCATCAGCTTTCTTCACCACATTTGCTTGTACACCCATTGTCATCGGCAATTGTGCCAGGCAGGTGAATGCCATTGCATAATTTGGAACAAATCACTTACCCTTTCTGAGCTTCAGCTTGTCTATGTCTTAACCTAATATTCTCCTTTGTTTACAGTTTCTGTGCACTATTTTATGCAATAAAATAAAAATAAACATCACATTTTGAGAAGAAATATATCAAATTGGATCCATTCACAAAATTCTATCAACATCAAATTAACTTTAAGCTCAAATTCAATGTTTTTGTATTTAATCTTAGTTGGTACTCTTCAATCCTTCTATGGATATCTTATGCCATCTTGATCTATACTGCAGAGTTAAAATATTCATTCAGTATCTTCTACCATCCTCTTTTTAAGCTGAACACTCATAACATGCTGAATTCCCCACCATCAGTTACTTCCTAAAGATGCAAAATTTTTGGCATCTACTTGTTCTTATTGGTTAGTTTTCTACTGCAAGTATTGCCACAATCATATCAAAATTCATTGTTGCTGAGTTGGTTCTGACTCATCAGTCCTCAGAATAAAGTAGAATTGCTCCGGAGAGTTTCCAAGGCTGCACATCGTTCTTCCACGGAGCGGATGGTAGGTTCAAACCACACACCACAAACCTTTGAAGTAACAACCAAATGCTCTAGCTACATGTCAAATCTATCCCTCAAACACGTCAAAGCTTGAAGCAACATAGAATGCTTATCTTATAGTTCTGGAAGTCATAAATCCAAAATAGGTCAGTATGACTATATTCCTTCTTGAGCCTTCAGAGGAGAATCTATTTCTTTGCAGTTTCCATATTCTAGCAGCTCCCCACATTCTTTGGCACACAAACCCTTCCTCCATCTTCAAAGTAAATAGCATAGAATCTGTCTCACTTTCTCTCCTGATTCCTTGCCTCTTTCTTTGTCACCACATCTTCTTTGGCGATGCCCCCCACCCTGCTTCCCTTTTATAAAGGACTCTAATATCACATTGCGCCATCTAGGATAATTCAGGATAATCCCTACTCTTGAATATCTTCAACGTAGTCTGTGGGTTACTGTGGAAACCAAAAATCCATTTTCAGGGTCTCCACATCAATTAAGCCTCTTATTAATTCTCTCTGACCCTAATTGAGGGACATGAATAAGTTTGCTACTAGAGAACATAGGAAAGTCAATGATGTCAGATATAGTTTGGCTAAAATATAAACCTTACCATTTGATTTCACCTTTGACACATTTTAAAGTTGCTTCAGTTTTTAATATGTTCTTTCTTTTAGATTGAGATTTTTATATTTTGTTGTTGGTTTTATGTCATTGTTCTTTTGTTTTTATTTATTTGGATTCATGTTGCTTACTTGCTGCCATTGGTCTGATTTTCTGGGTATGATTCAGGATAGGTGGATCCCTAGAGACAGTAGCTGGATTGATAATTGCCAAGGGGCATGGAAGAGGAGAGTGGAGGAAATTGGGAGCTAACAACGAGTGCCAGAAGAAAAAGTTCTGAAATAAATATTATTAAATAATTACATTGTATAATATATGAAGTATAACCCCCAAAGCTATTAAAAATAAAGGTAAATAAAAACTTCAACTCAATCTCATCATCAAATTCCTTTTTACTATACAGAGTGACATCTTTACAAGGCTCCAAAAATTAGGTATTATGATATAGAATGCTCAAAACATGATAGAGTTTGTCCCACAAGCTCCTTATGTTCTTTTCCCAATGAATGGAACAGCTGAGGGCAATATCTGACCATATTGGCTAAGCTCTTGTAGTACCATAATAATTTCCTCTTCTATTGATACACTCAATTAGATTGTCTTCCTCCAGGATTTAAATACTCACTGCCCCTTTTGAGCTGCAACACACACAGGCTAAATCATAACCCAGGTTTATAATAGTTGCATAATTACATGCACAAAGACACTGTCCAAGTTAGACCTTCCTGTCATCATCACACCCCCAACCCAGACATCTTGTTATGTACATAGCATGCTGAGAATTACTTTTAGTTCCATAATCAACACTATAAACTATGATTTTGTGTAGACTGTTGATAAGTACCATCATTTACTCTTGATACAAAAATATGAACAATGTTGACATTTTAAAAATAATAATGAAAGTGTTTTTGTACATACAGATATATAAATTAAACAGGATCCTGTTTTAATCAGTGTTTGAATGTTCACTGTAAGCACATACAGTTTATTGACCTGAAGACACCTGTCCAATTGGTATCTCAATAGCAACTTTCACTTGTCTTCACTTAAAACTTACATAAAAGGCTGTGGTGAGATAGAACCTCTCATCCACTGATGGTGGACCTGTGGGTATGTACAGCCACTATGGAAGTTGATTTGGCGATTTCTCAAACAGATGGAAATTGAGCTACCATATGACCCAGCAATCTCTCTCCAGGGCATATACCCAGAAGAGGCAAGAAACAAACTATGGCCAGACATCTGTGCTCCAATGTTCATTGTGGCACAGTTCACAATCGCAAGAAGTTGGAAACAACCCAAATTTGAATCAACAGACAAATGGATTAAAAAACTGTGGTACATGCATACAATGGAGTACTATGCATCAATAAAAAGCAGTAATGAACGCATGAAGCATATCGCTGCATGGGAAGAACCAGAGGAAATTATGCTAAGTGAGGTAAGCCAAGCACAAAAGGACAAGTATAACATGAGTCTGCTGAGGTAAATTTATATATATATATATGGAAAGAACAGAAAGGTGAATACAAAAGGGGCACAGGGAAAAAGCTACTGTACACAAATATTTCAGGGGTGAGGTCCAGGTAGTATGGTAGGGGCCAGACCAAATCCAGGGGTACATATGGTAGCCAACTAAAAAGGGGGCAGAGAGGGAGGAAAAGGGAAAGAAAAAAAAAGTGTGGTGGGGGAATATTCCGAATAGAGCACTAACCCACCCAAGGGAAGGGTGTGTCTCCACAGGGAAAGAGGGACCAGATATAAAGCCAGTACCAGATGAATGCAGTGTGCCGGCAAGGAGTGGGGAGTCAGTGGAGTGGCCCGAGGGCTCGGTCCCATACGAGCTACATGGACAATTGCCCCTCCCACCAGAGGGGCATGCCTGATCAGAGAAAATGGGAGCAAATGAACGGGGAGGAAGAGAGATAGGAGCACATCCTGACATACCAGTCCTGGAGCACGATATCCCCACTCTGAGCAGCCAATGCACAGAGTGGACAATATGGCTGATCCCATTATGAGACATGCCATCCCTAGATGGCCCAGGGCCCTAAGGGGGACAACACTGAAGACTCAGTGTCAGAACTGGCCCAGACTGACCCTGGGACACCAAGGCAAACCACTAAAGGCATGCGGCAAAGCAACCATGGGAGCAGAGCAGGGAGCCCCTGAGGGAGGACAAAGAACAGACTCTGGGGCCAGAGCATGGTACCCCATCGGTACCCTGAAGGACACGCCTAGAGATCCAAAATCAGACCTTGATCTATTTAGAAGTTTTTCTATCCTTTAATTAATTTATTCTTCTATGGGTAATTGGTTTTCTTTTTTGTTGCCATCGCTGTGTTCTCATTCACTGCCTATCTTGCTATCGCTTGATTTTTGGTACGTATTACTATCTCTACAGGTCTATCTAGATAAGATAGACTGGATGAATAGTCTGGAGGAGAAAACAATGGGACCAATGGTTCCAGGGGGACATGGAAGAGGGGGAAGTGGGGGTAGGGAGGTGATACTGATCAACCCAGGTAGAGGGGAGCAACAAATGATCCAAAATCAGTGGCAAGGAGGGTGTGAGAGGCCTGGTAGGGATTCAGCAAGGACCAGGTAACCGAGAGAAATTACTGAAACCCAAATGAAGGTGGAGCATGATAGTGGGAAAAGAAGAAAGTAAAAGGAAATAGAGGAAAGAACTAGGTGGCAAAGGGTATTTATAGAGAGGTCTAAAGACTGGAATGTACATATGAAAATATATTTATATAAGAGTGTGGGGAAACAGATCTACCTGCATATATTTATAGGTTTAGTATTAAGGCAGCAGATAAACATTGGGCCTCCACTCAACCACTTATTCAATGCAAAAACACCTTGTTCTATTAAATTGGCACTCCAGGATGCACACCTTCTTGACACAACTGCTGAAGAAAAATGTGTGCATAAACAAATGTGGTAAAGAAAGCTGATGGTGCCTGGCTAACAAAAGATAAAGCGTCTTAAAAGCTTGAAGATAAACAAGCAGACATCTGGCTGAGAAGCCTCAAAGCCCACATGGAAGAAGCACACCAGCCTGTCTGACCATGAGGTGTAGAAGGGCCCAGTGATCAGACATCAAAGAACTAAAAATCATATCAGTGTGTTCCCACCTTCCTGATACAACCACTGAAGACAAACGTGTGCATAAGCAAATGTGGTGAAGAAAGCTGATGGTTCCCGGCTATCAAAAGATATAGCATCTGGGGTCTTAAAGGCTTGAAGATAAACAAGCGGCCATTCTAGCTCAGAAGCAACAAAGCCCACATGGAAGAAGCACACCAGGCTGTGTGACCATGAGCTGTCGAAGGGATCAGGTATCATGCATCAAAGAACAAAAAAGCATATCATTGAAAACGTGGGTGAGTGCAGAGTGGAGACTCAAAGCCCATCGGTAGGCAACTGGACACCCTCTTACTGAAGGGTTGTGGGGAGGAGATGAGCCAGTCAGGGTGCAGGGTAGCAACGATGAAACATATAACTTTCCTCTAGTTCTTAAATGCTTCCTCACCCCCACTATCATGATACCAATTCTACCTTGCAAATCTGGCTAGATCAGAGGATGTGTATTGGTACAGATAGCAACTGGAAACACAGGGAATCCAGGAAAGAATATTCCTTCAGGACCAGTGGTGAGAGTGGTGATGCCTGGATGGTGGAGGGAATGTGGGATAGAAAGGGGGAACCAACTACAAGAATCTACGTATAGCCTCCTCCCTGGGGGAATGACAGCAGAGAAAGGGCAGGGTAGTCATTAGACAATATAACATATGACAAAATAATAATAATTTGTGGATTATAAAGGGTTCCTGAGGGAGGAGAGAGTGGGGAGGGAGGGGGAAAATGAGCAGCCAATATTAAGGGCTCAGGTGGAAGGCAAGTGTTTTGATGATGGCAACAAATGGTCATATGTACTTGACACAATGAATGGATGTATGGATTGTGATGGGAATTGTATGAGCCCCCAATAAAAGAATTAAAAAAACTTACATAAAACCTTAAATCTTGCTATGACTGAGCTATTAACTCTCTGATCATGCATTATTTTTTTTCTTTGTTAATTGGTTAATATTTTTTCTTCCCTTTTGGTGTCCTCTTCAAATATGATCTGAAATAAAGCATTGAGTTTATGTCATAGCTTCTATATCTATAGCAGAGGATTCTCACTTGCAATTATTCTAATTTCAGATTTTAAATAATGGAATTTCCATTAACTCATTTCTAAGAAGGCTATGCATTTTTCCAATATGCTTTGTAAAGTCTATTCATCTTAAGAGAAACCATTTTACCCTTGTTTCTCCAAATTCTTTTCCTTTAGCCTTCAGTCAAATTTTGTGGATGTCTATTATCCATCAAACATAATGCTCTGGTCAGGTATTGAGTGCTTATCAAAAGAACTGCCACCCTGGTTTTCTTGGCATTTATAATCGAATGAAGAAGCCCTGGTGGTTTCGTGCCTTACATGTTGGGCCATGCACATCATCAGAAGCTCTGCTGGAAAAAGATGGATTTCTCTTCTCCTGTAAAGGCTTACAGCTTTGGGCGCCCACAGGGGCAGTTCTATCATCCCACAGAGTCACTACGAGTCACAATTTTCTACACCGAGGGAATTTGTTGGAGAGTATTTTTGCTAGTCAAACAATGGAGAAATCACACATTCATAAACTCTGTTATACAGGAAAACTGTTGATGGTATGAAATTGTATAATAGGGAACCTTACTCTGCAGGTTAAATAGGGAAGAGCAGATATATAAACTGAAATATACAGGAAAGTGGAAATCCACCAAGAAAATGCCCCAGGGACATTTTGGCTATTCAGAAAGAGAAAATTGCTCGCATAGTTCAAAGTTTAATTCATGGAATATGGATGTGGCTTTAGGTAGCCAACTGATTTCCTAATTAACCTAAGCACAAATGAGAATGAATGGGAGTTATTTTGATGATTTCTGTATACTGTTTCGCACAGCAGAAAGCTACAATCAATAACACTCATTAGTTGTCAGAAAAACAGGGCTGTAGATTTAATGCTTATAATATTCTATGAAAATATAATGAAAGTGTATATGTGCAAACAACTGCCATTTCTACCAGGGGCAGACACACATTTATTTATAGGCTAAATCTAATGTTTTAGGGTTCTCCTCAAAATGCTATATTTATGCTTTTTAATACAGTTAGAATAGGGTTAATATTCCTGAGAGGTCATGGGGTAACATGTATCTATGGAGCTATGAGGCAGACACATACATATTTTTCTGGTAAAGTGATACCCCTTTCAAAATCATCAACATCTAAACATTAGATATTCTTATGAAAAGCTGATTAAAGTGTCAGTGCTACTGGTGTGATGGGTTAAGGCTTGCGCAGTTGGTTGTTCAAACTCACCAGCTATATTGTGGGAGGAAGATGAGGCTGTCTAACTCCATAAAGATTTACGTTCTCTGAAAACCTAAGGATTGTCTCTACTCTCCTGTAGGGTTTTTATGCTTTAAGACAGATTCTATGGCAGTTTGTACTAAGTAAATGTTATTGGTTTGAAATGTAATATCTCTCTCTGCTTGTTTTTTCTAGACCGTATTTCATTCTGCAAAGCTAAAATTCATGATTTTTCATCATGTCCATTATTCACCTTAAGTTCTAGGATGAAGACACAATTCGAAAGAGTATATGAGTGTAACAATAGAAACAGTTTAAACCTACGTGGCTTTTCATAAGGAGGTTAAGAAATATTTGGTTTCATGGATAATGCAGATAGATCTTTGCCTTACCACAGCCTGCTTCGTTCACCACTGAAATTTGGGGAAGCCAGCTGTTGTTTCTTAAATGATATTGACTAAATGAACTCAGCATTTTGTTGCTTAACTGAACTCAAGATGAAAGTACATAATCTAATGCTAGACCATGAATTTTGTGACGGGAAACACATCATAATGCCTATTTACACTTCAAATTATAAACTAGCCAATCATCATGGAGTTATTTTTCCTACAGGGTGAGTCATCTAATTTACAACTTAGAAAAGCAATGACAATTCATCTTATAATTTTATTTGTGATGCTTAACAATGTTATAGAGCATGTAAGTGTTTTCTCTCAGTGCTAAATTTAAAATCAATATAAATCAGATGTGTTTGAATTACAAAGCTTTGCAATCACACAACTCATATTTATAATGCTTATATTGTGCCAAATATTTTTACATAAATAAGTAGAACTGTGAAAGGTGAATTGTTTTCAATTTTAGCATATTATCTAAGATAAAATACTTAACAGATAATTTATTTTAACTCATGTGCCTGTACAACATAAGAATTTAAGTAAATATAAAAAGAAGGATTCTTACTTTGATTTTAAATAAATTCAATTTATTCTTCATTTATTGATGGAGGGAATCTGTCTCTCTGGTGGATCCAATGCTGTCAACTACTTGTAGCTCCCTATAATTCCTCTTCCACTTAATTATATGAATAGTAGTATATAATCTTTAGTAAAATATAATCATGCTCATACCTACTTATTGCCTAAAATGTACCATTAACTTCCCATTATTTATTTACAATATTTAAAACACTTCAAATGTTTATATGTAAGTTCAGGTTGAAGTGGAAGAAAATGAAAACTAGTTTACAAGAATTAAAATATGACCTTGAGTGTAAATCACCAGGATTTCAAGAACATCTCAAGAATAGATTTGATGTATTGAACACGAGTGACAGAATACCTGATGGGCTAGTTGTGGGATGGTGTTAAAAATATCAAACATGAAAAAAGCAAAAGGTCATAAAAAATCAAGAAAAAAAGAGATCAAAGTGGATGTCTGAAGTAACCCTAAAACTTGCTCTCAAACTACAGCTAAAGCAAATGGAAACAATGATGAAGCAAAATAACAAAATAGCAATGACAAAGCAAAATAAACAGAACATTTCAAAAGACAGCTTGAGAAGACAAAATGGAATAATATGATTGTGAAAAAACGTGGAGGTAGAATGCCAGAAAAGAACATGATCAGCATTGCAGAAGGTGAAAGTATTAAAGAAAAAAGTACAAGCATCAAGTCATGACATTAAAGGATTCTGTGGCAAAATATTAAATAATGCAGAAAACATCAAAAGAACATGAAAGGGAGACATAGTTACTGTACCAAAAATAACTCTTTTGGCATAAAAATTTCAATATATAGTATATATTCAAGAACCAATATTACAGAAGAAGGAAATCAAAGCTACATTGAAAGCATTTGTAACAAACTAGACTACAGGAAGTGATGGAATACCAACGGAAATATTTCAACAAAATGAGAAAGCCCTGGTGACACTCACTGGCTTATGCAAGACATTTCTAAGATGGTTATCTGACCAACTAACTGGATTCATTTGGTGCTCATCACAAAGAAAAGTGAACCAAAAGAAGGTGAAAATTCTCAAACAATATCATGACTATCACATGCAAACACATTTTTTTTGCTGAAGAACATTTAAAAATCAAACACCTGTCAGAAATGCAAGGCATACTCAGAAGATGATGTGGAACAAGGGATATCGTTACTGATATCAAATGGATCCTGACTAAAAGCAGACAATACCAGAAATATGCTCACTTGTGTTTATTGATTAAGCAATAGCATTCAACGATGTGGATATAATGCTCAATATTATGGGCAATATTGGCAACATTATGGGCGATAGTGTGAAGAATAGGAATTCCAGCAATATTATGGGCAATATTGCAAAGAATAGGAATTCCAGAGGAATTGATTGTGCTTATGTTGAATCTATACATGGACCAAGAGGTAGTTGTTCCAATGGAGCTTGGGGAAGACCTGGGAGTATAGCTGAGGGGAGACCATTGGACTACAAAACACTAGGTCATGCTGCTTGATTTAACATCAGGAAAGGAGCAGGGCAGGATTGTGTCCTTTGACCATAATTATTCTGTCTCTATGCTGAAAAATAATCCTTGAATGATCTCAAGAAAAACCTGAAGGACTGCATGATTAATGGCAGGCTTTAAGAAAGGCTTTTTAAGAACCTACGGCATGCAACTGGCATAACCTTGCCTCCTAAAAGCCTTTGAAACTCCAGACTCTATTCTTTCTGATAGCTGGACACCACATAGTTTCTTTACCCTGTTTTGCTAGAGCACCCATATTATCATTGGCCTCTTCATTAAGATACTTATAAACCCGGGTCATATCATAGGAAATCATTGCTCTTAGATTGGGACAGGAATCAAGTGTGAGACCAAACTTCATTCATTTACCTACGGTTTATATATGTCTCTGGTTTGCTTTAAAGACATCATATCCTAGGACATGTAGTAATTCTGTTGATATTGCTATTAATTTAGTCCAAAATTTAAACCATTGTTGAGAAAAGGAAATTATACAAGTATAGGCTGGCTACAAAATACAGTCTATGAATTGCTGATTTGTACAGATTAAAATCCTGGATAACTGGACACTAGTTACCCAGAATATGGGGTTGGTGATAGGACAAATCTTCCACTCACTTTCATTCCCAAAGGCAGAATCAGGATGACCAGATTAATACATGTCAATATAAAGCAAGCAAGGCATTAAAATATTAAGTATATGTTAGTCCCCGGGACACCATTCATTGGGCACCCTTAAAACAATAGATCCAAACTAAAGCCCAATGACCATTAGTTCTGTACCCTTAGGATAGCAGTCATCTGTTTCTTCTCACACTAGGAAGCATCGGTCTTAAGTTCAAGGACTACAGGTGAGTGAGCTAAAGCCCAGTTTTCTAAGGGACATTTCCACATCAACTCCTTCTGGGACAGCCTATGAAAGATATTGTGCTCCTCTAAAGAACAGAACCAAAAGTTCCAATAGTTAAGATCACATGTACTGGGCCACCAAGAGCTGGCTAGAAACCCAGCTGAAGCGAGGGCTCCTTTGCTGAAGTAGGGTTGGGGTTTTTTTGTTGTTGATACTTTTATTAGGGGCTCTTACATCTTTTATCACAATCCATGCATTCATACAGTGTGTCAAGCACATTTGCGCATATGCTGCCATAATTTTCAAAGCATTTTCTTCCCAATTGAGGCCCTTATATCAGCTCCCCATTTCTTCTCCTGTGTTAGTCTGGGTATATTAGAGAAACAAATCCACCGAAACTCATATGTATAAGAGAGAGAGTTTTATATGAAGGGTAAGTACACATCAAGAAAGCATCCCATCAGTTATCAGGCATCAAAGAGCAAAAAATCATATCATTGGGTGCACACCTCCATGATATGATTGCTGAGGACAAATGGGTACATAAGTAAATGTGGTGAAGGAAGCTGATGGTGCCCGGCTATCAAAAGGTATAGCGTCTGGGGTCATAAAGACTTGAAGGTAAACAAGTGCCATCTAGCTAAGAAGCAACAAAGCCCACATGGAAGAAGCACACCAGCCTGTGCGATCACAAGGTGTTGAGGGGATCAGGTATAAGGCATCATCAGAACAAGAAAATCTTACCATAGTGAATGAAGGAGGAAGTGCAGAGTGGAGACCCAAAGCCCATTTGTCGGCCACTGGAGATCCCCTTGCAAAGAGGTCTGGGGAGGAGATGAGTCAGTCAGGGTGCAATGTAGCACTGATGAAGAATACAGCTTTCCTCTAGTTCCTAAATGCTTCCTGCCCCCCATCATGACCTGAATTCTACCTTGCAAGTCTGGCTAGACCAGAGGATTTACACTGGTGCAGAAAGGAGCTGGACGCACAGGGAATCCAGGGCGGATGATACCTTCAGGACCAGGGGTGTGAGTGGTGATACTAGGAGGGTAGAGGGAGAGTGGGTTAGAAAGAGGGAACCGATTACAAGGATCTACATGTGACCTCCTCCCTGGGGGATAGACAATAGAGAAAGGGGTGAAGGGAGACGTCGGACAGGGCAAGATATTACAAAATAATAATTTATAAAGTATAAAGGGACCCTGAGGGAGTGGGGAGCAGGGAGGGAGGGGAAAAGGAAGAGGACCTGATGCCAAGGGCTTATGTGGAGAGCAAATTCTTTGAAAATGATGAGGGCAATGAATGTACAGATGTGCTATACACAATGGATGTATGTATGTGGATTGTGATAAGAGTTGTATGAGACCCTAATAAAACATTTTTTTAAAAGAAAGCATCCCAACCCAGTGCTGCCCAAGCCCACAAGTCCAACATTAACCCACGTGTTCAACACTAATCCACAAACTCCTCCTCCATCTCACAAAACACACCCAATGATGCAAACTGCTGGAGGAAAGTCAAATCAGTGAACATGTAAGCATCTTAGCGCTGGCAGGGGTCTCCACATGGCTGCTCCAGCACCCAGGGATGCATCAGGGTAGTTCCATGTGGCTTCTCCTTAGGGATATCTTGCAGAAAGTGAGCCTTGCCAGCTGAAGCAGGGAGCTGGCTAAGGCAGTTGCACCCTGGTCCCACCATCACAAAGCAAGAGACCAGAGAACTTGAAAGGAGAGACTTACTGAGCCATTTATCTCTTTGCCCTTCAATTAACCCCACATGTGTTTATCAGCCAGGTTGGCACAATAAAATTTAACTATCCCCCCCCCAATCCCTGCCCATCCTCCCTCATGAACCCTTAAGAAGTTATAAATTATTATTTCCATATCTTACATGGTCCTCCTTCACCCCTCACTCACTTTTGTTATTTGTCCCCTTGGGACAAATATTCCCTCTTTCACCTCCCACCCTCCCCTAATCCTCCTTCCAGTTTTATGGTGCTTCCTTGCACCACTCTCATGACCTCAATTCTACCTTACAAATTGGATTAGACCAGAGCATGCACACTGTTACAGTTAAGAGCCCACAAGCAGGGGATCCAGGATAGAGAAACCCCTCAGGGCCAACAATGAGAGTAGTTTTTAAGATGTACATGTAGAGGAAGTGATATCTGGTTCATGGTCTGAAGGATTCTACGAGCATAATTTGAATGACACAGAAAAATTAAAGGAAAATGTAAGAAATTAAAAAGGTCAATGTGTCCAAAATAATTGGTTGATATGTAACTGTTTCAGAAGATAGTATATTATCAAGATCCATGATATTGAAGGAAAAGTGTCAATAGGCACTCAAGTTATTGACAAAATCATAGTTAGAAGAATTGGCCCAATATCAATTGACATGTTACAACAAAGTATCCAGTGTTAGAAGCACTGAATTGCCTACACTAAAATATATTAAAGACTACTACTTGGTCAACCTACTGGAAGGGATCTATATCTGTGCCTGTACCAAAGCAAGGTGCCTCTCCTCTGCCATTCCTTTGTGTCATAGCTTCATCTCCTGGAAATGAGAGATTCAGGATACTGGGTTCTCAGGACCAAAGTGCACACTTCACTTCTGGCTCTTCTTTCTTTATTGTAATGGAAGACTCCCACCCTCTTCGTGATTCTGAGATGGCTCACTTTTACCCAACAGGATTTCAAAATTGACCATTTCCATTATTAGACTTGCAAGATTTTACAACCACAATAACTCTGTTAAAATAATTTATAACGGAATCATAAAATCCCATCAGCCTCTACTCCTACCTTCTCTTATCAAGAAAGGAAATAGCATCAATTTTCATGACCTGAACTCCGGCGGTGTAGTGGTTATGTGTTGGGCAGTGTACCTAAAAGACAGCAGTTCTAAACCACTAGGTACTCCTCAAGAGAAAGAGGAGGCTTTAGAGAGAGAGAGTGGACCTCAGAATGGCCCACCAAGCCCCAGAGATGACATTCCTGCTCAAGCAGCCAATGCACAGAGAGGATCCCACCATGAGGCAGGACATCCCTTCACTGTCCCATAACGCTTGGGGGACAGCACTGGAGACACAGTGCATAATGTGTCCACTCTGCCCCATGCACAGTGGGGTGAAATGCAAAGGGAGCACAACAGAGCAGCAAGAGGAGCAACATAGCCCTGTCCCTGAGTAATTCTGAAAATAGATTTCTGACTTGCGGGGAAGGGCTTGGCACCTCATCAGACTTGATCGGGAAATCTGCATAATGGGGTTAGCAGACAGACATGGAACTATCTGGGGTTTTTTTTTCTTGTTTTGTTTTCTTTGCTTTTGTTTATTTTTATTTTTATTTTGCCCAATGTCTATCTGTATAAGATAGGCCGAACAAACAATCCTGAGGAGAAAACAACGGGCCTGGGGGGATATGGGAGAGGAAAGAGTGTATTAAGATAACAGATGGACTTTAACACAAGAACACTTTGTTCTAATAACTTGTTATTTTTTGAAACTCACCTTCCTGACACAATCGCTGAAGACAAAATGGGTGCATAAGCAAAAGTGGTGAAGAAAAGTGATGGTGCCCAGCTATCAAAAGATATGTCTGCAATCATAAAGGCTTGATGTTAAACAGGCTTCCATTCAGCAGGGAAGCAAATAAGTACACATAGAAGAAGCACACTAGCCTGTGCAATCAAGAGGTATCTATGTGACTAGGTATCAAAAGATCCAAAACAAACAACTATATTGATGCGAATGAAGAGATTTGAAGGGAGATCGAAGGTCCATCTGTAGACAATTGGATATCTCCACACAGAAGGGTTATAAGGAAGGGATAATTCAACAAAGGGTCTGTCCAGCAGAGAGGAAGCACACATAATTCCTCTAGTTCTTGAATGAGCCTCCCTTTCCTCCCCTTTACCATGACCCAGTTCTACGTTACAAATCTAGCTAGATTGGAGGACACACATTGGTACAGGTTGTACACGCATATTATAAGATCAATGAAAATACACTGGATTGAGTCAGGCACACTTTAGCTCTTAAAGTGGTATTTTGTTCTTTTCACATTATAAAGCGGTCTTTTGTACTGGATTTGACCCACGCAAATCCTCAATTTGATGAACTAAATGTAGCATATTTTATAGGTGCTCTATAAAAGTGCTTTTTTTCTAAGTGAATGAATGAAAGACTGATGGAACTTCTTTGTCGTTATTATTATAATCACTATGTAACCACATAGTGGTTACATGTTGTCCTGCTAATCCCAAGTTCCAAAGTTCAAAACTACCAGCCACTTTGTGGGAGAAAGAGGGGGTTTTCTACTCTCACCCAGAATTACAGTCTCTGAAATTCACAGAGTCGGTTCTACCCTGTGACATAGGACTGCTATGAGTTGTAATCAACTTGATGGCAGTGAGACTAGAGTTTGGGGGGGTATAGTTTGAGTTGTACCCCCAATATACATTGGAATCCTAAGCCACCTATGATGAACTGTACAGTGTGATGACTTTCCATAATACAATCTAACATTTTCTAATGTAGGGGTGTCCTAAACATAAACACTTCTAAATTACAAAAAGATCCTATTGGACACAGGAAGAAGCCGCACAAAAGAAGGAAGGCAGATGAAGCAATAAAACTGTCAAGAAGCTGGCAAAAAGCTGAGAGAGTCAGTAAGTATCTGACCTAAACTTGATGCTCTAAATTTGAACTTGCAGCCTCCTAAACTGGAAAAAAAAAAAAAAAAAAAGGAAAGACTGTCTGTCCTTTAAAGCAAACCTCTGTGGCATTTCTTTCACAGCTGTACCAGAAACTAAGACAAGGCTATCACTCATTGTCTCCGAACAAGAGGGAGAGCATACTGAATAAGGGAGAATTGAGGATTCCTGCGCATTTCAGCTTGAGGAGTCTAGAGGCAGTGGATGGCTGGCACTTTAATACAGTCATGGTATATATTCAAATCTTGGTTAAGTTTTCCATGAGAAAAATTCTCTAATTTACACATTTTGTTTATGATCAGATTTCCTACTACTAAGCAGAGTAGTTCCAGAGGAAAATGAGATTAGAGCATGAGGACTCTGGATGTCAGGTCAAGGCTCTTGAATCTGGTTAGGACAGCTCGGCTAGACTGTTATGGTCAGGGAAGCTGAGTACATTAGAAAATAATTAAGATGACCAGTCAATCATTGATATAGTGCTTGAGGAAATCTAGTTTTTCCAGTGAAGACATATAAAAAAATAACTCAGGCAATCAATTATGCATAAAGTTCCTTCCTATGAGGAGGGTATAGTGTTTGCCGAAAGATCATGTATACTTAGAGATGATTTCAACTAGTTTTGTTGTTGTGAGCTGCTATCAAGTCAGGACCTGAATCAAAATGACTCCATGAGCAGCCCAACAAAATTCTGCTCTGACTCTGTCTTTTTGATTCATGAGCTTGTTTATTTTTAATGTTTTATTGTGAATTAAATGGGGGATTACATACCTGGTCATCATTCTTTCATTCCACTTAAATAATTTTCCCAACATCAAGATTTCTTTCTTTAAAAAAAAAAAACATTTTATTTTGGGCTTGTACAATTCCCATCACAATCCATACATACATCCATTGTGTCAAGCACATATGTACATTTATTGCCATCATCATTCTCAAAACACTTGCCTTCCACCTGAGCCCTTAATATCAGCTGCTCATTTCCCTCCCTCCTCACTCCCTCATGAACCCTTCATAATTCACAAATTATTATTATTTTGTCATATGTTACACTGTCTGATGACTCCCTGCCCTTTCTCTGCTGTCCATCCCCCAGGGAGGAAACTATACATAGATTCTTGTAATCAGTTCCCCTTTCTACCCCACATTCCCTCCAACCTCCAGGCATCGCCACTCTCACCCACCACTGGTCCTGAAGGAATCTTCTGTCCTGGATTCCCTGTGTTTCCAGTTGTTATCTATACCAATGTACATCCTCTGGTCTAGCCAGATTTGTAAGGTAGAATTGGGATCATGAAAGTGGGGGTGAGGAAGCATTTTAGAACTAGAGGAAAGTTATGTGTTTCATTGTTGCTACCCTGAACCCTTACTGCCTCAACTCCTCCCCGCAACTCTTCAGTAAGAGGGCGTCCAGTTGCCTACTGATGGGCTTTGAGTCTCCACTCTGCACTCACCCACATTCACAATGATAAGATTTTTTTGTTCTTTGATGCTTGATACCCGATCCTTTCAACAGCTTATGGTCTCATAGGCTGGTGTGCTTCTTCCATGTGGGCTTTGTTGCATCTGAGCTAGAATGGCTGCTTGCTTATCTTCAAACCTTTAAGACCCCAGATGCTATATCTTTGGCTAGCCGGGCACCATTAGCTTTTCCCCCACCTTTGCTTATGCACACATTGGGCTTCAGTGCCTATTCCCCACACACTCTTTGTTTCTCTAACTTCTTCTGATAGAACATTATCTTCCCCTTTGCCTTCTGACATCTGTCTAACCTAGTGGTTCTCACCTTTGCTAATGTTGCAACCCTTTAATACATGTTGTGGTGATACCCTAACCATACAATTATTTTCATTGCTACTTCATAACTGTAATTTTGCTACTGTTATAGATAAGGCAACCCCTGTGAAAGGGTTGTTCGAACCCCAAAGGGGTCATGACCGACAGGTTGAGAACAGCTGGTCTAACCTCTCCCACCTCTGGCTACCTTTGAAGTCTGTTTCTTTTGGTATGAAAATTGTTTCTTGATTAAAAAAAAATCAGTGATCTTATATAACATCTCCTTTCTGTAATTGAATACATTCACTTAGTATAAAGTTCTCAAAATCCAACCATATCTTATGGTGCTTCCCAATTTCATCATTATTCATATATATTTACTAAAGTTTACTTATCCATTGTTTCACCGATGGGCATTTAGGTTGTTTCTATTTTCTTGTTTTGCCAATAGTGCTGCAGTAGACATGGGTGTGGATATATGTTCATGCAATGCTCTTTATTTAGGTAGAGTATATACCAAGTAGGATTATGACTGGGTGAGATCTATTTCTATTCTCAATTGTTAGAGGAAGTACCACACCACTGTCCACAATGGTGGTACAGTTCTACAGTCCCACCATCAGTGTGTGAGGATGCCAATATCTCCACACCCACTGCAACATTTGTTCTGGGCTATCGGTGCTGGAGTGTACTTCCAGAGTCAAGTTTAGAGAGTTTGGTAGAAGGATGCATACTGTAGAGACCAAGATGACATGTCAGAAATTACAACACTACGAAGTAAATTTTAATACCAACATTTAACTGACAAGACCATTAAGGATCCATATAGAGAATGTAGAGGAGCCTGAAGGAAATAAAGCAAATCTGGGTTGATTCCAAGGCAATGCTGAAGCTAGAGCTAAAGAACGTGGACAGCGTTGAGTTACACATGCTTATTGAGCGTCAGCTAGCAGTAAGGCACCATGCATGACACAGTGAAGCAACAACAAATTCAGAATGTATAAATCCACAGGGCAGTGAATAATTGTGAGTTTCCTTTAAATAAAATGGCTTGAACAAAGGCAAAGACTATTTCCTTGTTATACAAAATTCCTTACTGAAAGTTTTCTAATGCCAGACTTGCTCAACCTCAGCTAGAAATATAAACTGGTATCATATTGTAATGAACAAAAAAGATAGAGCCTTTAAGCATTCCTATAAATTAAATGTTTAAGCTTCTAATTTTTTTTCTTCTCAAGCCACTGAATTGGGGGATTGGTAGCACTTAAAAGACATATGTTGAATGAGATCATAAAATGCAAGGGAAAGAAAGATTGCATTTATTTTGTTGGTTTTTTTGTTTGCTTTTTAATCATTTTATTGGGGTTCATACAACTCTCATCACAATCCATACATACATCAATTGTGCAAAGCACACTAATAAGAGAACATTTATTGCACAACTAAATGTTGAAATGCTTAAGATGAACTTGACGCTGCAGTAGCTGCCGTCTTGGGTCTAGGCGTTGTTCCTTCCCGGAATCCATGCCCGAATCTGCGCTATACAATTTTTAGGTGTCTCATTGGACCAGTACTGGTAGTATTCCTTCTTTTAGCCGGGGCACTCCAGTTATACTTTCTCTTGTGCTTGGCTGGGCAGCCATGTTTGCCACAGGCGTCCCATCTGGAGACAGTGGCCTTGGAGCCACAGCGGCGGCACAAGGTGTGCATCTTATTGTGACGCTTTCCGAAGGTTGATGTTCCCTTGTCACCTCCCTTCTGCGCCTGAGATCAGAGGCATTTATCTGTTAAATAAGGATGTCTGTATTACATATAAAGAATTTTGGTTCGCACAAACACCAAAGTCAGGATAATGCAGAATGGCAACTGGTCAATATCCATTTTTTTCACATGGTCAGCTAAGTCAAACATTAGCTTGTTCAACTTTATACGTCTATCCATAAAAGTAATTGAAAAATGTGAAACAATTCAACCATGGTTGCACCATTCAAGTTAAGAATTGCACAGTCAAGAAATGGGGGAACTGATTATAAGGATCTACATATAATCTGGTCCCTGGGGGACGGACAACAGAAAAGTGGGTGAAGGGAGATGCCGGAAAGGGCAAGATATGACAAAGTAATCATTTAAAAATTATCAAGGGTCCATGAGGGAGGGGGCAGCAGGGAGGAAGGGGGAAAATGAGGAGCTGATGCCAGGGGCTTAAGTGGAGAGCAAATGTTTAGAGAACGATGAGGGCAACGAATGTACAAATGTGCTTTACACAATTGATGTATGTATGAATTGTGATAAGAGTTTTTGGACCCCTAATAAAATGATTTAAAAAAGAATCCCTTATTTTTCATGTATAGGAGGTGTACTCATGGACTCCCCAGTTAAAACATTTTTGTTTTGTCCAGTTGTATAAAATTGGTTCTTTAAAGAGATTATATTTTCACCAGAATACATCTCCTGTTTATGCACAATTAGGTGACTATAAATTTAGAATATAACCATGGAGTGATTTTTTTTGGTCCATCCAGTTCTTAAAAGTCTGTTTACTGAAACAACATGGTAGGTGAAGAATTGGATGACTAAAAAAGTTCCTCAATAGTCAGCACGTCATTATGATACTAGCAGTCCATTTAAAACATAATGCCACAGAATTTTCATTATTAAATATTAAAGCAATGCAACTAATTTGGATTTTTTTGCCAATAAAACAGTATCTAATATATCTGATGTATTATAAGATATAACATTTATTAATTGAATGACTATTGATTCTTCTAAATTTATTCTTTAATTTAACAAATCCTGGAAAATGTGTTTATATCAGCAATAAGTACATTTTAAATCAAAGTTATTCTTCATCTTAATCTACCCCATGTTTGCTAAGATTTTCCTAATGTGCAATAAAACATTGAAATATTAGTTTAATAAAATTAATAACCAAAATAAGTTATCATTAGCACTTTCTAGGTTGGCTAAAACATTTAAACTCTGAATAATCAGTAACTCATCTCAATATTTTTCAAGGCAATTCATATAAATTTAAAATAACTAAAAAAATTTCAATGCCAAATACAAATATATATTTTTATGAACACCTCAAGATCCAGATGTAAAGACATAGATCCTAGTAGCTAAAAATAATGTGGAAGTTTTCTTTAAAAATAGCTTATCCCATTTTTCTCATCCATATATAAGCTAACAAGTTTCTACTGATATTTGCAGGAAGACCTTTTAGAGCTATAACAGGGTGTCCAATAGGCTTGTGAAAGAGCTGGACTTACAATTGTCTGGAGCAGCCAATTAAGATGAAAAGCCAAAATGAAGTAACAATGCAACGTTAAATCACTTACTTGCATAGCACAAGGAAGAGAAGCTAGTTGAGGTGCTTGGCTTCTTTCTGCTCCATATTTTCCACAGAAATCTTTAGCCAGGAGACAAACTCTTCAAGACTGTGGTGCTGTGCTGTATGTGTGTCAACAAATGATTGAGCCCAAGTGACAATAAGGGTTGCCATGTCTCCTTTTAAAAAATCATTTTATCGGGCACTTAAAGCTCTCACAACATTCCATACAACGATTGTGTCAAGCACATTTGTACATATGTTGCCCTCATCTTTTTCTAAATATGCACTTTCTTTTTGAGCCCTTGGTATCAGCTCTTCTTTTTCCCCCTCCCTCCTAACCTCATAACCCCTTGATAGTTTATAAATTATTATTGTTTTCATGTCATACACTGACCATTGTTTCCCTTCACCCACATTTCTGTTGTTCATTCACCTGAGGTGGGGATTATGCCTCAATCATTGCGGATTGGTTCCCCATTTCTCCCACCCTCCCCTACCTTGTCCCTACCCTCTTGTATTGCTACTTTCAAGTCTGTTACTGAGGGGTTTAATCTGACCTGGTTGTGTCATGTAACAGTGTACATGCATGCTCTGGTCTAGCTAGAACTGAAAGGCAAACACTGTGGTCATGACAGTTAGCTGGAGGGGGGGAGGAAGTCTCAAAAAACAAGAGGAATATTGTGTGTTTCATCTGTGTGATGCTGTGCCCCGGTTGACTCATTCCTCCCTTGCGACCCGTCTGTGAGGGGATGTCCTATTGTCTATAGATGGGCATTGAGTCCCTTCTCTGACCTCCCTCTTTCTCAACAATATGTTTTTTGTTTATTTGTTTTGAGTCTTTTGGTGTCTCCTACCTGATTCCCTAGACACCTCATGATCACCCAGGCAGGTGTGCTTCTTCCATGTGGGCTTGTTACTTCTCTGCTAAATGCCTACTTGTTTAACTTCAAACCTTTAAGACCCCAGCTGCTGTATCTTTTGACAGCCGGGTACTATCCGCTTCTTTTACTACATTTGCTTTTGGAGCCATATTTTCAGCAATCCTGTCAGGAGGGTGAGCATCGCAGAATGTCAGGTTATTAGAACAAAGTGTTCTTGTGGTGAGAGAGGGCTTGAGCAGAGGCTCAAAGTTCATCTACTTCTTCAATGTATTGCCATCTAAATATTTGAACCTAGGCCAATACCTCTATTTTCATGAATTAATATATTTACACAAATGCACACCTATGTTTATACCTCTATCCATAGCCTTGTTTCCCAGATCTGTTTCCTTTTGCCTTCATCCTGTCCCACCATCACACACATCCTTCTTCTGCCTCCTAGCAATTCCTCTCAGTTAGATTGCAGTTGCTCTATGTTCTCCTCATTATTGCTTTTAATTCCCTAATTGTTCCCCTTTCTTCAGTGTTGTTTGTTCACTGTCCTTTCCCTTACCTCTTCCTCCTCCCAGGTCCCTCAGGAACCATCAGTCCCGATATTGTCTCCTTGGGATTGTTTCCCATGTCCATCTTATATTGGTAGGCAAAAAAAGAATAACGGAGACAAAACAAAAAGAATACAAAAGATTGAATACAAAAAGAAAAAGTCATATATCTTCTTCAGACCCTGCCAACTCAGCTGAAAGGCAGTCATGTATTTTGTGAGTGATTCAGCTCAGAAGCTGAATCTTCATCTCACTAGTTGCAGCCGTGAGTAGGGTGTGTCAACTCAACTAAACTAAGTCATAATATTCTGTGTAAGCTTACATCTGTGCAATCTGTAGATGCATTTTGGTAGTTCAGAGTACAAGCTCTGTATGGGAAACAGGGAAAGGCAGCAATAGACGATACATGTGATCAGAATGCAAAATAAGTAAAATCTTTATATGAGAGGATTTTGATAAATAAATGCATGTCCTTAAAGATATTTCAAGTTGAAACTGGGTGTTAACATTAAATAACTCTAAACTTTAGCCTTTCCCTTTGTTGAGTATGTCCACTGGACTTGCCTCCACACCAAAGCAGTGAAAATCGTACCTCCTATGACATTATAGTTACATTGATAAAGAGTTACAGCCGCAGAAATTCTCAGGAGCCATTTTACTCTGCCCTAACTGTGAGTCAGAACTGACTGCATGGAAGCTTTTTAAAAAAAAAAAAAAAAATCTATTAAACGGGTTATTTGGGCACATTCAAGATATAATTGGAGAAATAGGAGGAGGGGAGAGAGAAACAGAGAGAGAGAACAAATTAATTATGGGGTGAAAGAAAGAGGAGGAAGAAAAGCTGTCTTCACTCAGAATTCCTCAACATTCCACTTTTCAGACTTCTGACCTGTCACTAACATTGATGCCTTTGTTCGTGAGCCCATGCATGCCCTGGCCTTCAACCACTTCCTCTGACCACACAGCTGCCTAGAGAAGGCTTTTTTGTTTTCCTTTTCCCTTACCGTTGTCTTTCAACACCACCACCCCCCCGCCCCCCGCCCCCGCCACCACTGTGAGACTATTTCTGAGGATGCCCGTATTTAGTGTGCACTAGCATACATACAGCTCTGAACTATTCAATACCCCAAATCTGTCCATCAACAAAATGTGGTGGTGGTGGTGGTTGGGTTTTATAAATTTATTTTTTTCTTTATTTCCTGTTCATTAGGGACTCATAGAGGATTTCTCACACAGGTACGATTGTTATGTGTCACTATATTGCAACAGTGATATAAGGCAGCGACTATTAGGTTAACTTGTTTGCACAGTTTGTACCTCAGATGCAGGGGAGGTTACATCTATCTTAGAATGGATTGCTTCTACCTACTTGAATTTAAGACTTGTCAGGTCAGGCAGACCCCAGAATTACTGTTCCACACGGCACTAAAAGCTGGCAGACATTAAGATGTATGGATTGGTATACTGACTAGCCTAGTGATCCCAGGTGTGTAATATTCTGTCAGTGTAACTGTGTTATGCCTCTAGACATTATTCGTCTCTTGGGGCAGGAGATGAAAATTGTAAGCATTTGTCTTTCACTATGGAAAGGATATCTTGGGGTAATTTGGATCACCAACCCCCCCAAATATAATTACACTGGTTGGTCTCTGAATGTTTGAAGGTTTATATTGTTGTATAAGAAAATTAGTAACAGACACTTTTCTTTGATTTTAAGATATTTCTTATCAATTAAACCAAATATCAGCCATAAAACATCTGATCCAAACTGTAAAAGTCTGCCAGAAGCTGTTCTATAGCAATGCATGTTTGTCTTGTCCTGCTGGAAAAGGATAATTGTCAATCTATTGCCTAATTTAAATCACACAAAACTTGATGTCAGTTTCTGGGTAGACAGCCTAATTAGTAGCAGCCAAGATAAATTTAACCTGGTTTTTCTCAGGAAAAGGGAAATCCAGGATTCAGTCAGTCATGGTAAGATTAGACAATGCTTAATCTATATTTCTCCATCCTCTTTTTCTTTTTTTATTATTGTTTTTTTCATCCTCTTTTTCTTTATGAACCTGATTGTGCCAAGGTTCTTCTAGTCATTTCCTTCTTCTGGATTCAAAAGGGCCTCTTTGATTTGGGAGAAATAGCCCTAAATTTACACACATTTTATAGAGACCCCCTTTATTAAGCTTAAACAAGAAAAAGACAAGTAATCCAGATGGAGAATACTGTCAGTATGAGGCTAATTATAGATGCTGGAAACAAAGGGAATTTCAGGCACACAGGACTACACAGCAGGGAAAGGACTGTGATTGGAATGAAAAAGCAAAGACTGATTAAAAGGATTTAGAGGATTGGTTCTGAGGCTTCAGCACCCTGACCATGGGATGACTAGGGTACAATTCATGATCATGCAACCCTATGTTATATCCCGACTAGAGTCATATCTACCCGCACCCCAACCTTTAGATGATATGCATCAGTATATTAACACAGTGTCTGGTAAATCATTAAGGAGGTGTCCAGGATAATTCTCTGAAGGCGAAACTGTTCCTCCCTAGCCTGGCTGGAGGAGTTTTCATCTATGAGGTAGCTTGAAAAAGTCCAAAACATGAGTGGGAAAATTTCATTATCTTTTACCCCATTTTTATACAAGACAGTTAAAGGTCCCTCCTACTTCAAGTACACTGTGCCCGAGGGCAAAGCTGTCATCAACTAAACAAGAACAAAAACAAAACCCACTGCCATCGAATTGATGCCGACTCACGGCCATCCTACAGGACAGAGTACAATTGCTTCTGAGAGTTTCTGAGGCAGTAACTGTGCCTGGGAGTTGGAAGCCCGGACAACCTCCCTAAGAGTGGTGGGTGGTTTCAAACCTCTGACCTTAGGGATGGCAGCCCAATGTGTAACCCATACACCACCAGGGACCCCTTTGTTGCAGGTTAAAGGTCAACTAGAACCCAATTGGAGATGGAGACTGTGTTGATTCTAGTTTATGTTACTACGCAGTACCTGGATGAAGATGCGGTAGAAACCTTCCTCTCCATGGTGACGCCTCAGAGAGCGACCCTTTAATACAGCAGGCTTGAGAATTTATTTTCTCTTGTGCTTCTTTGCTTTCTTCCTTGGTTGAATTCTGTATCCAGCAACAGAACCGAGAGCCAGTGGCCCATGTAGCTGCCATCCTGGGAGCTATTAGTGTCCTGCCAAGTTCATGTGGACCTTAGCCCTCCGTGACTGCACCTGCTGGCCCGTGACCTCCCAGCTCTGGCATCACCTTCCTGTCTCATCAACTCACGGCTGCAGGAGTCAGAAGGTAGCTCGCTATCATTGAACCCAGGGGTTTGAGTTGGGATGGGCTGAGATGCTGTCTTGTTATAAATTACTTCCTTAATATAAAGTTCTTCCACATATATATATGGAAAACATATATGTTTTCATATATAATATGAAAGGCATCGCTGTCTCTATCTATCTATTTATCTATCTATCATACATTTAGTTTCCTTAGAAAACACAGTCTGAACTCAAAATGAAGTTAGGGCTCCCACTGTAAAGTGTAACTTCCCACAAACCAAGTATTTTAGCAATTAAGCTCGAACATACCATATTGACATACAGGGATGCATATAGAATAACTACTTAAAATAAGTCTTATGCTAAAATTATATCATTTTGATTATTTTTCACACTATCCCATCCTCTGACTGCTTGTGGCCTACCAAGGTTTCCGATATGCTAGCCACTTTTGTTATGCACTCCGTCACTAACACGGCATGCCGGTTTGGTGTTCTATGCAATGTCCCAACTCTTCAGATCTTGTCAGATTTTATTACATCAGAAGGAAAGAACCCTAAATACCTTGACACCAAATCTACGTGAGTCCTTGTTTATTTCAAGTGAATGTGAAAAGTTTCTGATCCTCTTTACTTTTACCGAGGGAAACGGTACACTCACCACGCAACCAGTGATAGACCTTATTCCCAAGGAGGTGCTAATCAGTTCTAAATAAGCTGCAATGCATGGCATGGAGGCTACAATCTATGTCATGTCTTGACTGAGTTTGGGGAAATTCACTGTCATTCTCTAGCATCTTTTTTTTTTCTTTCTTACTTTTTAAAAAAATAAGGGCAGACCAGTGACAGAAACTCCCAGATAATTATAAGGAAACCATTATTTTAGAATCATTTAAGTTTTATGAGCAGCACAACTTTCTACCAGTCTCTTGAAATATATCCTGTGTCCAGTCTTGGGGTTGGTGGGGTTTCCAAAAATAGTCATTATGATTGTCGTAGAGATTGTGACAACTACGAAGTTTGCCAAGTGCAGTGACACTTGAAAGGGCTAAGAGGTGGGTCAGAACAATGTGATAGATATTGGTCTATACTCATTTATTAGAGCTCTCAAAATACACTCCCCGTGTGACAGGGGCCATAGCAATACTTCTGGAATCCCACAGCAATGGTCAAATACATTTGATTCTCCAAATACCCAAACCATGTGAGCTATTTCTTTCCCAAGTACGCAGTACCCATGTAAATTCATATAGGGCCCTTTAGAGAAAATATTAAGGACTGAACACCTCTCATGACATTCTAGGACTGTTTTTGTATCAATGTACTCTGGATATAAAACCAGTTTAGATCTTTAAAATGTGCAAGAGGTTTTTATTTGTTGTTGGAATAACTGTCCCCTTTGGCTATCAGTTTGGCCAATTTTGGTGGTGGCTTATGTTTTCCTGTGATGCTGAAGCTTTGTCACCAGTTCAATAAAACAGCAGCAGGGCCACTGATGGCCAATAGGTTTCAGCAGAGCTTTCCAAATGAGAACAGACTAGAAGGAAGGCATAGGCAGTCCACCTATGAGGGATGAGCAACCGAAGCGTTCCTGATTAAGCATCGCACACCTTTCTCATACAGCCCCAAAGGTAGTGAATTATGACAGGAGAAGAGCTGACTCTTCAAGTAGAGTACATCTTACTAACATGGGCAGAACAAAATTTTAGAATCCTTTGTTTGAGAAGAAAGAGCTGAAAACATCTAACCATGGGAATATGGAATGCATGAAGTATGAATCTAGAAAAATTGAAAGTCATCAAAATGAAATGAAATGCATAAAAATGTTACCCTAGGCATTAGTTAGCTGAAATGTCAATTATAGCCATCTTGAATCTGATAATCACATAGCTTACTATGCCGGCAATGATAAATTCAAGAGGAATGGCTTTACATTATTCATCAAAGAGAACATCTCAAGGTCTGTCTTGAAGTGCAGTGCTTTCTGGGAAAGGATCGCATCTACGCTCAGAAGGAAGATTTATAGCATTCAATTTTCCCAGGTGGTTACTTATCCCAGTACTAACCAGGCCTACTCCTACTTGAATCTCAAGGTCACATGATACTTAATGCATTCAAGTTGGCATGGCTAGCACTGCCAGGTAAGATCGGGGCTGCTAATGGAAAAGTGGTTTGTTGAAATCCACACTCGGTAGGAGGAGGACGAGTCTATCTGAAACTATATATAGCATTGGCTATAAGTCCAAATTGTATTAGTGGTAGTGTCATGGTTTGTTATATACAAGGAAGACCCGTTAATGAAATTACTATTCAAATTTATGTATCAACCATTGTATTTGTCTGGGTTGACTAGAGAAACAAAGTTATAGACACATATGTCTTTAATAAAGAACTTTATATCAAAGAGTAATTGTATATTAAGAAAACACCCCAGTCCAGTGAAATCAAGTCCATAAATCCAATATTAGTCCATATGTCTGATACCAACCGATAAATTCTTCTTCAGATTCAGGTAATACATACAATGACACCAAATGCAGGAAGATCATGGGCCAGTGGGTGGATAGTCTTGCAGATCCAGTGGCAGTAGAAGTATCTCAGCACTGGCAGGTGTCTGCACATGGCTCCTCCAGTTCCAGACCTCTGGCTGCATCAGTGTAGTCCTATCAAACTCATTGTCAGTGATGTCTCCTAAGGAGTGTGTGTGTGTGTGTGTGTGTGTGTGTGTGTGTGTGTCCTGCCTCCAGTGAGCTGTTGATCTCCTTGGTGCCTCCAAATGAGGTCATCAAGCTGCATGCAGCCTGATTGTCAGGATAAACTCTGCCACTTCACTCTTCCATATCAAATTGACAACAGATTGTGTAACTACCATAGCCACTAAAGCTAGTTTGAAGATACTGACCAATCCTACAACCTTCTTCAGTCTCAAATTGATAAAACACATGAAGCGTTGGTAGTTGGAAATTATAGCCTCGGTAACAGAAACAAAGCTTGAGATTGCATAATAAAGTTTTGGAAGACAAATGACTTGTTCATTGCAAATACCCTTTTTTGCACCACATAAATGATGACAATACATGTGAATTTTACCAGATGAAATGCACAGGATTCAAATTGACTGTCTCTGTGACAGGATGGTGGAAAACTTAATATTAGCCCAAAGAAGCCCAGGGCCTACCATGTAACAGATCATTAATTGCTCTTACTTAAGTTCAGGGTGATGTGGAAGAAAGTTAGAATATGTTCTTGGCACCACAATATATCCTTGATTTTTCTCTCACCTAAATTTGGTGACCCTGTCACGAATAGATTTGAAACAATAAACACTGATGACACAAGAATAGACATGTTTTGGGAGAACATCAAGAACATTACACGTGAAGAAAGCAAAATGTCATTTAAAAAACAGAAAGAAATTAAATATCAAAACAGCTGTCAGAAAAGACTCTGAAACCTGCTCTTGAACACAGAGCAGCTGAGGCAGATGGAAAGACAGCTGGACAGACATTTTCAAAGCACACCGTAGCAGACAAAGTATTATGATGCAATGTGCAACAACCTGGAGTTAGAAAAGCAAACATGGGAGAATGTCCTAAAGTATATTTTAGTGAAGAGGCACCTCAATGTGAAATTTGAAAGATTCTATAAGGAAAATATTGAATGATACAAAAAGAATCAAAGAGGATGTAAGGAATACACAGTCACTTTCCCCAAAATAATTGATTGGCATTCAACTATTTAAGAAGTAACATATGATCAAGAGCTAATGGAACTGAACAAAGAAGTTCAAGCTGAAAGTATTAGCAAAAAATAAGTTTCCTAGAATTAATAGACTATGGAGTGAATTGTTTCCACAACCTGAAACAGTGTTGGAAGCAGGCAGTAGTCTAAAAAAATTTAGAAAGACAGCTATCTGGTCAGCCAACTGAAAGAGATTCATAATGTGTTTATTCCAAAGAAAACTGACCGAACAGAAAATGGAAATTATTGAATAATATCATTATATCAGAATTTATGCTGGATTCGGGCGAGAAGCTGAACAGACTTATTACTGCTGACGTTAGAGGGATCTTGACTGAAAACCAGAAATACGTTTATTTGTCTTTTATTGATTATGCAATGGCATTTGCCTGTCTGAAACAGCAAACTGTGGACGGCACTAAAAAAACAGGCATTCCAGAACACTTAATTGTGCTCAGCAATGACCTGTGTACAGTCCACGGAGCAGTAACTGGACAGTACAATGGTATCGAGAGATATTGCATGTTTTCCCACCAGGGAAGGTATGAGATAAGATTTTATCCTTTTGCTATACTTACTCAATCTAGGTGTTCAGCAAATCACTTGAGAAACTTGTCTATGTAAATAACAACATGACAATAGGATTGGAGGAATGCTTATTAACAAGGTGCAATATACAGATGTCACTTTCAAGTGCAGCTGGCTCCAAGTATGGCATTGTAAATATCCTCATATGCAAGTGAAAAATGGATAATTGGTAAGAAAAAGAGTAGAAGAATGGAGAGTAGCATGAGCTGATAGAAGAACAAACAAATCTATCTTGGAGGAAGTACGACCAGATTGCTCCTTAGAAGAGAATTGGGGAGAGCTCATTTCACTTCTTTTGGATACGTTTCTTTCATTTTTTTAGCAAACAAGATTTTTAATTTGAACCTCCAAAAGTGAAAATGAACTAATTATTCCATCTTTTAAATATTCACTATTGTTTAAATTAGGAAAAATAATTTTCCTCCCTGATTGATTTTCTTTTTCTTAAAAAATCATTTTATTGGGGGCTCATACAACTCTTTCCGCAATCTATCCATCCATTCGTTGTGTCAAGCACATTTGTACATTTGTTGCCATCATCATTCTCAAAACATTTTTTTTCTACTTGAGCCCTTGGTATAAGCTCCTCATTTTCTCCCCTGGCCCCTTCCCTCATTAAGGCTTGATAATTTAGAAGTTATTATTATTTTTTCATGTTTTACACTGTCCAATGTCTCCCTTTGCCCCCTTTTCTATTGTCTATCCTTGAAGGAGGGGGTTATGTGTAGGTCATTTTGATTGGCCTTGAGGGGATTCACTGTTTTTCCAGCTCTCATCTGTACCAGTGTTCACCCCCTGGTCTAGCTGGATTTGTAAGGTAGAATTTAATCATGATAGTGGGTGGGGATGGTGGGAGAGGAAACATTAAAGAAGTAGATGAAAGTTCCATGTGTCATCGGTGCTATACTGCACCCGGACTGGCTCGTCCCTTCCTTGCAACTCTTCTGTAAGGGGATGTCCAGTTGCCTACAGATGGGTTTGGGTCTCCACTCTGCACTCCCCCTCATTCACAATGATATGATTTTTTGTTCTTTGTTGCCTGATACCTGGTACTATTGACATCTCATGGTCACACAGGCTGGTGAGCTTCTTCCAAATGGACTTTGTTGCTTCTAAGCTACATGGTCACTTGTTTACCTTCAAGCCTTTAAGGCTCCAGATACTATATCTTTTGATAGCCGAGCACCATCAGCTTTCTTCACCACATTTGTTTATGCACCCATTTGTCTTCAGCAATCATGTTGGGAAGGTGAGCATCATGGAATGCCAGTTTAATAGAGCAAAATATTCTTGCATGGATGAAGTACTTGAGTCAGAGACCCAATAGACTTTTGTCACCTTAATCCTAAACCTATAAATATATGCATATAGATCTATTTCCCCATCCTCATATATAAATATATTTACATATTTACATATGTACATGCCTGCATTTACACCTCTGCCTCCTAGTTCTTTCCTCTACTTCCTTTTACTTTCCTCTTGTCTCACTCTCATGTTCAGTCTTCATTTGGGTTTCAGTAATTTCTTTCAGTTACGTTGCCCTTGATCAAGCCTTACCAGGCCTCCTACACCCTCCTCGCTATCTATTTTGGATCACTTGTTATTCCTTTGTCCCTGGGTAGGTTAATACCCATTTCCTTTTCCTGGCCTCCCTCTCTCCTATGTCCCCCTGGAACTGTTGGTCCTGTTGTTTTCTCCTCCAGATTGTTTATACCGTCTATCTTATCTAGATAGACCTGCAGAGATAATAATATGCACACAAAAAAACACAGACAAAAACAAAGCAACAAAGAAAACAAACCAAAAAAACAAACCAACGACAAAAAAAGAGAAAAGCCTGTAAATAATTCGAGGTCTGTTTGTTGTTTTTTGTGTGTGGCTTTTATGTTATTCTTTTAAAACATTCTATTAGGGGCTCATACAACTCTTATCACAATCCATACATACATCAATTGTGTGAAGCACATCTGTAAATTCATTGCCCTTATCATTTTCAAAGCATTTGCTCTCCATTTAAGCCCTTGGCATTAGGTCCACTTTTTTTCCCCTCCCTCTCTGCTCCCCTTTCCCTCCTGAGTCCTCCCTGGTCCTGAAGGTATCATCCACCCTGGATTCCCTGTGCCTCCAGCTCCTATCTGCACCAGTGTAAATCCTCTGGTCTAGCCAGACTTGTAAGGTAGAATTCGGATCATGATAGGGGGTGGGGGGGTGGGGGGGGAAGCATTTAGGAACTAGAGGAAAGCTGTATTCTTCATCAGTGCTACATTGCACCCTGACTGACTCATCTCCTCCCCTAGACCCCTCTGCAAGGGGATCTCCAGTGGCTGACAAATGGGCTTTGGGTCTCCACTCTGCACTTCCCCCTTCAATCACTATGGTAAGATTTTTTTTGTTCTGATGATGCCTTATATGTGATCCCTTCGACACCTAGTGATCTCACAGGCTGGTGTGCTACTTCCATGTGGGCTTTGTTGCTTCTGAGCTAGATGGCCGCTTGTTTACCTTCAAGCTTTTAAGGCCCCAGACGCTATACCTTTTGATGGCCGGGCACCATCAGCTTCCTTTACCACATTTGCTTATGCACCCGTTTGTCCTCAGCGATCAAATCATGGAGGTGTGTACCTAATGATATGATTTTTTTGTTCTTTGATGCCTGATAACTGATACCTTCGGAAACTTGTGATCACACATGCTGGTGTGTTCTTCCTTGTAGGACCTTGTTGTTTCTGAGCTAGATGGCTGCTTGTTTCTCTTCAAGCCTTTAAGACCCCAGACGCTCTATCTTTTGATATTCAGGCACTGTCAGCTTTCTTCACCACATTTGCTTATTCACTCGCTGTGTCTTCAGCGGTTGTTTCGGGAGGGTGAGCATCATAGAATTCCAATTTAATAGAAGAAAGTACTCTTGCATTGAGGGAGTACTTGAGTGGAGGCACAATGTCCTTCCACCATCTTAATACTGAACCTATAAATATAGGCACATAGATCTATTTCCCCATCCTCATATATATATTTGCATATTAGGAGTGTTTTCTGATTGAGTCTGATGGTGTGCCACACCCTGGCCCCAAGTCTATTTTTGGTATTCCCTGTGGACTTCATTGCTCTGTTCTTCTTGCTGCCTGGAAAAGGATGATGCTTGGTAAAGAAGGGGTCAATAAAAAAGAGAAAAACACTCAAACAGACAGAAAGACAAAGAGCTTTCAGAATTGGTCTCCAACATAAAAGTATTTTGTGAATAGCAAAGAACTTGGATGTGATCATCTCATTGCACATACCATCACCATGAATTAGGCCTCACATGATAGCATTTAAGAATAATGATGATTGAAATAATACACAGATTCACTGTACCAAAAAGGACTAGTCCACATGCCACCATTTCTAGAGGTAGCATATGGGCAAGAACCAATGGTAATGAAGAAAGAAGTTCAAGTTGCACTAAAAGTATTAGTATAAAACAGGGATACATGTATTGCTAGAATACCAATTGAAAATTTGCAACACACTGATGAGGCACTGGAAATACTGACTTGCCTATGCTCAGAAATTTGGAAGACATATACTTGACCAACTAGCAGAGATCCCTATTTGTACCCATTAAAAAGAAAGATGATCCAACAGAATACTCAAGTTATAGAATGTTATCATTGATATCTCATGCGAGTAAAATTTTGCTGAAGATCATTCAATAATTGTTGCAATAGGACATTGACAGGAAGCTTCCAGAGGTTCAGTCTGGATTCAGTAGAGGGTGAGGAAGAAGAGCTATCATTGATGATGCCACATAAGTCTTAACTGAAAGCAGAGCATACTAGGAAGCTGTTTACTTGTGTCTTATTGACTATGCCAAGACATTCAGCTCTGTGGATCATAACAAACTATCGATAGTTTGGGAAGCATGGAAATTCCAAAACATTTCATTGTGCTCAGGTGCAATTTGTACATGGGCAAATAAATAGAAATACAATGTCAGGAATAATATGATAGGACTACATTTAGTTTTATAAGAAACCATAAAATTGCCTTCCAGCGGCTATACCATTTTGTATTTCAATCAGCAATAAATGAGAAATTTAGTTTTTTGAATCTGTGACAGTAATTGCATTATCGGGTTTTTGGAACTTTCCCATTTTAATAGACATGTATGCATCTGTAAATTTATTAGTATTGGTGATTGTTGAACATCTTTGCATTTTCTTTTCTTTGTCTTCTTTGCTGAAGTGTCAATTGCTGTTTTTTTTTAATTAGGTTGTTTGCTTATTTTTGAATTTAAGAAGTCATTTCAGAAGGGAGTTTGGTTGAGGAATTTCCCACCCATATTTAGTTGTTCTTTAGACTAAGTTTAGGGGGCCCTGGTGTCATAGTGGGCTACTCATTGGGCTGCTAATCCATAAGGTCAGCAGTTTGAAACCACCAGCATTCCAAGAGAGACAGATAAGGCTTTGTACTCTAGCAAAGAGTTAATTAGACTTAGAAATCCATAGGAGAAGTTCTACCCTGTTCTATAAGGTCATGTAAGTTGGAATAAACTCTATAGTAGTGCCTTTTGGACTGAATTATGAAAGTAATAAAAATGTCACAAGGTCTGCCTACCAGTTAAGAAAAATAGCACTCCCCCTAATCTTCCTACTTTCATTTGTCTTTTCAACCACAAATTCCAAGACAGTGCCAACTGAATTCAGGAGTTCCTGCCAAGAAATAGACCCTGGCCTCCAGTGACTGGAACATTAAGATTCCTGTCAAGAAATGGAAATTCACTGGAATGCTTATTTGTGCAACATAGAATTATTTCAGAAGGAATCTCTTAGTCACTTCAATGCCAAACTATAACCTTGAGTTTCCATGATAAATGCATAGCACCTCCTTCAAGGTCCTGTATACGTCTAACATTCCCCATGCTCATAAACTTAAGAAGTCTCCAACCTCTTTGTTCCCAGAGACAGGGCTTTGTGAGTGAGTTCCTTTTACCCTGATTTGTAACAACTCATGGAATAGTTGCTTTCATTATCTGCTTGCCTCTGAGTTCTTCTTAACCTGAACCCATCTTGGAGACCCCTTGAGCCCTATAAAACAGGCACAATAAGCAATCTAGTAATAATTTGGATACAAGGCCTTTATCAGATATGTATTTTGAAAATACTTTATCTTAATCTGTGGCTGGTCTAAAGTTTTTCATTTTAGAAAAATCCAATTTAATAATTTTATTTTTTTCATGCATTATGCCATTGTATTTAAAACTCATAACCAAGCCCAAGTTTTATTCTAAAAGTTTGTAGTTTTGAATTTAGTTCTGTGCTCCATTTTGAGTTATTTTGTGAAAGATTTAGGTCTGTGAATAGACTGTATGTTTTGCATATGGCTGTCTAATTATTCCAGAATGCTTATGTTCAAAAGACTGTCTTTTTTTGCTCTGAATTGCCTTTGCTCCTTTGTCAAAATTCAGTTTACTATATTGGTTTGCATTTATTTTGGGCTCTCTAGATTGCTCGATTGATCTATACAATGATCATAATCTGTTAAATATTTACCTGTACATTACCTCCATTATACATAAACCCATAAGAGGAGGATTATAACACTATAACCATTTATCATTGTGTCCACAAATATTAGCATAGGAATTAGGGCTTTTTATTTAATACCTCTAAGTTGAATTGATACATGACATTTTAACTTCTTTAGAATTTTCTGTGTATTCCAAATCTGCAAATGACATAGGTAAAATGTACTTTATTTTCTGAAGAGTATATATATATATTTATTTCAAAGTAGAAGAAGTTATAAATTGTTATATATATATATATAACAATTAGAACTACTTTGAAATTAATTCATTTTGTATTTTCAATTTCTCTGGTCTCATTCTGTATCTCATTTTATCTTTTCTTATCTTTATAAAGCTAATTTTCCCTTAGTACATGACATTTTCAAGAAGGAGAACAGGATGTTTTTTGGCAGAGTTTTGAATTGAAGTTATTAACACAGGAACATGTCTCTCAGTGGTGGTCTGTATACGGAATAATTAGATGCAGAGCACATCTGTGTGCATCTTTTCAAGTGAGTATTCAAAAACTGCTTTAAGATATAGCCTTTGGTGCTTGATGACAATCTTTACAACTTTAGTGATATATACCAGATTTTTAGTCTTCCCCCTCTCTCAACATGGAGATGTTTGTGTTGGTTCTACACACACACAGAGAGAGAGAGAGAGAGAGAGAGAGAGAGAGAGAGAGAAATGAAGCAGTTTGATTCAATACTTATATCTCAACAGCCTTCTTTCTACAAGAGAGTGCTGAGCTATATTTAATTACAAAGAAAATATGAATCATTTGGTGATTTACAGAAGTATTGCCTATGTTTTCTCCACATTCTCAGTTTTGTTTAACTTATATAAACTTTTTTTCCTATTAACTAAGAGTGGAAGTGGATTTGTTATGTTCTTAGCAATCGTGTGCAGGTAACCACTTCCTTCTTTATTGTTTGACTTTAACAGTCCTCTGAGGAAATTGAAAATATCATGGTGTGGGTTAGCCACACCTTATTCCTTAAAGTGACTGCCTTGCTCTTCAGCACCTTAAAGAGGGAGATGGAGGAAGGAGCTGGGAGTCAAGGGACATTTATGGAGGTCTAGACAAAGACATGTACATGCAAACATATATATGAGGATGGGGAAATAGATCTAAGTGTCTACATTTATAGGTTTAGTATTAAGGTGGCGGAAGGACCTTGGGCCTCTACTCAAGTGCTCCCTCAATGCATGAATACTTTCTTTTATTAAATTGACACTCTATGATGCTCACTCTCCCGACACAACTGCTGAAGCCAAAGCGGGTGAACAAGTAAATGTGGTGAAGAAAGCTGATGGTGCCCGGCTATCAAAAGAGATAGTGACTGGGGTCTTAAAGGCTTGAAGATAAACAAGCGGCCATCTAGTTCAGAAGCAACAAAGCCCACATGGAAGAACATACCAGCCTGTGTGATCAAGTGGTCCTGAAGGGATCAGTTATCAGGCATCAAAGAACAAAAAATCACATCATTGGCTGCACACCTCCATGATAGGATCGCTGAAGACAAATGGGTGCATAAGCAAATGTGGTGAAGAAAGCTGATGGTGCCCAGCTATCAAAAGAGATAGTGTCTGGGGTCTTAAAGGCTTGAAGGTGAACAAGTGACCATCTAGCTCAGAAGCAAAAAAGCCCATATGGAAGAAGCACACCAGCCAGTGCGATCACGAGGTGCCAAAGGGACCAGGTATAAGGCATCATGCAAAAAAAAAAAAAAAGAGAGAGAGAGATATGTATACATATATGTATGTGTGTGTGTGTGTGTGTGTGATATATATATATATATATATACACCATATATATCTATATATAGATATATATATAGATATACACCATATTGAATGAAGGGGGAAGAGCAGAGTGGAGACCCAAGGCTCAAGTGTTGGCCACTGGAGATCCCCTCATAGAGGGGTTTAGGAGAGGAGATGAGTCAGTCAGGGTGCGAGGTAGTTCCGATGAAGAACACAGCTTTCCCCCAGATCCTGGATGCTTCCTCCCCCCAACTACCATGATCCGAATTCTACCTTGCAAGACTGGATAGGGAAGAGGTTGTACATTGGTGCATATGGGGGCTGGAGGCACAGGGAATCCAGGGTGGATGATACCTTCAGGACCAAGGGTATGAGGGGTGATGCTGGGAGAGTGGAGGGTGAGTGGGTTGGAAATGGGGAACTGATTACAAGGATCCACATGTGACCACCTCCCTGGGAGATGGACGGCAGAGAAGGGGGTGAAGGGAGACTCCAGATAGGGCAAGATATGACAAAATAACAATGTATAAATTACCAAGTTCACATGAGGGAGGGGGGAGCGAGGAGGGAGGGGAAAAAAAAGAGGGCCTGATGCAAAGGGTTTAAGTGGAGAGCAAATGCTTTGAGAATGATTGGGGCACGGAATGTGCGGATGTGCTTTATACAATTGATGTATGTATATGTATGGATTGTGATAAGAGTTGTATGAGCCCCTAATAAAATGTTTAAAAAAAAAAGAGAGAGGTCTTGTGAGCAGGTTTACCAAAGGCGACATGCTCTTTTGATCTCTCTACTACTGTTTTAATGAGCAGTGATGGGGGATCCAACTGAAATAAAAGCCTTAGCCCCTTTATTTCCCCCCCCATTATCATGATGTTATTTACTAATCCAATTGTGAGGATTTTGCTTTTCTTTGTATTGGGCTGCTATCTACACTGACAGATGGATATAAGTCATATAATTTCAATATTCTTATTATCGTATTACTCAGGTGGATCTTAAAATGCAAAGTAAAATGTTGGATATTTTTCTAACTAATTCAGTTAATTTATGTATCAACTCTGGGTAATCTGAATTAATACAATCATATTAATTTAGAACAAGTTTATTTATCTTCATTAGTTGAATAATTGTAACTATGGTCCATTCAAATTTGACTTAAGGAAACAAAGTTCTGCATTAAGAATCAATATGTAAAAAAAGTCAATATGTTAAGGTATTTAATCATTTTCCATGTCTTAGAAAAATTCTAGGAAAGCAATCTAAAATTATAAATTCTGTTCCTTTCCTAATAAATGTTTGATTTTTATATAAAATTTAAAATTTTATTTGCCATCTGGATTGAAAATCTGTCAGTCCAGAGGGAATTTAACTCTAAAATTGTAGCTCTTCAAATAAAATCTTATGGATATACATTTATATTTTGTCAAGCTAAGTTTAATCAATATAATTCTTGTTTATTCCGCCAAAAGATCTTATGATGGTACTTTACAACCTATGAGTGAATTTTATTTCATTTTTTAATATTTTTAGTTACAGCTGTAAAATATTTTAAGGCACAGAAACAATTCTCCTTCTCTTAAGGAGCCAGATTTAACTTTGCTGTTAGTATATAGGGTATATGTAAACTAGAAAAATCAAATATTTGCTTTGAAGTTTATAATTTATGATTTTTCATGTCACTATTATATAACTCATTTCATTTCCTTATAGAATGGTAATAATAAGCATAAGCAAAATTTACAGTACATATTATGCTGACCAATTGCAATGGAGAAAGTGGCTCTTCTGGCAGTGAGCCTGAAATATCAGCAGTGATCTCAATGGTCATCGAGTATTTATATACATGGCAGTAAACATCGCAGAGACATTTAATCTATAGCGCTAGGATTTCATTTTTCCTTTAGCACTAATGATCTCCATTTAAATTCATTCTTATGTTCCTTGTGGTCATAACCCCTTTGAAGACATAGTATTGAAACAGTCAAATAAAAACCACTGTGAACTTCACTCAATATTTGTATGCTTTACGAAGAGATAGAGTTGTAGCCCGTCAACCCACAAACGTACAGCGGATTGTGACTCATGGCGACCCTCAAGGACAGAATGGGATTCACTGCTCAATGGGTTTCCAAGACAATATATCTTCAGGAGTGCACTTCCGTGTCTCATTCCCGAGCAGCCCATGGTTTTAATCACTTACCTGTGCGTAGCAGCCGAGCACTTAACACATCGCACCACGAGGCCTCTCTTACTACCTTCCCAAAAGCCACGGGCACCAGTGATGCAGACCACAGCGACCGACTTCCAGGGCATGGAAGACCAGCTCTGTGGACTCCCCAGGCTGAAACTCTTGTCCAGAGTTGAAAGCCCTACCTTTCTCGCGCCGAGAGGAAGGCAGTTTCGAACTGGTCTCCTAGCACTAGGCCACCAGGCCTCCAATACCACCCATACGATGAGAAACACATGCTATGGTTTCCCGGCGAAGAACAAGAAATAATATCTTCTGAAAACCACTGTTTGAATACAGAATTTCCACATTGTAATAATTTCCTTTAAATTACAGCTAAATAAAATGAGTTATATTTTTTTGTGAACGCCTATTTCATATATATTTTCTGAGATAACTGAATTACTAATCAAATAAGTGATTGATTCATTACCTATTAATGAAATATTTCCACATGCCGTATAGATTCATTAGCTCTTCTGCATGAAAAAACAAAAAAGAATCACACTATATGGATAGGATGTTAGTTTGATAGCAAGGTATGGTAGGAATTATTTTAAATAGTATCAATCCTTTCTCTTATAAATAAAAATTTATAAGGAATATTTTATTTGTATATGGTATGTATCCACCTAGAATTATTTTGCTTATGGTATATGATTTATAACATATTTTTGCTAAGATTAATTAAGACTAATTTTGGAAATTACTCATCTAAACTTTCTAGTGAGTTTTGATTTAACTTTCAATTATTTCAGATGGTTGAAGGTAAATCAAGTGAAAGATTAAATACTAATAAAGAATGAATAATGGTTTTGAGTCTTCTCTAATATTATATCTTTCCTATAATATCTCCTTTCTAAATGAAGGGAAATTATACTTGGAAAAGCCAGAGATTATATTATTATTCTATTTAATTATTAGATGCTGGATTTACTACAGCTATATATTACTACTATATTTTTAATGACAAGAATATGATTTTATAGGTGTTTTTGTCTTCCTCTCATTATGTATCCCATAATATTCTTTCACCAATATTGATCATGATAGATGCTATTCACTTAGTTATCCTTACCAAACTCACAGGACCGATGATGTCTGTTTTTGTAGACTAACAGTTTTTTACTAAAACTATCACCTTCCACTGGTTCCACTGGTAACCTTAAAAAATTAACTTTTATATGTCAATGTAAAATAATGTCTGAACACAATTGGTGTAATTATGTTGCTGAAAATCAACCTCACAGACCTAGTGGGAGGTTTGTCATTTCTTGGAAGCTCCAGGTGCTGCACGCTGAATCTATCATCCTTTTTGTAGACTGTTCCTCAGTGGCATGGATAGGATAGCAGGCCCATTTCTGTAAGGCAGGGGGTCCTCTGATGAATGACTTTGACCTTGCTTTCTTCTTTGTTCTATCATGGGAATCAGACAAGTATCATAACCTGATGACTCATTCAGTCCTCTTGAGATTACTTCCTATTTACTCACTATTTTTTATGATGTCATGCTTTCACAGGGAGTGCTGGTGACTCTGTAGGTTAGGAAGTGGACCAACAACTGCAAGGTCAGCAGGTACCCACCCCTCTCAACATCCTTCCGGCTGTTTCATGGCAGAAAGCTGAGGCTGCAGGCTTCCATAAAGTTTTACAGTCAGTCTCAGAAACTCTATGGAGCTAGAGTGAGTTGCGATGGTCTCTAGCATTGTGATGTTTGGGTTTTTGAAGGTTTATTTCTTTACCAAAGTAGAGACATTGGATCAAATACTGTCTTGGTTTAGGATTTTTGAAGGATCTAATTTAACATAAGTGACGCACAGATTGGTCTGTGGAAATATGCATTAAGATAGGCATTTGGGGCAAGCTCATTCTTTATCTCATAGCAAAGAGAACAATATCCTTATTGGTAACTGCGCAGGATAGTCACTGACATAAAGCAGCTGTTCAATTGCTGAATATTTTACCATTGGTAACCTGAAAAAATGTTCTGGTGGAGGACACACTTTTAAAAGTTATCATTATTTGGGCAATTGGTAAGATTTAAGATAAATGAAGTTGATTGATTATTATGTTATATTGGCTTTTTCCCAAGGGTAATGAATGATGGGATCATGAAGGCAGTTAATACCTACATATGAGTGTTATGTACTACCTGGTAGCTTAAGAGAATCCAGAATTATTTCTGGCAATGAAAAAGCTGACACAGGGTGAACATCTAATAGTATTGGAAGACATACCAATGTTTGCATGCTCAGCCAGTGCTAGGTCGTGGTCCTGGTAGGGAAATATTTCATGCACAAAAATGGGCTGGGTCATCTGAACAAACAACACTGAAAATGAGGGTCTGTAGACATGTTCCATTGGCATTCTTAACATGGAGTGCCAGTCTCAATGTGCTCTAGTAAATGTTAACATATCTGCAGATATGCCTTTCCTGAAACACAAAACAAAACAAAAACAGGACTCACCCCTTATTGCCTCCAGAATCTCTTGGCAATTAGGCGAGAATCTAAGGTTAGATTTCAGCATTAAATGACAGGCAATTGAAAGAGACTAAACACTACAAGTGTTACATGTATTTAGTAGCATGAACCAGCAAGATCTAGGGGAGTCTTGCCAGAATTGGATTTTGAAGTTACTTATTAAATGTGCTTGACTACAAGAATGGGTAAATAAGACTTCATTGATTTGTGAAAAACTTCCTCAGAATATGGAGTTTGACATTCTGATAAACATCCTTGCCACCTTGGCAGCAGCTCTTTAAGATCTTAAGTAAGTGATTGCCAAATCCCAATGTAGTGCAAATGTCTGAGATTTTCTAGCAGGGGCTAAAGGAATGATTAGAGAGGCTAAAGCATATGGGAATTAATATATTATCCAAAGCCACAAAATCTATCAGAGGACTACATTCCAAAGGAGGACTCAGAGAACATATAATTCATCAATAGCATTATGAGTATGTTGGGTGAAAAAACAGCATTCATTGAGAAGTTCACTGGGGCCTTTCTCTAAATTTAAGGACGGTCATTAAGATAAGCATCCCCAGAGTGAGACTTGTTAATATACGGAAGGATAATGGAGCTTTGGAATAACAGATGACAAAGAACAGCTCGTAGTCACCAGAAACCAAAAGATTGCAATTACCAAATAAACCGATGAGGACTGAGGGCAACCCTGGGAGTTTGATGTGGAGCTAGTTGCAGAGATGTTCCATGGAACAGGATGTCACTACGGGAAAAATACATTTGGGGAACCTCATCACTGGTAATAACAATATCAACAAAATGAGGCTAGTCATCACAATAAAAGGCCAAAACAACCTATTCAATTATCAAACTTGAGATAATTTTCAAATCCAGAACCCACTGAGAGAGGAGAAAGAGGCTGTGGGGTAGAGGATATAGAGATAGTTTGAGAATTATTGCATATCAGATCAAAATTTACTTTGACACCTGGAAATGCCACCTTCTGTATTGATGAGGCTAAGGAAAAAAGTGAATTCTTATCTTGACTAAAGTCCAGTTCATTTATGATTTTCACCCAATGATTATTTCTCTATTACTTAATCTGCATAATTGGAATTTATATGAATAGCAATTTAACTAATGCCCACATGAAGTCTCTGGCCCATTGAGTAAGAGCAATCATATTGGCCAAGTGGAAGTCTCAAAAAGTCTAGCTTCTAACCAAGATAATAAATAAAAAATAATAGCGACTCTTGGGAGTAGAAGACAGATGAGAAATACCACTAACTCCCAAAAGGATCAGGGTTGGGGTTCTCTAATGTTATTGTTGTTAGGTGCTGTGGAGTCTGTTTCAACCCACAGTGATTTTCTGTACAACAGAACAAAACACTGCATGATCCTGCTCCATCTTTAACATTAGTCCTCTGCCCAAGCCCATGGTCGCAGACACGGTATCAATCAGTCTCACTGAGGTCTTTCCTGATTTTCTCTGTTGTCCATCCACGTTATCTACCACGATGTACTTCTCCAAGAACTGGCCACTCTTGAAAATATGTCCAAAGTCCATAAGATGATGCTTTGCCATCCTTGCCTAGGAGCACGCTGGCCGTATTTCTTGCAAGACTGATCAGGTTGTTCTTTCAGTAATCTCTAGTCATTCCAATATTCTTCTCTAGCACCACAATTAAAATTCATCATTTTTTCTTTAGTTCTCTTCATTCAATGTCCAACTTTCACATGCAAATGAGGAAATGGAAAATACCACGGTTTCAGTCAGATACACCTTATCCTCAAAGTAACATCTTTGCTTTTCAATACTCTAAAAAGGATTTGTGTGCAGCAACGTTTCTTCTGTCCTCTTGACTGCTGCTTCCATGAGCATGAAAAATCCTTGACAATTCCCACATTTTTCACATTTATCACCATGATCTGTTGTGAAGATCCTGGTCTTCTTGATATTGAGTTGTAATCCATACTGAAGGCTGCAGTTTTTTTATTTTCATCATCAATTGCTTCAAATCCTGTTCACTTTCAGCAAAATCTGAATATTTAAGGTTATTAATAAGTTTTCTTAAAATCCTGGTGCAATTTCCTTCTTTATATGTCAGCTCCTTATTATTTGCTCAGCATACAGGTTGAACAACATGGTGAGAAGATACAACCCTGCCCCACACCTTTCCTGATTTTAAACACGCAGCCTACCCTTGTTCTTTCACAGAACCGCTTCTTCATCCATGTACAAGCTCTTCATAAGCACTATCAACTGTCCTGGAATTTCATTCTTGTCAAGGTTATCCACAGTTTATTATCTTCTACACAGTTGAATGCCCTTCTATAGTCAATAAAAATGTAAGTTAACGTCTTTCTGATAGTCTCTGCTTTGAGCCAAGACTCACCTGACATCAGCAATGATACCCCTAGTTCCAGGTTCTCTTCTAAATCCTGTCTGAGCTACTTACACTTCACTTTCAATATAATGCTGCACTCACTGTACGATGACTTTCAGCAAAAATTTACTTGTGTGCTATATCAATATTGTTTTATAATTTGAGTCTTCTCTTGGGTCACCTATTGTTGGAACGAACACAATATAGATCTCTTTAAGGCAGTAGGCCCTCACTCTCTGACAACATTTCAAAGCTATGCATAAGGTTTTCCGTGGCTCCTTCCTTCAAAGTGTGGAGCGGAGTCCTGCTTCCTTGCTGGTTCTCAGTCTGGAAGCGCCTCTGAAGCCTGTCTACTTTGGGAGACCCTGCTGACATTTGAAATAGCAATGACATAGCTTCCAGCACCAAGACAACACATATGGCACCACAGTGTGGCAGACTGACAGAAAACTGGTGCGGTGCTCTAATATAATACCTGTATTTAACATGTCAGCCCCACCATGCCGAATACATAGACCTTGGAGAATATCCACACAAAACTTCACGATTACAAAGTAATTTACCTCTTCCACTTGCTTTTGTGAACTTGGTATCATTTAAACAGTAAGCTCTCAGTTGCATATGATATAGGTTCTTTATTATTCTGAAATAAAAGAGAATCAAAAGAAATTGCATCTGTGGGTAATAGAAAAGAACATTCCTTTATAATTTTACCACAGCTCTAAACAAAAGTTCCCTCCTCTTGGCATAATATTTTTTTGCTTCACATGTTAGCATCCAGATGAAAATGTCTAGCATGGAGGTATAATAATCAAGCAAACAAATTGACTTGGGATAGTTGACACTATGAAGCCTTCATCATGAACCCCTCCAGAACTGTTGTGATGACATATATGCAGTGTCCATGGAGACAGAGATATAGACTTCTAGTGCCGAAGATTGAAAATAGTAACTTGCCAAGGTTGGGGAGACCTGGTAGTGTGTTGGATTCACCACATCACCAGTTTCTAATGACCAGCTACTTCATGAGATAACTGTGAGATTTTCTACTTCCATACAGAGTTACTGCCTCAGAAAGCCATAGGAGCAGGTTTAGTCCGTCCTATAGCTGTCAATTGAGTCAGAATCAACTGGGTAGCAGTAAGGGTTTTTTTGTTTTTTAAGTTTACCAATGTTGATCCAACTCCAAGTTACTACATGGATCTCCTTCAGTCACAGAAGGATCGGCACTTTGTCCTTCTGTGTGGGAAAATAAAAATACATATGTGTGTGTGTTTGTGTTGAAGCCCTTCAATGGGAAATTTGGAAAAGATGTAGTAAGACCTTTTAAGAGCTTGATGGAGGAGAAATAATTTCAAGAAACTGTGAAGACACACACATTCTAAGAGCCATGGTCATTGCCAAATTTGAATGAGGCAGCATTTCCCCCCTGTTTTTGCTAGATTTGGTTGATATGCAATACAGAACCTGACCTTATTTTTCTAAGAGACAAATTAAGTTTGTAGCAGGGCCTTGATCCAGAATTTTCCTATTCCGTTTTCATTTATCACTCTGGTATACTCACAGTTTTCAAACTTGCGTACGCTCCCATTTCACTTTAAGACTTTGACTGAACCAGGAAGAATCAGTTCAATGCCCTGCCTCCTACAGAAAACTCCCTTCTAGTTTTTCCTCAGAAAGAGAAGTTCTCAAGAATTAAAGAGTTAACTACACGCAGAAAGTGTGTGAAACAAATGAGTTAATTGGCATCGAACTGGAAATGTGCCTTTAAGATTCCGTTCTGTGAACACAGAAATTGACGTCCTGAGTATAGTTCAGTCTCCTCAAGTTCCCTCCTCATTTTGTCTCCTGGAATTTCCCACATGGATAATAACAACTTGGTGGTTACTTCTTGGAGGATCAGGACTAACAATTGGCAGATACTTAATGATTTGTTAAATTTGCCATTAATCCACTGTCAATAAAACAACACACACCTGAGCAGAGTACCCAAACTGTTCAAGCTGAAATGCCAGATAGAACTATTCTTTAGCATTGCCTGAGGGAGATGCCTTACAAGATATTGCTGAGATCACTCAGGAAACACCCTTACAACCCATTATTTCCTCTAGAGCTGTAACTAAATTTAAGGCCCAGAAAGCTCCTAAAGATGAGGTTGAGATGATCACCCAAGAATAAAGCACACTATGCTCACAAAGATCTGCTTGAGTTTTCGAATATACACAGGCAAAGCCTGGGAATATCCCTGGGAATGGTTACTAAGAGCGTAAGATCTGGTTCAAGAAATGTTATATTAGACCGGTCTGAGTTTCTAGATATGGGACCCCTAAGCACAAATTCTTCTTTCAATGTCTCAGTGAGAGGCTAAGAGAGGATCTAATTACTTATTTGGTTGGTTCACTGAAACATGGACTGCCAGATGGCTTAGATTGGACCAACTGCAGAAGAAGGCATCCAAAAGCCTAGGGAAATTGGTATGTTGGAATGGATCTAACAGTATATTCCCATAGACCCCAAAAGGAAGTGTCCTGAGGACATACCCTTTACCACAATCATAAGGAACCTGTTTGTGAAGTGGGTCCCAGCATCTCTGAAGACTCCTGTAATTGCTATTTTTTTAATTTAGAAGGATTTATTTATTTTCATTTTATGAAATCATTTTATTGGGGGATAATATAACTCTTATCACAATCCATACATGAATCCATTGTTCAAAGCACATTTATACATCCATTACCCTCATTCTCAAAACATTTTCTCTCCACTTAAGCCAGCAGCAGAAAGCAATATTAAGTCCAAGATATGGGATCATACCTCAAGAGATCAACCAGCAACTTTTTGCAGGTTGATTACACAGGAACACTTCCATCATGGAGGGGACAGCATTCTGTTCTTACTGGAATAGACACCTACTCTGGATATGGATTTTCCTTCCCTGCACGTGATGCTTCTGCCAAAACTACTGTTCGCGGACTTACAGAATGCCTCATCCACCCGCATGGCAGCCCACATAGCATTGCTTCAGATCAAGGAACTCACTTCATAGCAAATGAAGTGCAGCAATAGGCCCATGCCCATGGAATCCACTGGTCATATCATGTTCCTCATCATCCTGAAGCAGCTGTCTTGATATGTGTAAGTATCTCTATTCTTTATTTATTTTATCATAATATACTGATTTATTTCTTTGTCTATATTCTATCAAATTAAATGCACAAATGTATAATGCTTCACTTTTTTCTCCTGTAATGCCCTAATATAATTCCTAGTAATAGGAAGGTCTTGAAGAGTCAACCTGCTAACATTGTATGATAGAAATATAGCATAGTCTTAAAGAATCATACTTATAGGAATGAAATATTTTGTGAAGACAAAGCTTAGCTAAAAGTGCTCTGTATCTGGGATGCTAAGTTGAATTCCTGTATCCTGTCTTACAGGAAATCATGTGATCCTTTCCAGGCACAGATTCACCAGGACCCAATACTGGTCTGAGTGCAATGAATCTTCCCCAGGGTTTTGTTCACCCCTTATTAAAAGCCCCTGCATACCCGGCCTGTCTCCTCATAACTTAGAGACTGAAAACAAGTTCTGTAATACAGAAGCTTTGTTAAAACTCAGCTTTGTTTTTCCAGTTTGTTTTCCGTCATTCCAAGGCTTGGGTCTATCTGAAAAACCTGTTTCACTCGGCCAGTATATGTCCTGTGAGGACAAAGGAAAAGAGACAATCATAATCTCTGTGTCCCTTTCCTTGCATGTGAAAATAAAATGTAAAAACTTGGTTCTAAATCCACCTGGTTTCTACAATCTAGCAACCATAAAGGTAAAATATGACCCCTCTTTGTGCCCAACTTGCAACAAACAAGAGCATGCTAAATATGTGTTCACTGGAAAACAATGAATTAAATTAATCAATAACTTTGATTGCCATTGCCATCAAATTGATTCTGAACACAGTTACAGAGTAGACAGAGATTCCAAGGCTGTAATGTTTACCAATGCAGACCGCCATTCTTTCTCCCGCATGTGGTGGCTTGCACTAGCTGGGCTTTCAGCTAGCAGCCAACTGCTTAACCAGGCTCTATACAAAGCGGACAGAGCATCATAAAAGAACATTCAACCTGTGAAATCCTTTATATCTGGGTGCTTTGGCTTAAAATCTAGTATTGTTTGGTGCAGAGGTTTTAAATAATGGGTTTACATGTGTGCACCTTTTATAATATTTTCTTTACATCAGAATTAGTGGAAAGTAATATATTGGGACATTTGTATCATTGGGATATTTGTATCATTAAAATTATGTGATTTTAGTTAATTTACTTTTTAATTGAGTTAACTACTTTGTTGCTATTGTTATGTGTTGTTGTTGTTATTGTTCTGTGCTAGCAAGTAGGTTGACATAGCACTACTACGTACCACACGATGAACACTGCCCGGTAGCCCCTTAGAAGATATTCTATTGCATTTCACCTTACCCGAATAACTGCTGTTTAGTTAATAATTTATACCCATGCTAAATTAAATTTATAATACATCTAAAACTACCATTATAAAAACTCTACAACCACAAATGCTTCTTTGAGTTATTGTATTGATTTCATTTCTTTACCAAATGTTATTGTTTGATAATGGCTGAAGAAAGACAAAACACTCCTGAAGATAAAAAATAATTAATATAAGTGTTTAATAAGTGTTGTCATTCACTATGTTTAACAACAAAAAAATCTAATCATACCATTTTAAACTTTTATTGTATTTAGGTGCTCTTTGGTAATATTATATAAACTTTGTTGGTATTCTAATTGTATTAGCAATAGTCTGTTTTAAACTCATTCTCAAAGGAGATTGTTATGAAGTTAACAATAAATAAAAAGCAAATGTCTTAGTTATCATACTAAGTCATAGAAAAAAGGCATCCATTAAATGTGAACAATTAGAAGAGTAAATAGCTAAAATAGTTATAGGGTTCAAGTTGAATTTGGAGATACGTGTTCAGAATAATGAGTCCAGAAATACTGACAAGAGAAACAAATCCAAAGCATATCCAGCATGTCAAGAAAAAGGCTTTCACCTGTTCACTTTGGCTCACTTATAATTGGCTTCCTTAACAGCTGATCTCATAGTGACCACCTGTCTGGGGCAGGCATATATATATATATTGCAAATAAATCCTTACATGAAACATAACAAAGACATTTTAATGGTCCATTAATAAACATGTTTGTTGTGTTGTGATGTGTGAAGCTTGAACAGCTTTCCTTGCCTGGGGTGGATTTCAGTGTTGTTGACAGGTGTGGTAGAGTTGGTTCGGATAATAGTAACCGTTCCTACAGGAGAACAAAGCACTGTCAGCTCCTTTGTAATCCACACAGTCTAGAAGAAAACCAAGCATTCACTTTAGTTTTCAAGAGATTATTAAACTAAAAAGGTAGAGCTCCAGGCGGCCTATCTTCAAAACAAATGAACCAATTAAGCATAAAACAAGTGTATGTGGTGTTAACAAACTCAGGGACAAGGGACAACAAGTGGTCCAAAATCGGCAGAGGGGAGGCCTGGTAGAGCTTGAGCAAGGGCAATGTAACCGAGAGGATTTACTGAAACCCAAATGAAGGCTGAGCATGATAATGGGACAAGAGGAAAGTAGAAGGAAAGAGAGAGAGGAAAGAAGTGGGAGGTAAAGGGCATTTGTGGAGGTTTAGAAGCGGGTATGTACATATGTAAATATAATTATTTATGATGATGGAGAGATTATCTATGAGCACATATTTATAGGTTTAGTATTAAGGTAGCAGATGGACATTGGACTTCCACTCAAGTACTCCCTCAATGTAAGAACATTTTATTCTATTAAACTGGCATCCTATGATGCTCACCTTTCCGAAACAATTGCCAAAGACAAAGCGGGTGCATAAACAAATGTGGTGAAGAAAGTTGATGGTGCCCAGCTATCAAAAGATATAGCGTCTGGGGTCTTAAAGGTTTGAAGGTAAACAAGCGGCCATCTAGCTGAGAAGCAACAAAGCCCACATAGAAGCACACCAGCCTGTGGGATCATGAGATGCTGAAGAGATAAGATATCAGGCATCAAGGAACAAAAAAAATCATATCATGGTGAATGAGGAGGAGTGCAAATTGGGGACCCAAAACCCATCTGTGGGCAACTGGACATCCCCTTACAGAAGGGTTGCAGGTATGAGCTAGTCAGAGTGCAGTGAAGCTATGAGAAAACATACAACTTTCCTCTAGTCTTAAATGCTTCCTCCCCCACTATGATGATCCCAATTCTACCTTACAAATCTGGCTAGACCAGAGGATGGACAGTGGTACAGATAGCAACTGAAAACACAGGGAATCTAGGACAGATGAACCGCTCAGGACCAGTGGTGAGAGTGGCAATACCAGGAGGGTGGAGCCAAGATGTGGTAGAAAGGGGGAACCGATTACAAGGATCTACATATAACCTCCTCCCTGGGGGACAGACAACAGAAAGGTAGGGGAAGGGAGACATTGGGCAGTGTAAGTTATGACAAAATAATAATCATTTATAAATTATCAAGGGTTCATGAGGGAAGGGGAGGTGGGGAGGGAAGGGAGAAAAGAGGAGCTGATGCCAAGGGCTCAAGTAGAAAGCAAATGTTTTGAGAATGATGAAAGCTACAAATGTGCTTGACACAATGGATGGATGGATGGATTGTGATAAGCATTGTATGAGCCCCCAATAAAATGATTTAAAAAACAACACAACATTTGTATGTTTGGAATTGTCTTTTGTTTTGTAAACATATGCTAAGAAAAATGATACGAAAATACTTTTGCTTTCACTGAATGAATTTCCTTCCAAACAGTATCAGAATAAGCTTTTATGAAGTCATTTTAGTTAGAGATTTCATATCATTTTGTGCTTCCATATTTAAAAACAACATAAAACAATAAACCCGGCATCGCTCCGAAGCACAAGCCCATTGACAGTGCGACTGAGAAGCTGAAGCGCAAGAACGAGGTCTCAAGACAAAGGAACACGGACGGACCCCATGCATTTAAGTAACCCGATGCTGCTCATTGTTTTCCAGATTTGAAATGAATGATTTACTAGTGTGCTAAGTCCTCACACGAAGAGCCTGGAGTGTAGAAGGGAAGAAGCGTGTTGACTTGTTAGCACAAGAAGCAATCGTAGTGGTAGCTGGGCAGTTCCCAGAACTTATTAGTGACTTCCTGTATCCCAATAGGGCGCTCGGGGCATCTGTCCCGGTAACTACAGGACCAGGTCGGTGGATTGCATTAAAAATCTCAGGCTATTTTCAGTTCTCTGATTGAATTGACTGGTTTCTCGTTTGATTTAACTAGTTTTGTGATTGCTCTGGCTATTGCACAGTGTCTCAGAAAGTGCAATGAAATCATAACTGTAAACTGGCATTGGCTCTAAAGAATACGTATGACGCCCTGCGCCGGCGACTCATCTGCTGGTTGTTAGCTTCCTCGGGTGTCTGTGTGGAGCAGACCGAATCTCGTGTGCCATCCGCTATTGTTAGAGGGCAGCGGTGAAGAGAAGAGAGAAGGTTGGTGAGAGCGGTGATGTGGATTCAGCTTGATCAGGCAAATGCGCCTTCGCTGGGGTCCAGACCTATGTGCTTGGACTGCATGTTCTGCCCCTCTACAAATGGCTCCCCCTTCCCCCCTCTTTACTCTCTGTTTTTGTTGACATGGGAGGGGATTTAGATAATTAATTCTGGAGGAGATAAGTCTTTTCTTCCAAGTGTAGCCCCTCTCTTAGTAATCCTAGACACAAGGACATTTGACTCAGTGGCTGCTTTTAAATACGGCAAGATTCTTTTCACTACAACTGATTTTATTCCAGACAGTTGATTATCTCTTCTAAGATACGGCTGTGGTGCTCTTAAGACCCGGGCTTCTAACCTGAGGATCATTGGAGATCTCTGCTAAATTGTGGCTTCTCACTTAGATAAGATGGGTTAGAAATGCAAAGTATCATTAGGAGTCAAACTGGAATGAACTGCTTTGAAGCCTTACTCAAAAGGTACTTCGCAGAGGATTTACTTTATGATCTAGTTTCCTCCTTCATTCTTCTAATGTGAAATAAAAGGCATCTAAATAGCCACTGAGTTATCTCTTAGAGAAAATAGAAGGCTCAGACCATCTCTAGTCATACAATATGCTTTTTTATCTCAGCAAGTGGTCTGGGTAAGAAGAGGAATGATTGATTTGACTGGAGCAGAGTCCAAGTATCAACTTTGCCTTTCTTTGAAAAATGAAAACAAAAACAAAAGCAATTTTGTAATGCTGTGTGATTTCCAAGCAAACATAGCATGGGGCATATTGAAAATACATTTCTTGTTTTCATTTTTCTCTTTATTAATCCATTGTCTACATAATGTTTACAAGATTTCTGTAGCTCTCTTGTTTTCTTTCCTGTCTTCCTGGTGACATTGAAATAGCATCTGAGAAAGTAATTGCCTTAACACTCTGTGCTAGCAGTTCTATTGTCTGAAACTGGCCCCTCTGTCCAAGACTGTTCTACTCACATCACTGAGCAGAGAGCAGCATGCGTCTTTTCAGTGTTTGCTTCCTGACAGCTCTTGTCTGCAATGATAGCAAGACAGAGCTTTCAGAGTCTCTATTAAGCAGACTTACTCAATTTGTTTCTGCTCTTGCATTATGTAAACAAATGCAAAAGAAAAATAATATGTGTGCTGGAAACGGTGGCTGGTATAAGCCCCAAGAACATTATCCTGAATGATTTGCTATAGGATTTTAAGTGTTTGCCTAGAATAGAGAACATATCCCGAGATCTATACACAGCTTGTAGATGTGAGAAATAAAAGTGATGTATTAATAAATCAATAAAACAAACCAAAACACTGTCTTACTTTGCACAATGTGCATCTGTTTTATGGGACTGGAAGCAAATTGGATAACTAGGGCAGGAGGTAAAACTTTTAGCCATGGGAACAAAAATTAAATGGGATTAAATTCAGTCACAAGACTTACTTTCAAAGTCCTTGTGATTGCTTTTTCTTTTTCTGTTACCAGGTGGAAGCTCAGAGTTTCAAGCTCTCTTATCCCCTGTTCTGGTCCAGCTCACGAGAAAGATTTAGATCAAGAGAAAAATTCAGTTGAGTCAAAGAAAAGGTTTGAACCGAAGGGATAGGTTTACTGAAGAGGATAACATCAGAGGCGGACTTTCTGGCAGGTCTTCTGCCTTTTCTCATCCTCTATGGGGCGCCTCCTCCTTTCAGGTATGTCTCCTCTGGCACCCCAGCACCCCGGAATTCATCTTGTGCTCTGGACTCAGACCACAAACTCAGGAATCTATCCAAACTCTGTGGAGAGTGGGGAGACAGGTGTCAACATCCAGTCGTACTTCCCTACTCATTTCAATATCTCCGATATCTGTGGTCCTGTCCATTGATAATGATGTGTCTTATATGCTGCCCTTCCCCTTCCTTTGGGCTGGACTGTTGTCTGCTGTAATGTTTTCCCACTTCTCTTTTATGTTAAAGTTCTGCCAGTTTCCAACCCTTGATCATCATTTCTCCCCTTGACACAAAGAGCTCCTGAGAGGTAAAGGAAGAGGGAAAACAAGTCAGAACACAGGATATTTTGCCTGGTGAGTAATAAAATTTCAACCCAGAAGACAAAAGTGGTGTTTTTGTATAGTGTCTCTTTTGTTTTTAAAAATCTGGTGCTAAAATTTGAGATCGTGAAGTATAATGAATAGTCCAAACTTTGTGCAACAGATTTCCCCAGACTGTACATTCTACTTTTATTTGTTTGCTGTTTGTTGTTCAGTAAAACTAAGTTTTCTTTATGTGTGGAAAGGAAGTCTTTCAGAGTAGACATTTGAATTGGGGTAGCTCATGAAATACAGGTATGCTGTTCAATTCACTGGACTTCATTTATTTGTGAAATAGTCCTATCTCTTTACATAGTCTCAGAGATAGCAACAGGTAAGCCAAGTGTGTTTTCCAAGGACCAGTTATTTTCTATGCCATGGGGTGACAGGGTGACAGCTGTGAACATCCTGGGCAACATAAATAATATGTAAATAATGCATGCTCTCCAGCAAGCCATATCTGGAGAGATTTTTCATAGACAGTGAAACTAATTGCTTGATCCACAATAAGAAACATGCTATTCTAATATGCTTGGATTATTTTTTAATGCACTGACAATTCTAAATGTTTTAAAAATTATCTCTGCTGAACATTATCTTTAGCTTCATAGGGTGGAAGAAAAATGATTCTGTTACACGTCTCCCTCTGTTTTTCTCTTCTTTTAGCAAATGATGTGCTTTGTCAGTACTGCCCTCTTAAAGGCTTCAAGTTAAGAAATCAAATGAGTCAAGCAGAAAAGGGTAGGAAAGTGTCTTCTATGACCATATGGAGAGCAGATAATTCTAAATGTGGATAAGGGAAAGATTTCCTCAGGCTTGCCAGGTTCCTGTGATGGGAACTCCTTGGTAGAGAAAGGGGAAAAGCTATGTAAGAGGGCAGCTGCGTTATCTCCGAGCTTTGACTTTGCAAAGGTGATTCATGCACTCCCGTTTTCATAAAGGAGATTAGTGAGGATTGCATTCAGCTACGCTTTGGAGAACAATAAGGACGCTCCCTGGAAAGCTGGTCTTCTGGAGATTTATCATATTGGAATCTATTCAGATCTAATAGGATTTCTATGAAGATGAGTGAGATAGTGTGCTTTAACACTTTTAGATTTCAAAGGAAGCATATTGAAGTGAGTGAAAATACTATTATTGTTAAGTCATGGAATCCCATAAAGTTAAAATATCATTTCTCAAAAGCACTTCTAGCAAACTATGAAGCTAGAAGCACAGCCATTTCCACACTATCTTTTATAAATCCAAGGAAAGTACAGTCAACTAACTGCTATTTAATAAAAGTAATAGAAGCTCTTCCCTTTGCAGAAAACATTTTTCATCTACCAAGTGCCGAGAAGGAATATTAATATTGATTCAGACTCAGATATGAATCCTGACCTCAAAAATACTGAATCTGATTAGCCTGTATGTGCATTGGCCCCATAGATGATAAATTCTGACTTTTTCTTGATGATGCCATTTTAAATCAAAGCAATTTGAGCTTTCTATAGTAATGTCAAGGTCTTATATATTTTCTCATGCTTTTTGGGACAGTCCACAGAGAAGAGAAAAGTAGATTTTTTTTTTTGGCAGTCATTCTGCATATGCTGTTACATCAGCTACTAGAATATCTCCCCAGATACTTTTGGTGAAATCACAAGAGTAGAAAAATACAAATGTGTCTTTACCTTAAACAATGGTATAAATAAGCAGCGAGGTAGAGTGAGCAGTTAAATAGAGAACCATATACATGTGCTCCCTTTCTGAAGGACGTCTCCCGGTCCTCAGAGAATGCTGAATTCAGAACATGTCAGGAAAGATCAGTGCTTGGAAAGGACCCCAGGCTTGCTGGGGAAAGTGTCAATGAACAGGAGGAAGGTCCTCAGTGTGAAGGACTGACTACAACAATCTGCTCAGACATGGCAACAGGCCTCTTCTGTTGCACAGAGAGCTGCTGAAAGTAGGAACCACCATGTGGGCACCCAATAAAAGAATGCCAGTTGAATCAAAGTCATGGAATCTAAATGCCCTTTATTGATATATAAGATATATATGAAATATATTTTTGAAAATGGTGATGTTGGGTGTGTGTGATTTCAAAATCACAATGTAGAATCATATAATTTTCAAGATCTACACTAACAACCTGAAAATAATATTTGTTGTATCACAGAACTCCAATTCTGGATTCCAAAATATTTTACACAAATTATTTTTTCCTTCAAATCTCCTAAACGTTTTCCTTTGTGACACTCATATCTGACCTAGTCTATAAAGTTTATTGACAGATACACTCCTGGGCATCTTCTTTTAGTTCATTTAACTTTTAGCCTTACACCAGTATTTTCTTTGCTCTAGAACACCATCTTTTACTTTCTTTCCTTTCTCTTTAGTTTACCACATTTCTCTCCCCCCACCCTTGATTTTCCTTTTCTTTTACATTAGTCTTTTATCCACATGAACAAATATTGAAAAATATAAATAAGTTGCATTGTCATAAATCAGGCTCTGGGTCTTTCTTGCATAAAGGTGATCCCAGCGCATCATTGAGTTCTGCAATCCAATTGATGCTGTGTTGACTAAAAAGTACAAAAACAGGGAGAATAACCAATTAAAGGGAGTAAAACTAATACACACACAAGATAGAAAAATAACCCTGCCTGTTTTTACCTCAATTAAATTTTATAGCGAACATTATTGAAAGTATGGCTTTCAAAATTGATTTTTAGAATGACCTAAATTTGAACAGACTGAGTCTTTAAGGTTACTATGTTTACTGGGACAATGTCAGCTACACGAAAGACTGAATTTTTGTTGGTGAATATGTTACCTGTGGTTGTTTTAGTTATTCAATATTATATGGTGGAGATAAGTCTACAAGAAAAGATTGACCAAGTATTTGGTTCAAGAAATATTTGGGATCTGTGTTAGTCTGGGTAGAGTAGAGAAACAAATTCATAGACATTCATATGTGTATAAGAAAGAGCTTTATATAAAGAGTAATTGTACATTAACAAAACATCCCAGCCAGTCCAGAACAAGTCCATAAATCCTATATCAGCCCATATGTCTGATACCAATCTATAATGTCATTTTCAGACTCACCAAACACATGCAATGATGCTAAATTCAGGAAGATCATGGGCCAGTTGGTGGGAAATCTTGTGGATCCAGTGGTGTTGTAAGCCTTTAAGATAGTTATGATTTATTGTGCCAACCTGGCTGATAAACACATGTGGGATTAATTAAAGTGTGGAGAGATAAATAGCTTGGTGAGCCTCGTCTTTCTAATTCTTGGGTCTCTTACTTTCTGATGGTCGGACCAGGTGCACCTGCCTTAGCCAATTCCCTGCTTCAGCTGGCAAGGCTCACTTCTTGCAAGACATCCCTGAGGAGAAGTTGCATGGATCTACCCAGATGCAGCCCTGGGTGCTGGAGCAGCCATGTGGAGACCCCTGCCAGCACTGAGATGCTTACATGCTCACTCATTTAGTTTTCCTCCTGCAGTTGCATCATTGCGTGTATTTTGTGAAATTGAGGACTTTGTAGATTGGCGTCAGACATATTGGTTAATGTTGGACTTATTGGCTTGGACAGCACTGGGTTAGGATGCTACCTTAATATACACTTAACGCTTATATAAAACTCTTTTATACACACACAAGTTTCTGTGCATTTGTTTCTCTGGTCTACTCAGACTAACACAGCATCTCAGCATTGGCAGGGGTCTTTCCTTGGTTCCTCCAGTTCAGGACAGTAGCGTAGCTCCATGTGTCTTGTCAGCTTCAATGTCTCCCAGGGAGTGAGCCTGTGTCTGACCTTCAATGAGCTATTTAGCTTCTAAGCGCCTCCAAATGTGGTTATCAACTTGTGACCTGATTGACAGGCTAACCTCCACCCCTTCACTCATGAGTCGCAAATCGACAACAGATTATGTAACTCCCACAGACCCCAAGGAGATTGTTTGCTTTCCTTGCCTCTCTCTCCATATAGAACCGTTGTATGACTTTTAGCTTTGTATCATATATTATGCCTGACAAAGTGCCACAGACTCTCTAGGGGTTTAGCCGATTTGTGTTATAATTAGCTATTGGTTATAAATAGTTATATTTCCTTCTCATAATTATTTGTCAGCATGTATTTATTGTATACACATAGGGAGTATAGGTGTTTCCCTTTGTGAAATTCCCAGAAAGTTTAACAGTTTCCCTTTATGAAATTCCCAGGAAGACATTATGAAGTACTCCCAAATGTTTAGAATTAAACATTAATGGAAAAGAAAAAAGTGAAATGCAGGTGACAACTAGGTGACCCCGATGAACAGAGGTTTCGTGGGAATATTGCTACTATGTGGTTGACTTTGATGCACTTCAGCAATGGGTCCTTTCTTCCTGTGCTCAGGAGAGGATGTCATGCGGTCCCACATCCCTCATCTATTATCTCATTCCTATCATTTAATACACATTAACTGGGAAATCTTCATATAATAAGCTCATTGGGGATAAATAAAGCTCACAAACTTCTCATGAGGAGCATTAAAACAGACACAAATAATAAAGCCCACAGCTAGGAGCTCTGATGGCTACAACGGTAGGAAGGTAAGGATGAGCATGTGGGTATCTGACTGACGCTCTCAGGAGTCTGTTGTAGTTGCTCATCATTTCAATGGAAGAGGCTCTGAGGTAATCTCTTTGGCTGGTAGGCTTTGGCACGATTATGCCGTGGTATTCAGTAAACTGTCCAAATTCATTTCTTACTCAGAGATTGGTATCCACTCAGTTTTGCTCTGTCTTCAAGCGTTTGCCCCTGTAAGAATGTACAGGCTCTGAAACCCTAGGGAGCTGGTCTGTTTTGCCCTCTAAGGTGCCTTTGAGTCAGAATTGACTCCATGGAAGTGGGTTTGTTTTATAATAGAAATTTAGGTAGCTGACTTAATAAACTTATTAAATTAACATAGATATGATCTTAGAGGTATTGAAGTTCCATTTGACTTTAGTGGAAAATATTACACAAAAGTGTATGTAAAACATGTAATATTCTTAATTTCATCTTGCTTGGATCCAACATCAATGTCCATGGAAGCCGCAGTCAAGAGAAAGCAATGATGCATTGTAGAGGGTAAATCTGCCGTACAAGACCTCTTTCTAGGGTTGAAAAGCACCAATGTTACCTTGAGGGTTAAGATGCACCTAACCCAAGCCATGATATTTCCAATGACCTCATATGCATGTGAAAGTTGGACATTGAACAAGGAAGACCAAAGAAAACTGGACCTATTCGAATTATGGTGTGCTGAAGACCATTGAAAATACCTTGCACTGTCCAAAGAAAAAGAAAACCCATCCTGGAAGAAGTAGAACCAGAAGGCTCTTTAGAGGCAAGGATGGAGGGACTTCATCTTACATAGTTTGGAAATGATTTCAAGAGAGCCTAGTCCCAGGAGGACAATGTGATTGGTCAAGTAGAAGGGCAGCAAAAAAGAGGAAGGTCCTGGACGAGACTTATTGACACCATGGCTGTAAGAATGGGCTCCGGCACAGAAACTGAGGATGGACAGGAATGGGCAGTGGTTGGTTCTGTTGTACAAAGGGTCACAGTGAGCCAGAACCAACCTGACAGCATTTAGCAATGCTCTTTGGTAAGAAACAATCACAGATTCAAGAGGAAAGTGACATTTTTGAGCAATTGAATAAATAAGTACATTTTGTGAGGTGTTTTGTGATAAATTATTAGAGAAGAATTTTTAAATAGATTTGTTTGGTAGGTAAAGCAGGTAAGAAAGAGAAATCATAATGAAAGAGAAATCTCATTAAGTAGGGAAATTCAAAAAGCAAATATCTTATATTTTTCCCAAAAGGAATATGGAAAGACTCTAGTGGAAGGCTCAACGTGGATGCACAATAAAATTAATTAGAATGGCTAGAGAAAAAGGAGTATAGAAGATTAGGTGCGTTAATAACAATAATTAGTTTTTAAATTACAGTACATATGTACCAGTTTTCAATTTATTTTGCTTAATTTTCTTCCGAGTGTTATTATCACCCTGCTTTGGACTATCTTCACATTTCTTGCTTGGGCGGCAGCTCCCACTGGAATGGCAGCTATTTTTCTAAACTATTGTATCATAACAGTCATGTCATTCTTGCAGGAGAGCTAGCTGTAGGAGATTGTCGTGCATGAAAATGTTAGGCCACGAAAGATAGACCTAAAATGAATAGATTTGCCATCTCAAAAGCATTTGTTTCATAAACATAGTGAACTAAGCTATCCAGTCTATCAGTAAATATTCCTGGCACTGCTTTTAAATGATATTCAGGATCTGACCAAGACTGGCCTCTTCCATGGCTGCTACCCAGGAAAGAGCTGCTGTCATGCCTGGGGTAACAGTAATCACATCGGAATTGGTCTTCCAGCTTCTATCCCTATGCCCCATAGACTAATGTCCCTCAAGGACAAAGGGCATTCAAAATAGAAGTTCAAGTATAGGTGGCCTTCCAATTGTACACAGAGAAGAAGCCAAAAAGCCTGAGTGACCTGACTCCCTGTCACCTCTCTGGCCTTTCCCTTTACACCCTCCCTTGAATTCACTCTGCTCCGGCCACATGTGCTCTTCTGCAACATGTCTGACACAGGTTCCATCCTCAGGGCCTTTGATACATGCCATTTTCTCTATCCACGAGGATTCCTCCAAAAATGACATCTTCTCGTACACTTATTTACCTCCTTCATTCCTTGGCTAAAGTGTTATTGAAGTTTAAGATCTTGACTTTATATTTCATATTTTTTGTCTTTTTAAACTGCTAAATACCAGATCTCATTAAATTATCGATTTAATTCAGGTTTTAAAAGTGACTAAAAAGTAAAAGTAATAATAGTAATCTTAATCACCCATTCCGTATTCCAATCTATTTATAAATGATGTTTAAATTCCCACATAAAGAATCATAAATCATTTATATTTAAATTTTGGTTATACATATATAAAAATAAAGTAATATAAATATCTTACAATAACTCATGTCATAATTAGTCACATTTTACAATTTAAAGACCAATGAGCTATTATTTTAGTAACTATTGTGTTACATTATCATAAAATGATTTATGAATGTAGATTATTTTATATATTAAATGTGTTCATCTTTGAATAAATTTATGAATGTGTCAAACTTCCTATGGTTTTTAATCTTTTAAATTTGATATAAAAACCAAAGTTCAATAGTCATTAATGAAAACTATAAAGGATTCCAATTTAAGTTACCTTTCTTTTTGTGTTAAAATCTTTTAAAGTACCTCTTTAGGAGCCCTGGTAATGTAGTGAGTTACCTATTAAACTGCTAACTTCAGGGTCAGCAGTTTGAAACTACCACCTGCTCCTAGGGAGAAAGATGAGGCTTTGCATTTTCTTGAAGATTTGGAGTCATAGAGACACTGTTTCTAGGGTCATTATGAGTCAGAATCCCTTCGATGGCATGGTGTGACTGACTTTTTTCTACCTGCTAACCCCTTAAGGTGGCTGAGGTTTGTAGTGACTGTTCACATCTCCGAAGCACTCAGCTTCAGTTTTAGCAATATATGTGAATGGATAGTTGAGTGGTTTTTTCCCTTCTAAAATGTTTTTTTTTTCAACTTCAGTGCTTATAAACAACATGCAAAACATGCTTTACTATGATAGACTACTTCTAAAAATAGCCCCACCAACTACCACTTAGACATAAGCTCTCTTCAATAGAGAATCCTCAGAATGACATTATCTACTACATATTTTTGTGGTGTCCAGGTCAGATTTAAAATTATACCTGTGTTCAATGAAAAGAGGAAGACAAGGTTTTCTGTGTGACTTCGCAAGTATTGCAAACGCTTCATTCTGGTAATTTTCTCTGAAGACTGGATGCACATCACATGACACAAACATACATTTGTATTTCCAAGCATATTTCAGGACACATTCAGTAGTTATAGTAAATGTTTCCTCTGTTTATTCCAGCAAATGAACTATTCATATTTCAACCATTTTTTAACTTTCATTTTTTAATCTTCACACTTCTTGCATTTACCATTTCATTGTGTTAATGCACATTTGTTCTAAATAGCCTATTAAAATTGAATAGGTCAAATTGTTCAAGCATGCTTTTAATCCAGTTTTTTCCTCTGCATTTTCAGCAAACATTTTTGTGCAAACAATATTTGAATGTATTTTATTACAGAATTCAACGTAATTTAACTTTTTCATAAGGATGGGTGAACCAGCCATTTTTTTCATTTGTCAAATGATCAGCACTATTTTTGAAAGAGTTTCAGCTCACTATAATCTTTGGTACCTTTTTCCTGTACAAATTAAGAAAATTCACAAAGGAATAACTTTTCCCATTTTTCATTACCTGTGAAGTCTAAAGGTATCTGAGATAGTTAATGTTTATTGTGCCAACATGGTCAATGAAAACATGTGGAATTAATTGAAGGGTGGAGAGATAAATGGCTCGGACAGCCTCGCCTTTCTTGTCTCTTGCTCTTTGATCCTTGGACCAGTGTGCGGCTGCCTTGCTTGTTCTCTGCCTCAATTTGCAAGCTACCCTACCTGTGGGAGCCCTAACCTGTGGACTGTGTCACTGTAATTTGAGGTTCCTTCAAGACCTCCTTCACCACACCATTGAAATTTATATCTCTTGGACCCTGTCATCTGGCTGACTGTTGGTGCCCTGACTTGCTATTTGCTGCCTATGCCCGATAGCCTGAATTGCTCTCCAGGGGACTACCCTGCAGCCCTCAAGACTTGAAGGACTGACAGTGTCTCACAACTGTCTCATGGGAGTGAGTTTCACTGAGCCATTTGTACTACTTTATAATTTAATTAATTGTTTATTTCTTATGTTATCAATCTATATCTATCTCTCTCTCTATATATATCTATATATAAAATTATTGGCGTTCTGGTTTTGTTTCTGTAGAGAACTCTGTCTAACACAGTATCTATCTCATTTCCAGGATCTATAAAATTTAGAGTAAAGTTGTAAATAATTCTAGTGCTGCAATACGATGCATATATTTGTGTATATAATTGAAAACATGTTTTTTTTTTAAAAAAGGATTTTTTGCTAGTATCCAAAGAGGAATGAGAGGATATAAAATATTGGCTTTAAACAGTTTGGTCCATCTCTCTGGTCTCCTAAAGCGCGGACTCCCATGGCAGACCTCACATGGACAGCTTGGGTAGGGAGAATATCAAGCCGTTTGTAGAGAAATGGGATTAAAATAGAATGGAACGTCCCCATGAACATTTTGAAGCCCCCTTGTGTGATTACATCACAATGGTTCCCTTGGCGTTGTAGTGGATTTAGTACTGTTCTGCTGACCACAGGCTTAAGTTCAGCTTCAGCAGCAGTTCTGCAGTATGCAGATGCAGCGTTCTGCTCCTGTAACCCTGCAGAGCCTCAGAAGCTCGAAGGAACTCTCCATTGTGTTCCCTACATCCAGAATTGACTGGGTGGCTGTGACTTTGTAAAATTAGCTCCAAGGACTAAGAACAAAAATTGTTTAAACAATTTTTAGGAAAATGATAGACATGTTTGAATTCCAAGAACATTGTCCACGATTATCAAATAGTGCAGAATCACAGAAATTGAAATACCTTAATACAAAATTATAATCTTCTGTTGGCATCTGTTTTAGCCACAACTAAATAGACCACTTCCAGGGCGTAGAAGCGCATGCTCTGTGTTCAGTGAGTTTTGTATCATTCGGGGGAGCACCCATAATATTTGAACATACACATATCCTGATTTGAATGAGCATCCATGGGTATGTTTAAAAATGTTGTTACAACATTCTAACTATCTTTTAGAAGAAGAAAAAACAAAACACTGGAATCAAGTCAATTCAAAGCCATAGCCACCCTATATGACATAATAGAATTGATCTTTAGCATTTCCAAGACTGCAAGCCTTTACAGGTACAGGTAGTCTCAGCTTTATACCAAGGAGCAGCTGATGGATTTGAACCACTGACCTTGTGGTTAGAAGTCCAGTCCGTATTCACTGTGCCACCAAGAAGCCTTTATATAACTTTATTTTAAAAATCAAAGTCAAGTTTGTTTGTCTTTATTCTTAATGTATTCCCCCCAAATAGTATTTCCATCTCTTTTACCCTTCTCCAAAGAATGTTATGCTCTTTGGGTTACATCCTATCTAAGTGACAGTTTTGGTATTCTCCAGGAACTCATTTAGCTACTTATAAATGTTCTTTGAATTTAGGAGATCAAAGGAAGTCTGATGGGACAAGTTCAGGGCTGTTCAATGAATGGGAAAAGTCTTTCTAATGAGATTCCTGAAGCAGAGGTCCTGCTACCTTCCAGAACTGTGCACATCTGTTGTGATGGAAAATTCCACAACACAACTTCCCTGACCTTTTGTTCACCAATGCATATTTCAAATTGTTTAAAACTTTATCTTTTCCCCTAAAGAGCCTGTGATCATCTAATGCGCTTCAAGAGCACATATCCAAATAACCTTTAGAAATCACAGACGTGGCAGTCATAACCTCCTGTGTTAGTCGTCTTAATGCCTCTTCCCTGAAGGTAACTGACTCGGGAAAGCCTGTGGAAACCACTGCTTTGATTATACGCCTTTGAAGGCACACTAAAAGGATGAATGCCTGTGTGTTACTGGCAGAACTTGCCTTCAGACATCTACTCATTGCCTATATAAGTAAGCACGTTTTGTTTGGAATAAACCAAGGTATATATAAATTGGCATCCTAATTTCAGTATTTGCTGACTTAAACATATAGCTGTCAGTTTGTAAATGAGCACATACAACAATTGCTCACTGCATCAAGAACATTGTCTGAAATCTTACACTTAACTATGAATAGAACAATCAAAAGGAAGTTATTGTCAGAGTGGCTTTTAATCATGTGTTTTTCCGTTAAAATTTTATTTTATATGGTCATGCCATTTTAATTGGTAGTAATAAGGGATGCCTGGGAAATTTAGTAATAGGGAAGGATATTACCCTGAAATAATTAATCAGAGGCCTTGCTTTCATACATTCTTATTGGTGCTCCAAATCAGAGCAGCCTTAAAATGCAGTCAATTTAATATGGGCCTTTTTGTCATAGCCCATTCTGTGATATATTGTGGATTCTACAGCATCTGTGCCGACAGTCATAATCCCATTTGGGAGGGAGTTCTATGTTAAGTCAATGGATAAGATTATGATGGGATGCTGGTGTTGTCGTGGTGAAACTTTGAACTTCAGTCCTCATGGTCGGCAGTTTGCAACCCCCAGCAGCTCTGAGGGAGAAGGACTCTGCTTTCTACTCCCATGAACAGTTAGTCTCTGAGTCAGCACTGACTTCGTGGCAGTATGTCCGATTCATTTTGTTTTGTTTGTAGTTATTGTTTTTTATTACTAGAGGGTGTGAACCAAGCCACCATCCTTAGTTTCCTTGTGGATATAGTCTGCGGAATGTAACACACACATACACACACATGTATCAATGCCAATCTTATGTGTGTAAGAGAGCCATTTCCAAAGCAGAGGGAGAATTTCTGGGGCCATCAAGGAAGAGAGGAACCCTGTGTTGTAGTGGTTGGTTGTTCAGCTGCAGGACACAGATGAGCACTTCTAAAGTACCGTCACTCCAAAGGAGAAAGATTGGGCTTTCTACTCCCCTAAAGAGGTGCAGTCTCGACACCCACAGCTCTGCCCTGCCCAGAAGGGTCACTATGGTTGCAATTGGCTTGGAAGCCATGGGTTTGGATTTTTCAAGGAAGAACTGCTCCAGGAGCACTAGGAAGACCCCCTCTTTCTAAAATGGTGGGAGCCAGGACGAGAGGCGTCATAGCCCGCAGCAGAGACAATGGAACCGAGCAGAGGAGCCATGCGGAGACCAGAGGCCTGGGCGAAGAGAGGGTGAGACAGTGAGCTAGAACAGCAAGCAGGCTTTCAGGCCCACAGAAGCAGAATTTCAGGGGCCCTGGGCTGAAAGGCTGGAGACGTGAGGGAGAGACTTGGCTGCTGGCTGTGGAGAGTGTTGCTTTGGCTGGTAAATCCCTGATGTTTCTGAGCTTGGCTTGTGGTAATCCGTTAACTTTCCGAACCAACCCCCTTAATCATGAATATTGGCTATGAGTTCTGTGCGGCTGCTGCAAGGGATTGTCAAACCCAAGAACAAAAAGAAGGGCGTTGAGAGGAGCACTAGGTGTCCAAACGGGGTCCCTGGTGAATACAGGGTGGAGGCCCGTCTGACCCGTGTCGGGTGGCGATCCGCCTGGGGTGGCTTTGGAGAAGCAGTGACCTGTTTTCATCAGAGGCGGCAGCTGAGAATGGTCGCATGACTTGATGTGTACAATCAGTGTCACTGCATGGCATATGGAGAAATGTCACATGCTTTGTTGTGTATGTTCTCAACAACAACAACAACGATTATCTTTGGGTTGGTTTTCCCTATTGTGCTATAGACACAAACAAGCCACTCGTACATGCTGAGCTATAAGCCCAAAGAGGCCAGGTAGGGCTTCTTTGGTGTTTCAGCAAACTGTACCCACCACACTGGAAAGGAGGATGGATTTTTTTTTTCATATTCACTTCCATCTCACTCCCGTCCCTAACTCTTCCATTTTCTCTTCATTCTATTGCAACGAAAAGAGCATTGTTCACAGGTTGTTCAGCGATAACCACCATACAAACACTTTCAGACTTCGTATGTACCGGGTTCCCTCTAAGAACATTCCATGAATGAACGTCTTCGGGCTTCACAGTAACCCTAAAAGGCAAGCACTATTATTTCCTTCCTTTTTCAGGTGGGAAGACAAACGTTGGACTGTTAAGTAATTTGTGGAAATTTGGTCATTTTACAGATAATTCTTGAAACAGTCAGTTCAGCTCTATAGATTATTCTTTTAATCCTGATATCTTGGTTTCCCAAGTGTATCACTCTGGGATCTTGTTGCGACGCCAATACCAACTGTATTGATCTGGGCTGGAGGTTGAGATGGTAAACTTTTAAAAACTGACATGCATTGCTCCGATGGCCTTGCAGACCAGATACCGAAGAACAAAGCTTTATCAAATGCCCCTCTTCTATAGTGGTCCAAGATGGAGTAGGCATGCAGTGGGAAAAGACTCATTTGTGTCCCACATGTTCTCAATGTCATCACGCTCTGCACGTAATATACCACATGGGCTGTCAAAGATAGCTTGGTTTTATAAAGCTTTAGGCAAAGTATGTCTGTAGATTATAGAAATGTACAAGGCTTAAGAGCGCTCTGGGTATAAACTAGGTAGGACACTCCCCAGTTGTCTTCTTAGAGCACAATACTAGTTAAGTCATGAATGTTTGTTCACGAGGAGACACGCCTCAGAGAAGGAGTGTGCAAAGAGTGGCACAGCTTGGAGAATGAAAGCCGTTTCCCAGGATTGCACACGTGGAAATGGCGGGATTGGCGCGTGCTTTGCTGTGTACATTCTCAACAACAGCAACGAGAATTATCATTGGGTCATTGTTCCATATTGTGCTATAGGCACAGCCAAGCCTATAAATTTAATTGTAAATCACAGGAAGAGAAACTACCAATTAAAAGTAGCAAATCCTTGGAAACAAGTACACGTAGCATAATTTGAAAAGGCAAATCAGTTATGGTTTGACATGTTTAATTAGTGATTTTTTCTGATTGTGATCAATATTCAACTGTGTTTGATTAATCAAAGGCTGGAAGTATATTATTGCACGTTGATATTTAGCTCTCCAGTGAGTAGCAGCCCGTTAACTTTACCCATACCCCCATTAATGATCTCTTTTGATATTGGAGCTTTAAGTCATCAGTTTAAATTTTCCTGTCAACTAATTTGAAATTATATTTGAACTATTTAACTAATTCAAGATAGAGTAATTAATCTATGAAGGATCTTTACACTTTAATATTAAAAAGATACTAAAAGATAACAAGTGATCACGTCTAAGTTATTAAGTTATCAAGTGTAAGCTACTGCCATCACGAACAGTAGCTAGGGTAAGTAAAAGGGCTACGAGGAGCGACTTGGGAGAGCACATCTGATCTCCTCCAGCTACACAAGGGCAAAGTAGTCAACCCAACCTCTGCCCTAAGATGATTTCTATGAGGCAGGGATCCGACAGACGTCCACTTTCCAGCCTCCTGTCTCCTATTCGGACACCCACGGTTACGCTCACAGCACTACTTCCTCTGGTGCACAGTGGTCCATGGCAATGGCCTCACAGAACTCAAAGGCAGTGTTTATGCTTTTGGGGTTGTTAGGGTAATTAATTTTTCCATGTCTGAAATGTTCAGGATACAATTCTTTTTCCGCTAGCACCCCTTCTCAGCCCTCCTCTCAGGGTATCTCTGTTCCTCACCCTCGACCACGTGACCCACAGCCTCTGTCCTGCTCTGACAACAGGCAAAAACCTCCTTAAGTACTCATCAATGCTCAAAGAGCATCCTGCTCATACACCTGCCCCAAGGCATTCAGTCATGGACCAGGACATTCAGCACACCCTCCTGGTTTCGTGCAACAGCCTCAGGGGCCTCTGTGGTCACCACCACTTCCTATGCTACTTGTGGCGTGTGTGTGTGTGTGTGTGTGTGTGTGAGTGAGTTGTGGGATTCTCTTTGTTTTTGCTTCTGAGATGGCTCATTTTACAGCCAGTAGGGAAGCAAAACTGACCAATCCCCTGTTATTTTTCCTACATACTCTATTTGAATGTTCCCACTAGTAGTTGTTTGTTAGGAGTTATAAAGCCTGGATGTGCCACAGGTTAGAAGTTTCAATCCCAGAAGCATCTGCAATTTGAATTTTCTGGGAAAGAGGCTTGTTTCCTGTTACAAGGTAGCAGGTATTTCCAGACTACAGGAGGGTGGTGTTCTTTAGTACAATGCGGAGTGAATACATGTTTATGAATGGGGACTAAACAGTCAGAAAGAGGTGCCAGGTCTGTCTAGTGAAGAAGCATGAAGATTTAGGAGGTGAAAGCTAAAATTTAAAATAGAATTCAAAATACAAGAAGAAGGTGGGAATTAGGTGGTGACGTTTCATTAAATTCAGGACAAAAGAAGCAAAGTTATAACCTGAACAAGACTGGCATGGTTTAAGAGAGAGGGACTCAGTGCCTGGTCTAATGAAATGCCAATGAATTCAAGAAGATATAGTGTTAAAGTAACATATCCAACTGTTGGTCATAAGGGAACCACAACACAGCAGGTTCTAAAGAAATTTAAAAATCTCTTTGCTCTGCGGATAAAAATTATGTTGTCAGTAGAGGAATAAAAGAGGGTGTTTACAGTATAAATAACTATGACATTTATAAAAATGCTTATGTCACAAACCGGTAGAAGTATCAGAGCTTGCATTGGAAAGTTTGTGTATCTGAAATTCATCACATTCAAAAGAAAATCTCTGCAATGTGCTTTTTCAAACAAATGCCCTGAAATATCAGTCCTGCTATTCTTCAGGGGTGTGTAAAAACTCCAGTAAAACACGTTTACCAGTTGAATATCTTTTTTATGATAGCATAACTACATAGAACTTTGATTTATAAATATGAATGTCCAAGCTCTAAACTCCCTGAATGAGTTTTCCTTTCAAGAGAAAGTGCCTAAGGTGAAAGAACTATAAATAAATGTTAATATGATATGAAAATTAGAGTGTTAAATGACTATTCTGGATACAGTATGAACACTCCTTATTTCCTCTTTCCTTATATGTTTCTTGAAACAATTATATATTTTTTGGTACAAAACCAAATCCAACTAGTTATTCTTTCTGCTTTCACCATACATCATATGCATTTTTTGTTTGTTTGTTTTGGCAAGAAACTAAACTGGTATTGCAGTTATACTCCTGGTTATGCTAATGACAGTCAAATAAAAATATATGCTAAAAGGCATCCACATTTTAAATATCTTTGTTTTATTGCATATCATACCAGACTTTTTGTTTCAAAAAATGGACACACTATATTATCCTTTTATGTGAAGATTTGGGGACAGATATTTTATAATTATTGGTTCAAATAAACATAGGTCCCTAATTTTCATTTCAGAATACCCCATTTTCAGTGATTCTGCATACAAGATTTTAAAAGAAGAAAAATCCCTTTAGTTTCTAGAGACCACTTGTTCAGGATACAATATGTTGTGTTGTGATTAGGTGCCATTGAATCAGTTACAACTCCTAGGAAACTAATGTACAACAGATTTAAACACTGCTGGGTACTGTCCCATCCTCAGATTATGGTTATGTAAATAGGATCCGGTTATTTTTTAAAAGTGGTGTTCGAAAAGTGTTCCAGAACCAAGAAAAGGGTTGTTAAAAAACAGATGCGCATATCCTCTTGCGTCCAAATCCCAGGTATATTCATTTACCTGGAGTAGTCCATAGTGGCATGTATTGGCATCACTCTGTGATGACATCACTCCGCATTCAGGTGTTCAATAAAAATTGATTGTATCACATATATGCGTTTCAACCTGCTTCCAGTTCACTGCTAAGGGAATTCTGATATAGATTTTTATTTTGTCCTAATTTAAAATAGAGCAGAAAGTGCTACCCTAATCAGGCTTTCATTTACTCTTCAAATAGCATCTGTAATGTTCAGATACTCATTTATAAAATTCCATTAAAATTATTTAACATGGATGTTACTCCAAATTATTAGATTAAATTTATTTCAACTATTGTAAATAGGATATCTTATGAAAATTGAAAAAAAAAACTTTTGTAATTATAAGCAACAATAATAATAGCAGCAATCACAATTTCAACCGCACTGTCATCAAGTTGATTTTGACTAATAGTAACCCAAGGAGACAGAGTGGAATGGCCCCTATGGGTTTCTGAGGCTTCCCCCGAAAATCGTATCTTTTGATTTTTGAGAGGCAGCTGGCAGGTTTGACCTGCTGACCTTACAGTTGGTAGCCCAGTGTTAAGCACGAGGGCTCCTTTTGGGAATTACAGAGGGCATATAATATGAGAACTTTTCTGTAATCTTCCTGAAGCAGGAATTTATCATTTCAAGATGGATATTGTTCATATATTTTTAAACATCATAATTATATCTTTTAAATTTCTTGATTATTTTGTTATATACTAGATAAACTATGTTAAATTGTTTTTCTATGACAGGCACTGTGCTGACATTTTCAATGTCTCAACTTATATAATGCTTAAAACAATATTCTTTGGTAGTCAAATATAATTATGTAAAGAAATAAATTATTATATAGTTAACATATTATTATTATTATAGAGGTAAAGAAATAGAAGAAGTTAAGTAACTTGTCAAGTTACAGTTTATAAATGGGAGCACTACAAATACATTTAGTTGGTAATTGGTTACACTGGGAATACATTTCAGGTCTGTCAAAAATCAAAGTTACTAAACATTTTATTGTAATTTATTTTGTTATATAAATATTTAATTTTTTTGGACTGGCAACTCATGTCAATATTCTTACTATATTTTTATGACTGAATTCTGAATGTTCAATTTAATGACCAGTATAAGGTGGCACAAGAGTTAAATGTTCTTCTCTTAACTAAAAAGTCATAACCTGCAGGCCACTTCATATATTAAAAATGGCAATAGACTCCTATAAATATCACAACTAAGAAAGCCAATTCGGCTTTGCAAAGTTATATTGGGTTATATATAGTATGAGTTGTAACCCGTTCAATTACAGTGAGTATATGTTATGAGTTAGAATTGATTGATGGCCCACACAGCATAGTATTTCAATAGTATATAGTGTAATCAAGGAGGAGGGAGGTATCAACTGCCGTACTAGTAGTGCAGTGCTGTACCAGGTGCTAGAAGGCTAAGAAAGGGGTTTGCATAATTAATACTTATAACTGCTCACCTAAAGTTGGGAGGTTCAAATCTACCAGGGGTGTCTTGTAAATTTATCTACATCTAGATCTGAAAAACCAGCCATTGAAAACTCTGTGGAGCCCAGTCCCCCCCGCCCCCATACACACGTGCTGGCTCTCCATGAGCTGTAACTGACGGCACGGCACTGGTACAGTCTTGGCATGGTATAGTGTCTTAGGCTGCTTTCTCCAGAGAAGCAAACCTGGATGCATACATGCGTATAAAGAGGAAGCCATTTATAGCAAGGAAGTGGCTCGCACAGTGGTACAAGTGAGTAATTCCTGTCTGTTTCAAGTCTGCCGATCAGATACTAAGCTTTTCCTGATCCCCATAGTTGCCAGGAGTGATGAACCAGGAAACAGGAAGAACATTTCAAAAACAGGAAGGCCATAGACTGGCAGAGGCAGAGACAGATGAATCCATGGTGGGAGATACATGATAGGCCTTTCATAGCTCCCAGGTTAGGCAGGCTGGTGACTCAAGTCTATAGAACCAGAGGTTGATGAGACAGACATTGGATCCAGGCCAGCATGAGAGAGCTAGATTTTCTCCAGCGTCAATTCATACAGGACTAGGCCGACCCCTGATGAAACTTCTTCAAGATGACCTGATGAGGGGATGACACCAGACTCCCCTTGCTTTGCTGCACACGGCAGACTCTGTCATGCGGCTGATTACATCATGTTAGATTACATTATGGGGGATGCCTCCATTGCCAGACGGCTGATCATCCCAGCCTAGTCAACTTGACACAAAACACAAGTTGCATATATACGTGAGAACTGTATTGATTGATCATAAAATATGCATTTACCCCTTCTTGTTTCCTAATATTAAATGATGTTATTAATTATAACAATGCACCTACACGTTCTTATGTACTGTGAGGTAAGCGATGGTCAAGTGAAAACAAAATAAGTCTAAACTGTTAACAGAAGTAGTTGCTGGAAGAAAAAAAAAAGTAGCTGCTTGAATTCTTGATAACTCTTTCAAAGAGAAATGATTAAGCTAGTTATTTTTTTAACCTTTGGCTTTCTCTTTCATCTAACTCGAAACAAATATATATATGATGCCAAATATCTGAAAGGGAATCAGTTCTGGTTTTCCCAGTGGTCAGATTGTCTTTTTTCCTTATCACCCCGAAAGAATGAGATGTTGATTAACAATGAAGTTTCAGAAGACAGCTCCCTATGGACATCCAATTACGTTCTTCCTCAGCAGCCAGAGGCTGGGAGATGGAAACGGATTGACAGCTGGACTCTGGCGTGTAGTCCTCCAGGCCACGTCATGGGCCCCCTGATTGCACTTCGATGGTGAGACATTCTAAGACTCTGCTAAGGACATCCTTGAGGTCCTTCCTTAATTGAACCCCACGAGACTAAGCTTAATGCATTATGGACCCTGGATGACTCCCAGGGCAGAGAAATATCTTGAGGCCCCAAACAGTTTGGAGCTGTAGAAAGAAGTTATAGGAAACAAACCAGAAGATCTGGACAGCATAGCCGTCTTTTTAGGCACAGGGAATCCGCTCTGTGCTTTGAGAGTACTGCGTTTCCTCACTGTGCTACACTGGAAAAATGTGCAGGCCAATGGAAATCTAACTGTAAAGTCATCTTCCTTTAAAAGCCTTTCTTTAAAAAAAATCATTTTATTGGGGGCTCATACAATTCTCATCACAATCCATACATCCATCCATTGTGTCAAGAACACTTGTACATTTGTTGCCATCATCATTCTCAAAACATCTGCCCTCTACCCGAGTCCTTAATATCTGCTGTTCATTTTCCCCCCTCCCTACCCATTCCCCCTACCTCATGAAACCTTCATCATTCACAACCCATCATTATTTTGTCATATGTTACACTGTCTGACGTCTTCCCCCGCCCTCTTCTCTTCTGTTCATCCCCCAGGGAGGAGGCTAGACGTAGATTCTTGTAATCAATTCCCCCTTTCAACCCCACATTCTCTCTACCCTCCAGGCATCGCCACTCTCACCACTGGTCCTGAAGAAGTCATCTGTCCTGGATTTCCTGTGTTTCCAGTTGCTATCTGTACCGATGTATGTTCTCAATTAAAAGCCTTTCTTAGGTTCTCATATCCTATTCTGAGTTCCAGATAATTTTAAAAATTTTGGAATTTGTGTTAGCTCTTTTATACTAAGGATTTATGCATTTATGTTTATGTAATAATAATGAAAATATTTTTTCAGATATTAAATGTTACATAAATTTTCATGGATAAAAGTAGCTTGACCCAATTCAACAACCCCTTCTTTATCTACTTCTTTATATATTAAAACAGAAGAAAATAATAATTATGCTCTAAAGATAATTGTTATTGAGATCATCAAACACGAATAAGTTTTGACAATAATATTGTTTGAGTCTCTAGATAAATATCAATTGCTAATTTAAAAATAATACATATGGATATAATGCATTGTATATTATCTACTACTTCTGTTCGTTTCTGTAAAATAAGTTGAATGAAGGCTGAGAACGATATGTACAGATGAGTACCTGACTTGATCTGTAAATTATGAGTGGACCCACCACTTACTGAGAGAGGCAAACATCTCTCCTGGACTTGATTGTGTGTAAAGTTTTTCAGGAAAACACATATATGCCAGACTTGTGGGACACATCACAAGTATTTCTCAGTCCAGTTACTTTTCATTTTATGAAAATGGCACTAAGAGTCAAATTAGCATATGGCCAATTTGCTGAATGCCCGGAGGTTCCTGGATCATGCTGATACATCTTTATCTGCTCATTAGGCTTCTGGGCTGAAATTTGGTTTTCTTGAGATTATGCCTATTACTCTTGAAGGATTATAGATAAACAGTTTGTTCGCATTATGCTTTACTTTCTTTTTCTATGAAACGGATTAGTTGACATTATACTAAGAAATATATGTTTGGTAAATAAGTTAGCATTTATCCAATTATATTTAAGGCATTCTTGATGGGCAGTAAGGAGAAATGATGGCCTATTTACACCTATAATGCTTTCAAAAACGTGTTGTTATAATTAGGTAACATTTAAAATAACATCCCAATGAATAATATGTTAGTGTGTGTGCATGTGTATGCATTTAAGGTCTCTTTCAGGAATACATAAACTGTATACGCATGGCTCCTGAGGCTTGGAACCAGATGGCGGAGCAAGACTCCTTTAACGGATTCCATCTTAAAGAAATGAAGTAATGTCCTAGAAATACTGTGGTTAACTAAGAGATTCATTACTCATCCGCTTACTCCTAAGCAACTTATCAGTTACAAAGAGTTTCAGTTTTGGTACTAGACTGTTTAATCCCATGTTATAATCAAAAGTTTGAACTCAACTTATTCTTTACCCTAGGAACACTAGTAACACAGTGGTTAAAGCCCTAATTCTAACCAAAAGGTCAGCGGTTCAAATCCACCAGCAGCTCTGAAGGATAAAGATGTGGTAGTCTGCGTCCTTAATGACTTACAGTCTCAGGAACATTATCATTCCACTCTATCCCATGGGGTCACTATTTGTTGTGGCCATGGCAGTGGGTGATGTTTGGAATTTGCATCCTACTACCAGTCTCATTCTGCAGCTGGAGCAACTTATGAACAGGGCAGCCTGTTTCGTCGTAGAAGACAAAAATATTGTCTTTATATTATTTTTCTGCCCAATTGTTTTTCCTTTACTTTCAATTGTATAAACATGGATTTGGGCCCAACCAAGACTAGAACTAGAACATCAAGAAACAATCGAAAGGTACTGACATTTCAAAACAACATGACCAACATTAGGACTATTTAGGGGGGCAGACAATAGAATTTTGTGGGTTTTTTAATTTCTCTATCTTTTATATATATGTGTGTGTATATACATATCCATTTTTAGAGATATTTGAGACTTCCCTGAGGGGTACCCCATGAGAGATACTGCTCCTCTAATTTACCACACATGACCCTTAGTCCCAGTTCTTTTTGCCCACTCTCCACTATTGCAGTGCTCTCCTTTCTTTGCATTAGCCCCTTTGAGCCTTTGGAAATAGGCTAATGGTTTCTATAGCTTTTTAAAGGAAAGGGGAAAGAACCTGTTATATTGCTCAGCGAGTGTATAGAGGGGGAGAACCAGAGATCAGAGGGAAATTGGATCTTATTACTGAGGAAAAGGAAGGAATAGTCAGTTAGCTTTATTTTGATGGTGACGTTGTGAAACTTACCCAATGAAGAGCTAGAGAAAACAAAACAAGGCTGCAATCAGGGTTAATGCCATTTCAAAAAGGAGAGAGATGATTTTGAAGCTCTTCACGGAGATGGGGAATCTGAGGATGCAGGCTTAGAGACATCAGTATGACTAGCAACTATACTCAGATATTTTAAAGCAGATTAGAAGGCTTAGACAACTGTGGGCACACAGGGGCGTCTGTGGAGGCAGGATTTAAAGGTGGAAGGAATGCCAGATCCTGGGAAATAAACTGCAGCACAGGGTTGAGAGAGATAGTTTACGAATGCTGTTAGAGATAGAGATAAACGGAGACAATGTCAGGTAATTGATAGTGTGGGAAATGTGAAAACAGGAAGTTTGAACAAATGTTGACTTACAACTTGAAAAAGTAAAGACAGTCCTGAGGCAAAGGTACTCTTTGATTTCATGTGGCGATTGCAAAAATCAAGAGTCATAGTTGAGAACAGAAAACACAAATTTATGTTTATTATTAGTTGGATAAGGGCCCTCATGACGCAAGTAGTCAACATGCTCCCTGAAAGAGTAGCAGTTAAAACCGATCAGCCACTCTCCAGAGAAAGATGAGGCTGTCTGCCTTGTGATCCTACGGGACAGGTGTCTGTCCTTTAGGGGTCTTACAAGTTGACCCGCCTTTAAGACAGTGGGTCGGTATTGTTTACATGTAGATATACTTACTTAGGTATATACGATTAATTGTGCGTGTAGAATTAGCACAAATTCATTTATGTGCATACTCTTTTCATTTCATTTAGCCATGGATTTCTTGAAGCTCCAGCATATATCAGTGCAAGTGTACATGCATGCGTCTAAGTGGAGAAAGTAAAGGAAGGTCCTGAGATGAAGCTTAGTAATAAATGAAAGATTCTCCATTGTGCTTCAGATTGCAATCTCCCAGACGGAAGGTGATCTAGATAGATGACGAAGATCTTTATTGCTGGACTTTGGAAGCCTAATCATATCTTAAAAGGAAAATAAGTTTGAATTAAGATATATAAGAAAATAGCATAGTCTGGAAAAAAAATCTCTATAAATGATCCTTTTCCCCCTTTTATAATTTTCTGCCATAGTATCAAAATAATATTATTATTAATCAAAATAATAAATTCATATCCTTTATGAGTGAAGGAAGAGCTAAAGTAGTCATTTCTTCCTTGAACACAATAGAAAATTTCCATGGAAAAACAGAAGATGGTGACAGACTCTAGTCTCCTTGCAATGTTACAATGTCATGAGATTTGTGAAGGCGACAGTGCTCATTTATGGAATACTCCAACAGTGAGTTTCCAGTTTGGGAGGGAACAGTGAGTGAGCTCGATGAAGTATAGCTCTTGGAAGAACGATGCAGGAGCCACACACTGCATGGAATGTGCCCCTTGCTATTGAGTCACTTCTGGCTTACAGAAGCCCTGTAGGAGAAGTTAGAATGGGAACACGGCTGTAGTCTTCCCCAGGCTGGAATCTTTGTGGAGGCAAGGCAGTTAAGCACGGGGCTGCTAAGAGAACGGTTGGCAGTTCCACACTACCAGATGCCCTACGGAGCGAAGACAGGCTCCCATACAGACTGCAGGCAGGAAAACCCAATGCAGCAGCTCCACAGGGCCAGTAGGAGTTGGGATGTGGTCAATGGGAGTGGGCTTAGCTTAGTTCTGTCGCCCGCCCCAATATATGTGTACATGTGCATGTTGCTGTCTGTAAAGATCTCCTTCTGTGAGTGTCTTTATTGTTTCTTATTTTCTGTTCCTCCTTCCTTCTCTCCCCAACAACCTACCCCACCCACCCACCCCCACCCCCCCACCCCCACCCAGCCCTCCAGCCACTCTGTAACTGCCAAAGTCTGTTCCGTTTGGTGTAAACACCAATCCTTTGGATGTTTCCGTGTATGGGGTGCTCAACAGTTTCATCATTAAAAAAGAATGTATTCATACATTGTTTCACCAGTGCAGTTTTAGTTTCCATCTTTTTGCTACTGTGAACAGCGTTGCGATCGATGTGTGTTTTGTTATTTCTTGTCACTAAAAAGTTTTCTCTATTCACCATCGTGATTACGGGGAATCCACTCACTGCCATGGAGTCAGTGCTGACTCACAGCGGACCCCTGTTGGTTTCCTAGACGGTAACTGCTTACAGAAGCAAGCCTCGTCTTGCTCCCGCAGAGCTGCTGGTGGTTTCAAACTGTTGACCATGCAAGTCACAGTCCAATGCTCCTGGGAAAAATAACATTACTGTTGGGCAGAAAGAAGCCATTGCCATTGAACTGATTTCAATGTATAGTAACCTTAGAGGATATAGCAGAGCTGCCTCATAGAGTTTCAAAATTGTAATCATCATGGAAGCAGACTCCTTGGTCGCACAGGGTTGCTCAAGAGTTTGAACCATCAGCGTGTTGGTTGGCAGCCACGTGCTTTCACTTGGGAACACCAGGGCTTCTTTTGAACACAATAAAACAACAGATTTTTTAATTGAAGTATGTAAACATTGCTATATTATCTTTCTTCAGACATGTGGTATAACAAAAAGGTTGGAAATTCACTGTTGGGATTAAATAAAAGCAAGATTGATGTCAAGGATGATCCTTAGGGGGAAAATAAACCTCGTATTAAGTCCTCAGAGTATTAAATGTCAATGCCAACATTTCTACTAGAAATGCAAATTTTGATCATCAAAATATACATAAAATAACTCTCCAACAATGTGTATGAGTAACTTTAATTAACTGTGCATTATGGGAGAAACACATTAAATTAGATAAGCAAAGAACAACCAAGTGCCTTTGGAGTGGCATGGTCACAATTAACATGCTTAATAAAGAGGAGTTTTAATGACATCGAATGAACCAAATCTTGATTGTCAGCAGGTAATTTAGTAAGCACATTATTTTGGATATGATATTGCTAAAATGTGGTCCTACCTCTTTAAAAAATATATTACAATTAAGCATTGATCAATCCAGATAGTAGTGCAGACAGGTCAGAGTTAAAGCAGAAATTTTTTTCAGTGATTGGAGGATGGGGGCACACATCGCGAGGAAAGAAAAAAGGGAGGCGAATTAAAATGATCTCCTTGAAAACATGATTGAGCTTCTGGATCAGTAAACTAGTGGTTCTAATGATTGCTTAATTTAACAAATGCATCATCTATGGTTTTATGAGACATACCTGATTATAGAAGATACCAAATAAGCAATACAATTCATGAAAAATAATGGAACATGAAGCTATAAACTTAAATGCTCTCTTTATGTGGTAACCGGTGGACCTTTCAAAGAGCCTCTTATTTTGAAGTGATCAGTGGTATGGACGATGGTGGCAGCAGCACAGTGACAACAAACTGAGATTCAAGGCAGATTCAGAAGAGGATATGCCAAGAGAGACAGCATTGATGACATCAGATGGATAAAATGTATCATCAAATTAATTATCTGCTAAAATCAGAGAATGCTAGAAAGAAGAACTTGTGTTTTATTGAACATGAGAAGTCATTCTACGTAGATCATAACAAATTATGGATAAGCTTTTGAAGAATGAGAAATCCAGAACACTTCATTGTGTTTGTTCTACTTTGGTTTCCAGATTGCATCCCTAAACTTATTAATAAAGCTTGATATGAGGTGATTTCTCCATTGCAGTTCCTGTGTGGATTCTTTAAGGCCCCTGCAGACACGGATATGCTTACAAACGGTATAGACCAAGAGGCGATCATTTGAACTGAACAAGAGAAAACTGTGTGGTTTAAAATTAAGAAAGTGTGTGTGATGGTTATATTCTATTACTGTATTATTCGATCTGAATGCTGAGCAAATAATATGAGAACCTGGATTACATGCAGAGGAATGTGGCGTCACGATTGGTGGAAGCCAGATGAACAACCAGCAACACGCACACGACACAACCTTGCTTGCTAAAAGGCAAGGGAGTCTTGAAGTGTAACTGATGAAGATTAAGGACTTGTGCCTTCAGTAGGGATTGCAACTCAATGCAAAGAAAACCAAAATCTTCACAACTAGATCAAGACCACGAGAAGCAGGGGAAAGTTTGACGTTGCCAATGATTTCATCTTGCTTGAACGCAAAATCAATGCTCATGGAAGTACCAGTCAAGAAACTAAAAAGCATAGTTCATCGGGAAAATCTATTCTATAAGATATCTTTAAGCTGTGAAGGCCAAGAACTCCACTGACCCAAAACAACGCATTTTCAGTCTTCTCGCGTATGTGAAAATTGGACAAAGAAAAAGGAAGGCCACAGAATAAGTGATGGATTTGAATGACAGTGTTTCAGAAGAATATTGAAACTACCACGGACTGCCAGAAGACCAGGTAAATCTGTCCCGGAAGAAGCACAGTCTGAATGCTCCTTGCTAGTGAGAATGGAGATCTTTGAGCTCATGAACTTTACACATGTTATCAGGAGAGACCAGTCCCTGATAACATGCCTGAAAAGGGAATCCTGCTGGATAAAATGGAGAAATTAGAGGTTAGTGAAAAAAGATGGAGAGCACCAAGGAGAGGCATTGACCTAGCAGCCTTAACAATGGGCTCAAACAAACCGGCTATTGTACATGGGGTCCCTTTAGGTTGGAACGGACTTGAGACTATCTAATGAGGTGTAGTATGCCTGCATCCTCTTCTATTTTGTCTGAACTCCACATTTCTTCTTAAAACTCTCTCCCATTGAATCACTTCTGACTCAGTGATCCTATAGGACAGTCTAGAATTGCCCCTGTGGGTTTCTGAGACTGTAACTCTAGGAAGCTTCATCTTTCTCCATGGAGGGGCTGGTGATTTTGAACTGCTGACTTTGTGTTCGCAGCAAAGTGTGTAACCCACTACACCACACTCTTAAAATTGTTAGTAAAATCTGATGTCAGGTAATCTCTTATACGTGGTCTAGTTTAGATGAATTCAGACCCCTTAGGCATTATTAGGGGAAGTTCTAACTTTCCCTATAGGCGTGCTATGAGTGGGCATCTACTCGATGGCAGTGGGTTGAGACATTGATAGACTGAAACATGCTATCTAAAGAGAGAGTTGGTACTTGGATTATACGAAGCTACTAGCTGCTATTGTGTATTAGTTTTGAAATTGTGTTTCATTTAATTTCTTGGTATATATATTTATTTATGTGTATGAACCTCATATTACTACATTTGATGTGTCTTCTTACCCCTAAGAGTATAGTCTGTGAAACTTGGAATTGGAGTACCTCAAGAATGGATGATTAAAAGAAGCTAACATCTCAAGAAGACGGTGGAAGTCATACAGTGAGATCAGCAGGCTCCAACAGGCATCTGTGTAAAAACCCTTCTGACATCCACAGCAGAAAAAGAAAAAAAAATTGAGTGGGACGATGTTTATATATATATAATGGAACATTATCCCACTGTAGAATCAATAGGCTCAGTTGAAAATATGAGGGATATCTGTAGTTAAAGTTTATGGCGCAGGAACAAATTTGAAGCACTTCATGCTGTTACCTGGAATACATATATTCCTCAACAATGATCTTGTATGGATAAGTGACTTAGTATAAATCAATATGGATTCTGAAAATGCAATTCTCATTCTATAACAGTATATTCTTGGATCAAAGTGATTTATTGTCCTCTCATTCCATTTCAGAGGTTTGGGGACTAAAATTTAAAAAATAGTATGATTACATATTAAATGAATATTTTATCAGTAAGAAGAAACATATAATAAACTACATGAATGTTTAGGTGAGACCTTTGTGATACTTGATTAACTGCATTGAGTTCCATCCTTCATGAGCATAGTGGTATTGCTGGTTGAAACAAGGCTCTTACTTTAAACCCAATGGGTTAGATATCAAAAATAAGAGGTAGGGAAACTTATGTCCTAGAAGAATATAAGGCCTCTTCTTTGCTATATATTTCATTGTCTCACTCACTCATGAATGATAATTACTGGCCTACACTTTCTATAGATAACTAGTGTTCTTTCTATATTTCTTTGGAATATCTCTTTACTTCTCACTAGAACAATATTATAAAATTCCAAGCAGCCTTTCTTTTTAATGCTTGGGAAGAGAGTGTATCCTGGGTAAAGTTGGGCATGCAGAGTTGACCTATTCCTTAATACACCTCATTGTTTTCTTACTTCCTGTCTGTTAACTTGGGATTACCTTACCTGTCATTTGGTGTGTCAATCTAGAGAGCAAAGATTCTGGAAACCCAGAGACCACCGAGCCCATTTATTACGTAGGCCTAAAGTATGCTCAGTGCTGGTAACTTCATTCACTTGAGCAGCCTTTGTGCCTCAAGATTTCTCGAAATTTAGATACCAAAGTTTTACGTAATCAAACATTGATTATTTTCTTATATACACTCTTTGAAAATTTCTATAAAACTGTAGTGGAAGTAGGTCTATTGAAAGGGATTTTAATTTTCAGGATTGTACTTCCCAGCCAAGTATTATTTCATCCTGCCTAAAATCTGCCTCGTGGTTTATTGCCACCTCTGACTCCATCAATTTGAGTTGTCTGGGAAGCACAGGTTAAATAAGTGAAGCAGCACTCCTGCATATTTGCAAACATTACGTCATTTCATGAATGTTTGGAAAAGTCAGAGTGAATGCCTCTTGTGTAACACTTCTCTATCGTGGTATTAAAACAATAATAATCAACCTAGATAGCCCTGTTAGTTCGGAGTGAAGCCAGATTCACTCACTTAAGAGTTCAGCATGTGTAGGTGCTGCTAGGGGTCTCTCTTGCATCAATTATTATGAAAGTCATATCTTATGGATAAAAAAAACATTGTTTCTCATAAATCAACTTCAGTTGGTTGTGATAACACAGTTGTAAAGCTTATCCTTTGAGCACATAGAGGAGAAGATACTGTGCATTTCTGTTTTTATAAGACCATGTCAGTTTGCTATAATAACTGTTTAAATCTCTGCATTATCTGATTGTAGAGTTAGCATTTAAAACTTATTCTTATAGCAGTCACCTCAACCGTATTTTAATGCGTGAAAGAGAGAAAGAAAAGCTTACTAATGATCAAATTTATTTCGACAAAGGTTCAGAGTATGTTGTGACTTATAAGTCTAGTTACCCTGAGTTATTTAAGGTGGGGAATAAATAGGGCTTGCTTAAAAAGAAGAGGTGCAGACTACCAAAATGACTACTAGTAGTAAGAGAATAGAGTCAAATCATGATAAATCAGATACCAATCTATACTATTTATTACTAAAACGATCTTTCATAGAATTAAAATAAAGGGTACCTCAATGTGTTATAACTAGGACCCTTAAGTCGTTTTTCTTTCTATGCATATACTGCTGTCTTAGTAATTAATATGAGACAAATGCCAGAAGATTCTCATCGAATATATTTTGAAAATTGAAGCTCAGAAATCTTTAAGGATGATGTAGTATAATTTAGACATTACACAGCTTTAATAAATACCTGTCATTAAATAATTATTGTGTATCATAGACACTAAATTTTGTGCATATGTTCCTGGGTGGCGCACATGGTTAAGCGCCAGTCCAGGAACTCAGTATCCCTGGTGGCACAGGGCAATGAGCATCGGATGCCAACCCCAAGTGCAGCCATTTGATTCTCTCAGCTGCTTGACAGGAGAGAAATGAGGATTGCTTCCCGTGTAAGATGAACCCTCTCAGAAACCCACAGACACAGTTCCATGTCTCTGAGTAGGAATCAACTTGACGGTAGTAAGGTTTGGAGTCTAATAATGGAAAGCTTACGGCTTGCTACTAATGCGGGGGAGCCCATGGAACACATCTGATATGTGATCTACCCAGTTCTTCTCTGGCAGAAATACTGCATGCACAGAGGTAGCAGACAGCAGCATGGGTTATCACAGCTTAAGTGATGAGTCGTTCAAAATGAGCGCTGCTTCTGGAAGGCTTTCCATCTCATCCGACTCAGTGGAAAAGTTCTTGCTGCCTCAGCTTTTATTTCTCTTATCCAACTTGGTTTTCCTGCAGCAAGTTATCGATCTATTCTCAATCTCTACTGCCTTAATCTATTCATATTAGAGCTGAAGACCTCCACTCAAGACACACCTTGTGTGATAGTTATGTTTTTTGCTAACATTGCTCTTCCAAAATTCTCAGGTAAGACCTAGTAATTCCCCTTGATGTGACCTAAGAAAATGCAAAAACTTCCATAATGAAATCTGCTATGAGTAGCCAAGCAGTTGTAAAAAAGATCAGAATGGAGTCAGCACTGTTACTCCGATTATAGCCCTGCTGCAATCAATTGAAAAGATATTTTCTCAGGGATGTGGCCTGTTTTCAGTGTAAGTGGATCCTACATTTTGACATATAACAAAACTTGCTTGCTTTTTGTTGCATCTGCATGCTTTATTTGACTCATTGGTCTTTGGTTTTTGGACTAGTGCCAATGCCCTGCCATATTGTCTGCTGATCCTGGGAGATATCACCAGCTTGCTGTCTGACCTGGTAACCTTGAATTCATTTGCCTCTGAAGCTATCAGTCTATCGCTTTCCCACTAATTTCAGATTCATTCGCCTCCACAGATGAACAAGTCAGAAGACTCGAGCCTTGCACCTGACTCATGGACTTGAAATGTGCCTAGACTTGGACTTGTCTGCTGTTAAACTGTGTGAGTCACATTATTGATAAAAAATGCGTCTCTGTATATACATATATAAAATCCACTCGTTAGGCTTCTGTAGGTAAAGCTTCTTAATCTTTGGTTCACCACCAAATATGAGGTCATGCAAATTTTGGGCACAGTAAAGGTCTCTGAACCTGCATTGAGTAAGTTAATTCAAAACCAAATGCACAATGAATCTGATGTATTTCTGGCAGTGTTTGCTTGTGTTTCAAATTTTTCGGCCTAAGACAGGTTGCAAGTGGAAAAGTTTAAGAATTCCTTCTCTAGAGAACCCAGTCTATGGCACACTACATTAATATAGTCTCATTAAAGTCACAAATACAATCCATTTATAAATGATATTATAACCACCATAGGTTGTTGTTTGTTGTTAGGGGCTCTCAAGTCAGTTCTGATTCATAGCAACCCTATGTGCAACAGTATAAAGCACTGTCTGGTCCTGCAAAACCATCACAGATGTCTTCATGTATGAACACATTGTTGTAACCTCTGTGTCAATCTATGACTTCCTTCTGTTCACTGACCTTCTACTGCACCAAGTAAAGTATCCTTTTTTATGGAGGTTTCAATATCCGTTGCCCAAAACCATGATTCAAATTCTTCAGTCATTCCTCCGGTCTTCCTTATTGACTGTGCAGCTTTCCTGAGAAGATTAGAGATGAGGCACTATGACACATAACAAAATTATAAAAAATCTTATCAAGATGATAGATCAATGTCAACATAGTTGTGATTTTTTCTCAGAAAATTAAATATTTCAGACAACAGCAACGGATGCAGGCCCCAAAACCAAGAAAAGCAAGCAACTTTTCGACTGCACCCTGGCAGAGGTAATAGCTCACACCTCTAAGGACACGTCCTTTTAATTGCATCAATGCTGTCACCTGAGGAAGAGAGTTGAACTCCACCTTAATCTTAAAACTGACAGAATGCTCACAGCAGATGCCATTATGGAACTGATCACATAGTGTTAGGTCATCTCATGGTAGACCACTAGGCCCCAATGGCCAAACTACGGACCATCCTAGGCCACAAGAGCTAACTATTTTACCACGTCCCTCCTCCCACCCCTCACCACCAAGTCTGTGTGCAATTTTATAGAGAAATCAGTGCAAATGTCTTCATACTTGCATATAGCACGTAAAAATGAGAATGGCGAATGAAAATCATGTCCAAGTGTTTTTAATGTGAATTCTGAAACCGTGTCTGTTGTTGAGCTGGCAGATACACATTGGATTGCTCACCACACAGTTGTCAGTTCAAGCCCATCTGCTGGTCTGAAAGAGAGAGGTGGGACCATCTGCTCCCACAAAGATGTCTACTCTTGGGATTCCTTTCGAGTGGTGATGTGAATTGGAATTGACCCAAAGGCAGTGGGTTTGGTTCATTTGTTGTTACAGGCAAGTGATTAGGGAACACCACAGAGACTGGATTGTTTCATCTGTGCTACATTTATATATGCTATGATATTGACTCATTCTAGATTTTGTTGTGTAGGTTACAAAATTTCTAAATATCTATCCAAGATTGCTATAATATTCCTCAGTTCAATCATCAATTTAAGATTTTTTTAAGAAGAAATTTTCTAGCCAATCTGAATATTAATAACAGATAACATTTGGAAGAAATTGAAGATATTATGGGTCCTTGGATAGCACAAACCATTAAGTTCTGGTCCATCTAATAAAAGGTTGGTGGTTCAAACCCATCCAGAGGCACCTCTGTGTAAGGTCTGATGCTCTAGGGCTGCAAAGTCACAACCATGGAAACCCTATGGAAGACAGGTCTTCTCTCTTAGACATGGAGTTATTGTGACTCAGCCTTCCATTAGAACAGTAGAATTGATTCACTGGGGGAAGTTTGTTTAAAATTATTGTTTAATTTGTTGAATAACAGTGGAAAATAAAGGAAAACAAAGAAAAATTTTCTGATGCAAGAATGGTTTTGAAATTTGCTAACATTAAATATAAGTAAGAACGGTTTATTAGTTCTTGTATCAGACATGATGTTTGATAAAGCTTCCGGCAGTGAAAGAGGATGGCCTCCAACAAGCTGGACTGACCCCGCAGCTGCATCAACAAGCTTACCTGCAGAACCCGGCAGTGTCTCCTTTTCTTTTGTCGGTCAGGTTGCTGTGAGTTGAAACCGACTCCGTAGCACCCACCACTCTTGAAATTTACCCAAAATGTCAGTTTTCATACAATCACAGTGTTCTGTGGATAAATATTTTTCATGTCAGCATGGTGTTTGTACATTGCAATTAATATGCCTACATTTCAGGAAGTAAGTCGTACGCAAAAGAGATTTCAAAAGGATCATCTACATTCCAGTAAAAAAATTTCATCTCACATCTCTCTTATCTTAACACTGTGCTATGAATGCTGTCACCCTATCCTGGATTCTATGCATAAGGTCAACTTCCAATTAAGATTGTTTCTCTTCAACTATGATTTAATAGTACTAGCTAGGCACTGCAATAGTTAATTGAGTAGCCTTACTCACATTTAACTTCAACTTTCATTTCCCTAAGAGTGGCAACATAAAAATCTTTTGCAAGATTTTGTCAGACAATCATGTAGTTATTATGCATGAGACTGCAACATAAAATGTTCAGTAAGGGAAACAAAAATATAATCCTAAAATGTCCTTTATCAGTGTGTTGTAACTAAATATAAAGGAGATTATGATGATGCTGGAGAGAGAAACCGCGGAGAGTAGAAAAGTCAGCTAGTGCAGGCATCTACATTCGGAGCGGGAATGCGTGCTAAGATGCACTGCTGAGAGCAGGATAACTAGTTCACTTTTACTGCACAAGGATAAGTCTCTGGCTTGTGGTAAACTCTTACAGAATTCAATGTTGTGGAAGTCAGACACCACTGTCTTTCCTTAAAAGCTGCTTTGTATTTCCTATAAATATGATTTTAATGATATGTATTTTTCATCATGTATCTTGGTGTAAATATCCAAATCTGTCACTTAACTGCTCTGTGCTTTGGGGTAAGTTACTTAATGTCTCAACAATAGATACCTAATAATAAATTCCCTCTTAAATTTTTCATTAGGCATAAACAGAATAACCCAGAAATATAGGTTAACAGAAAACTATTTTGACACATTTAATACTCTTCAATCATTTAAAAAATTATTTTCAATAAACTATTATTTCATTATTATTAGGATACATTAAAAATAGTTTTGACCAGCCCATATAAAGAGTATTAATTCCAGTTGAGTCTTCATTACAAAAAGTTGGTCATGCACTACAGTAAATTCTCCAGATTCTGTTTCATTTTTATTTTAAACCCTCATCCTATTAATTTCGTATTCATTTCTTAATTCCTGGGACAGGATTTTACTAAATCTCCATAAAAGGATGTTATTGAAATGAATTTTAATACCCACTGTGAATCAGTAATGTTTATATAGAGATAAATAACAGCCTTAACTTTGCTCTATGATATTTCTATATATTGTTATATATTTTTCTCAGTTTTTTCATACCTTAAAATTATCCTATGACTCTCCAGTTTTATTCATAAAATGTCAGGTATGTAGTGGATAAAATAATTTTCCATCATCCCACAACTCATTACCAGGTGGGTAAAAATATAAACTCAAGCCACCGAGTTAAAGTATTTTACTACACATCTTCTTGAACTATGTTTAACTCAATTTTTTATTATGATAACCAAGTAACATTTAAAAATGTTCATACCATAGCAAAATCAAAGTAGAAAGGGACTGTACAAATAAAAGCAAGACACATTTAACTCACATGTGCACACTTCCTACTGCTGATTTAGAATCAGTTCCCTGTGCATGAGCTCAACGCGAGCAACGAGAAGTTATCAGCAGCATTATTTAATGCGTATGGTAGAAAACAGTAATGTTATGGCAAAGGAAAGTAAAACTTGAAGGGAAAGATTGACATATAAGGAAAGCAAAATAAAAATAGGTTATTATGATTTCTCTTTTGTGCTATTTTTGTTTGAATAATGTTAGGATTAACTAAAATAGCATTTTAGACAGTCAGATTTATAGTCATCATGGCTGATTGCCTGACTCACTTCTCTAGATTTTGTTTGGTTATTAAATAATTGCCAAAATTAGAGTGACTTCAAACCTCTTAAGGGTAGACTGATTTTCTTCATGTATGTGAGCAAACTAGGCAGGATTAATAACTGGCATTTGATAAAAAGCCTAGGCAAACCAATTATATTTGGAAATTGAAAGCAACATCAATTGGAACTGGTTCCTGAAATGTCTTAGAACTAATTCATTAAATAGCTTAGAAACTACAGCAAAAGATTATTTTAGCAGCACATACTGTATTTTGTATTATATATCATGTTACATTATGTTCTCTGACAATATATATGGAAGTATACACAAATCTCTAAAGGTAAGGTACACTTGATAAAAAGGAAGAAATAAATTTTCAGAACCTATATTCACTTATTTTTCTCATCAGTGGCCTTTAAAATAGATCACTAATGAGATGATTCCAACTCACAATGTCTTTCATAAGACAGAGACTGCTCCCATAATTTCTGAGTCTGCATATTTCTCCTGAAAAGCGATTGGTAGTTTAAACCGCTGTTAGCAGCACAATGCTTAACCTGCCTTTCAACCAGGACTCCTTACCAATGGCTCTTAGTGTGTCTAGAATTGATGCACAAGTATTAACACAGTCCTTAGACTTTAAAATAATTTATATGCCAGTATGGCTAATGGACCCACATGAGTACATGTATGTCTGAATGCAAACATCTTTCTGTTTCATAGGAATTTTAGTTTATAAAATTTGACCATGTGTTAATCCCTCTGAATAGTTTATCATTACCTATTAAGTATACAATATAAAAACCAAAATTCCATTAACAATTTCTCAAATGTAAATTTTAATTTCCATCAAATTATTAGAAAAAGTAAGTTTATTTATTCTTTATCTGATTTTCTTTCTACATTTTGATTAAGGTATATATAATATATTCATTTAAGAAAATATAATAATATGTAAAACAGGAACTAATCAAATATAACACATACATATTTTCCATAAATAGCCTTCAAAAAGTTCATATAAGAAAATTATTTTATCATTTAATTCCATTTTTCCATGAACTTTTTGAAGCTGCTTCATAATTATGTATGTATATATGTGTATGGAGAAAGAGAACAAAATACTAAATTGAATTATCTACTATTATCTATAATAACTCCTCAATGATATAATAAACAAAAATATAGAGTATCATATAGACTTCAAAAGTTTGAAAGAAATTAGCAAAAACATAAGATAGAGAAGGCAAAGAACTAGCAGATTAAAACTTAAGACAACAAGACTTTTAATGCAAATAGAACATTTAGCTTATAGCATTAGTATCATAGAATATGACTACATTTGTATTTATATAATTTGTACTCTTGGTGTATCAGGAAAAAAATCAATCAGATAACCAATTGTGTAAAAGAATTTTAGTAGGCTCTTTCAGTGAACTTCAGAACACTATGCAACGTTCTATGGACCGCATTCATAAGCATTCACTTAAGAAATTAACAGAATTTATTTTGGGAAAAAAATTTTAAGAGCACGCTCTTGTGTCATAAACTTTAGAGTAGATTGAAATTTATCATTTACGTTTTCATGTGAGTTTACCAGAGTGAGCTGCGGAAAGGAATGGAGTGACTCTGAACTGCACACGTAAGCCCAGCTGCCGGGGTGGAACTGATTCATCTAAAATAGGTGCCTATCCTGTAACCTGCACTGTAGTCTTTAAACACATCTCACACTGAAGAAGTGGAGTTGAATAAGAGTCACATGAATTTTAAAGGTTTGAGTGCTTAGAGATAGCTATCTGTTTTAAATACACTGGTGACTGAATTGCTGGAAGCTGTAACAGCTGTCCTCAAGAATAAAATACCTCAAGAGGGAGAAGCTACCTACGTGACTCTAAGGCTCTCTTGTACCAGTGTATGTCTATCTGTCCATCTATCTAGGCATATGTCTCTTCAGTAGCAGTTTCTAAAACTTCTAAAATAATAGAATTTTACAAAGAAAAGTCAATATACAATAAACATCTTCACAGTATTTTATTATAAAAATGGAAAACATAAAGCTTAATAAATAAATTTTTGCCCTAGTTAATCATTCACTCAACATCTTACGATATTTAGTCAGTCTGAAAAAATATCTTTTATCTTTACAGGCAAGCATTTTTATTTCACCATTTCAATTAACTATTAGACATTAAATTATCAATATTAGTGTTCCTTAGGAACCTTCTAACAACATACTCACTTTTAATTTAGATTTCCTACAGAATTCTTGGGATTTATTCAAATTGCTTCCTATCGCCTACATCTTCAAAAATCATCCTCTGCTCCTGCATAAACACCCTCACTTAAATGTGCCCTTGTTGGAAAGACGAGGGAGTGCCATGGTCCAGTGTTTGCCGGGAACATAGAAAAGCTCTCATTAAAGAGTCACAGATAGTGTGTCCAACAAACAGAAGGGTAAAAAACATTAATATTAATTACCCATCAGGAAACAAACAATAACTAGCAATCGCAGGCACATCATTTTGAAACAGGAAACTGAACTTAGCTGACACCTAACTTAGATGGCTGCTTGTTTGAAGACAGTACTTTAAGACCCCAGATGCTGTTCTTTCTGATAGCCAGACACCATCTAATTTATTCCCTACACTTTTCCCTAGTACGTAAATCTAGGATTAGGGCTAGAATTAATTTGGAAACCCAATCCAGTCACATCTCTATGATGTATAGATTTCACTTTAAAGGCCTCATTATTTTGTGACAAAGCATATTATCAATTATTCCCTTGGGGCATAAGGTAATTTTATTTATAGTGTCATCTGTTTATCCAATGGTATAGAATTTGACATACTGTAGAGAAAAGGAAGTTTACACACGTATAGAACAGCTCTGAACTGCAATGCATGAGTGGTTAATTTATACAAGTTAAACTCTTAAATAATTGAGCACTATTTACATTACCTGTGGAGGTTAGTGATAGGACAAACTTCCAGTAACATTCATTCACAAGGGCAGAACCATGCTTATCAGTGTAAGATATGTCATGTTAAAGCAAGGAAGGTATTAAAGAGTAAATATATGGTGGTTCTAGGCCACCTTTAATCGAGGACTCACAACAAGGAACCTGAACCAAAGTCCAGCAACTGCCAATTCCATAGCCCTGGGCTGGCCAGTAATCTGTTCCTCTCTCACCAGTGGTCAGTCAGTCTGAGGGCTTCCGTACCTTTTGAAGCAAAACTCAGTGCATTTAGGGGGATTTCCATATGCAATCCTTGTGGTGTGGCCTATGAAGGATGTTTTGTCCCTTGAAAGGACAGAGTTTAAGACACAGTCTTCATAGCACATGGCCTGGATCACCACAGGCTAGATAGAAACTAGGTCAAAAGTGTCTAATTGGAAACACAGTAATTATACCCAACCCCCCTCCCCCAGCAGGGTTCTCGATAAGTATGGTTAAGGATTTTTTTTCCCAATGGGAAGCTGCTCCTCCTTTTTTACCCACCAGCAGGAATATGAATGCCTCCTCCAAAACATAGATGCTCCCTTCCCCCAATCCTGCTTTGCCTTTGCAGATAGCATAGGGTCAAGTACAGACGGTGCAAAAGGCAGTAGCCAAAGCTACACCGAAGCTCTGTAGAAAAACAAGGCTCCAGGAATGGACAGAATGCCAATTGAAATGGTCCAACACAGTGATTAAGCATTGGAAACACTCAATCATCTATGTCAAGAAATTTGGCAGACCTGGCCAACCAACTGCAAGAGATCCATAGAAAGGTGAGCCAGAAGAATATAGAAATAATTGAATGATATTAATAACATGCGTGAGTATATTTTGCTTAAGATAATTCAACAAAAATTTCAACAGTAGATGGACAGTTTCCAGAAATTCAAGCTGAATTCAGAAGAGGACATGGCTTAAGGGATATTATTTCTGACGTCAAATGGCTCTCAGGCCAGTGAAGTGGGAGAAACTTGGGCTAATGAAATGGTGAAAGCAGAGAAAACCAGAAAGATGTTTGTGTTTTCTTGACTATGTAAAGGCATTTGATTATGTGGGTGTGGTAGTTAGGGATTGTGTAGACTTGATACTCCTGGTTAGGTGTAGAGTTCAATCTGCCAATCAAGTTGTAACCTGGTGATACCTCCTTGGTGTCATAAACATTTGTGTAGAAACATGAGAGACACTGGGAACAGTTATCTCCCTCGCAATTTACCTTCCTGGTAGCTGGAACCCTTCCTATCTTGGAAGGATGCTCTCAGGTGGTCCACCTGTCAATGAAAGCTCACTCTACCCTGCTTATTTCCACTGACTTCAGTTCCACAAGACTGAATCTGCATCCACCAGTCTGTGATCTTTCTGCTTCTAGTCCCCCATTCTGCATCACCAACATGTGGCTATGTGAATCTGAAGAGGGACTTGTGGACTAGAATTGCACTGATGGACTTGAGCTGGACTTGGCAGGGGCTCCTGCTTGATATAAAGTTTCTTCTTGATATATAGCTCTTTCTTGTCCCTAGAAGAGTGTCACTGGGTTTGTTCTTCTAGACAACCTGGGCTAATGAAATGGGTCATAAAAAACAATGGATTCAATTGAGAAGACTAGAAATTCCACAGCACTTAATTGTCCTTGTGTAGAACCTGTGCATGAGACAATTGTATAAACATCAAGAGGGAATCGAGCATGGTTTAAAATCAGAAAAGGTATCTTTGTGGTTGTATAGTTTTATCATACTTATTCAATCTATATGCTGAGCAAATAATATGGGAAGCAGACTGTAGGAAGACCGCTGCATCAGATTTGGAGGAAGGCTTATGACTGCAGATGACACAACCTTGCTTGCTGATGAAAATCAAAGAATCCAGCCTTCAGTGTGGTTTACAATTCTATTTAAGGAACCTTCAAATCCTCATAACTGGATCAATAGACAACATCATGATACATGGAGAAAAGATTGACATTTCCCAGGATTTCATATTGCTTAAATCCCTTATCAATGCTCACGAAAGTATTATTGAATGACTTATTACATAGGGCAAATCTGCTGCACATAGCTCTTTAAAGTGTTGGAAAGCAAGATTTTCACTTTGAGGACTAAGGTGTATGTAGAACTAGAACAATGAAGACAGCAGAGCGATGATGCATTTGAACTACAGTGCTAGTGAAAACTCTCCAAATTCCATGAACTTGTAGAATGAGCACATCTCCTTTAGAAGAAGTAACACCACACGACCTTTAGAAGTGAAGGTCTTAGCCTTCATCTCCCATATTTTGGGCATACGCCTGGAGAAACGAGTTCCTGGAAAAGGACATCTTGCTCGATAGAGTGGAGGGGAGCACCAAAGAGGATGATTGACACTGCAGCCGCCACTCTGGGCTCAAGTAGCCGGTAGTGGGGATGCTGCAGGGTCAGCTGTGGCTTCGTCCCACCCTGCACAGAGTCGTTATGGGTCAGAACTGACTGGATGGCACCACAGGAAACACAGCAGCAGCACTTTAACTGCTAGCAAATTATGGAAGTCATCTTCAAAGACGTTTGACTCTATTCAAATCATTGAAAATGCAGTTTACATTGTGCATAGGCACGTTGATGGCATAGTGGTTGCATTGGACTGCTCCCTGCAAGCTTAGCACCAGCCACTGTGGGAGAAAAGTAGGGTTTTCTAGAACCATAAACAATTATAGTATTGGAAACTCACAGGGGAGCTCTAGCCTGTTCCACAAGATCTTGGCATAAACTCAATTACAGTGAGTTTTTTAAAGTGTATATATGCTCATATTTTATGTATCTATATATGCAAATTTGAAAAACTGATGAATATAACATAAATAATATTTCCTGAAACACTAATTGTTCCTACGCATTTACCCCCACCCCCACCCCTGGCCTCCATTTGATGTTCTAATAGCCTAGTTTGCTCTCAACTGCTAACAAAAGTTTGGCAGTTTGAATCCACCCAGCAGAGCTGCAATAAGAAAACCTGGCAATCAACTTCCATGAAAGTGCAGCTATTGAAAACCCTCTGGAGCAGTTTAATCACATAACACGTGATGTGCCCCGGAAAACAAGTCAGTCTGATGACATGAGTAACGTTACTGGGTCTTACTCCCTTTCCTGAGCAAGGACGTTTGCAGAGGCTCGCAATTTGAAGCTATTCAGACAGGCAGATCTTGTGGCAAGAAGGAAGTAACATATAAAGTACTAAAAGTAGATATTTCCATGAGCAAAAAGAGATTCCCTTGTTTCAGATTTTCTTATGTCCCCTCCAAGAATCAAGCATTTACATATTCTTCGCTATAAATAAGAGGTTCGTATCTAAATCATATGATTAAATCATATGACTTAAATCATTGCATTTTAGAATTTTAAACTACCTAAAATGTTTGGTGGCTGTTATTTTGATTAATCACTGTTATTTAGATGGGATTTATTTTCTAATTCTATTCAAACAATTTTACCCAAATGTCCACGAAATACAATTTCGATTGGGAAAATTCATGAAACTTGTTCCTAATCAGTTCCCAGGTCAACATTTACATTGTCATATTATCTTGCACCTCTGGTATGAAACAAGTTGGACCTTGCTGGGACCCATTGGTATAACATGCTATGATATTGTTAAGATTGTAATTGGGTTAATTAGTAAATAGAACAGACATATTCATTCCTAACCAAAGTATTGGTTTCAGAATATTTTTGCATAGACTTCAGATTTAGATGTGTATTGAGCTATACGTTATTATTATTCTTTTTCCGAATACACTCATCATTAGTTGAGTGTAAAATGCCACGGGAAGAGTGCGGGGCCAAGCAGTCGATGGAATCAGACCAGGAGAGTTTAAAATGCTCATTTATGTATATACAGAAGTCTCTGATAACAGTGAGTAGATATTTTTGAAAACTATCTAGCTGTCATTTTCCTCTCTGACTAGAAAAAGTATTAGTCAGAAGGTTTCCAACTTTCTACAACCGAGAAAACAAATTACGATCACAAAACTTTACTCCGTGGAATTATTCTAGGCCACGATTCTTTTATATTCTTATGTTATTTTCCATGTGTTGCCACTGATGGACAGTCGTTAATTTTAGACCCAGTGCTATAGCAACAAGTTGCCAGTGCTAGAAGGGCCCTGGCTGACATGGCAGCCGTTATAGGCTTGATTGAGATTGCTTTTGACATAGGTCAGGCGGAGCAGAAGATTGGGTCACACTGTCCTGGCAGCTGGCCTCTTCTTGCCCAAGTGCTTTAAAGAAATATGAACCTATTCAGACCATGCGGTATTGTGGTGGTAATCATTTCTAATGGAGTGTGGTTACAAGATGTTGCAGAAATATATATATCATTCCGCCCTAGTAATAGATCTTCTTCCATAGCGCAAACAGTGCTCTGTTTAACAAGAATGGCCACATTCATCTTGATCTGCCCGGTGTTAAATCTTCCATGGTTGCTCTACTGATTTCTTAAACAAAGAGCAGCAAAATGCTAAAAGATATTAGAAACCGAATAAAAAAGAATTTCTACTTATGTAAGCAGTGATTGCCATAGGTAATTTTTCCCATAAATGGATATCTTGTGATTCAAAGAAAACTCCTTTTGTTGCTATTTTAATTTTCCTTGTTTATATGAACAATTAAATAATAGCGATACTTGTAGTTAGGAAGCAAAGTGTAATATAAAATGTGATCTTCAAGATTAATTTTATATATATCATAATTGGCTTCTGCTATTCAAACAAAAAGGAAGTGGCAATATAAATGGCAAGTATAACCTACTTCAGTTCCTGAGAAGTACTATTAACTGATCAGTACCCATCCTCTTCCTCTTCTTTAGTAATCCTCACGGCCATTGAGTTGATTCTGACCCACAGTGATCCGATGAAACAGGTTGAAAATGTCCCTGTTGGTTTTCAAGACTTTTCAGCCTTCTCTTTCTGCCTCAGAGCAGGTGGCTTTGAACCGTTAACCTCTCAGGTAGCAGCCCAACATGTACCCCACTATGCAGGTGGCTTTGAACCGTTAACCTCTCAGGTAGCAGCCCAACATTTGCCCCACTAGGCTAGCCCACCGCGCCACCAGGGCTCCTTTTCCTGTGTGGCAACAAGTTTATGTTAGGTAGGGGTGTGACAGTTAAGATTTTTAGCCTTCTTTGCCCCTAGGAATGGCTAATGAAATGTAAGTGGATACTATTGGAACAATTTCTGAGAACAGCTTTAAAGGGGATTGTAAATCATCGTGCAAGTGCCGTTTTCCTCTATTCCTGTGTTCTTAACCCCAGGAACAGTGTTTGAAACTGCAATAGGCAAGATACATACTTGAGAGGCTGAGCATAAAGACATGAATGAATTGGTTTGGGTTTCTTTATGAGAGAGAAAACCCAAGAATAACTATATAAGCCACTGTTATTAAAAATCACTTTACTAACAGCATGATTCATTGTTACATGACATGACCATGTGCTATAATAACAAGATATTACTACTCCAGGTCTACAGAAGAGGATGTTTTATCTCTGTATTTGCATCCATGAAAATTTTAGATACTTCCCAGGAAGCATTAGATTTTTCAGAAAATTGTCCAAATTTATTACAACTAGACAAGAGAGTGGCCTCCATTTACTGCTATTAACAACCATTCCCTACCCTCTCCTTGCTGAGTTGTATATTAACTCTGCAAATGGGATTTGTTTAGCAGCTCCTTGCCTATAGTTGAAACACACCAATTGATTGAAGTGCAGTAAGCCTAATGTTGTAAATAATTCAGAATATCTCCCCTGGACAGAGAAAGTACAGAATAAATGGAAGGTACCACTCTGAACCCAAACATCTGCTTTCTTTTGATGTGAGGAACAGTAACAGGGCCGAAGATCAAGTTCTGAGAGGGACAGCTGGACAAACAACCTGGAACATTTGGTTTCAACTCTATTATTCCACTTCTTGCTGACTCTATGTGTATCTTATATCTGAATCTGGGAGCATTGGAGGGCAGGCTTATATACAATGCACTGCTTCAGTGATTAGATGTGTTTTGGGGAAAATTGGCACATATTCTTTGGAACATTTTTGTATATTTTAACAAAGTAATTATACACTAGAAATGTGTAAACTCGGTATTTTAAGCATGTCAGATAATGCAAAAATTATAGCCTAGTAGTTTTTTAATATCCTTGTGTCTTAGTCAATGTATGCAATCAAATTAAGTTTCAAAGAAGCTCGATGGTCCCTGAAGTGCATGTGGGATGAACTAACCACAGACATTAGAAATAGGATTGTCAAGTGTATTGGGCTGCTAGACTGTAAGCTTAGCCCAAAATGTTAAAGATTCTTTGAGAAACATCATAACAGAAAAGGAAAGGCATGTTGTGTTTTGAATAACAATAAGAAAAAATAGCAAAAGATGTCAATCCTGTCTGAATGAACATAATAGTAGTAATACAATTTAATTCTATATATTTATTTTTCTTATTTAGTCAATCAGACAAATTTACTCTAAAGATTAACTGAAAGAAAAGCAAATCAGAACATCAAGGAAAATCTATAAAATCTATAAAAAATAACACCAATAATGTAATTATTCTTATCAGATGTCCAAACACATCTCACTAAGTAAAGCCAATGATATTGCAAAATAGACGGCAAGAACAACAGAGAAAATGCAATGAAATACAGAAACAATTGTATATGAAAATTTGTGGCATAGTTTCAAAATATTTATGCTTTAATCTGGGAGAAATTATCTTTTCAATAATTGTCAAAGAAACTACTAAATAACTACAGGGAGAAAAAGCAAGCTGAAGCCTATGATGAAGCAGCCGCAGTAGAAGCCTCAATAACACAACTTTTCTTGTTAAAGCAATGAGGACTTGAAACATTTACGAATGATGATCAAGTAATTCAGCCTCCAGTATGGGTTACAACTCTGTGTAACAAAATAAAATTCCTCACAACTGAGTCAATAGATAACATCACGATAAATGAGGAAAACTTGGATCCTCAATCAATGTTCATGGAGTCAGTATTCACAAAGTCAAATATTGGACAACTATCCTGCAGAAGACTTACTGAAAGCGTTCAAGAACAAAAGTGTCACTTTATGGACTATGATTTGCCAATTCACATGCATGTGATAGCTAGATAGTAAATGGATAAGTAAAACGGGAAAGGGATTAATTCCTTTGAATTATGTTGTTCATAGTGAATATTGAAAGAACTGTGAACTGTCAGAACAAACCTGTCTTCAAGGGCAGCCAGAATGCTCTTCAGAGTGGAAGATGGGAAGATTTTGTTGTTGATGCATTTTACATATATTTGGAAAGACCAGTGTCTGGAAAAGGATGACATGCTTGGTAAAATTGAAGGGCAGAGAAAGCGGAAAACCTTGACATGTGGGTTGACACAAGAGGCGTAAACGTAAGAACCGCAAGGGTGGCATAGGCCAGGCTGGGGTTGAATAGAGGGAACCACTAGCTGGGACTCACAGGACGGCGCCTGACAGCAACAACCACGTGCACAGGACTGCTATGACTTAGAGTAGCTTGATGGCAATTAACCAAAAAGGAAAATACAATATTTGACCAGCTGTCTATGATATACATAAAATAAATCAAAATGAATTAAAGAGTCCATGTAAAAATGTAATACCATCAAATTCGAGGAAACAATATGAATCAAATTATTTGTATCTTGGGCATTGAGTAACATGGGCTAACTTTTCCTACTGATCCTTTAATATCCTGATGGCATGGAAGAATGATTGGCAAATTTGATTCTAAATTAAAACTTTCAAATATCTGGAACCTATAAGAAAATTATATTTTAACTTTATAATAGACCCAAAGGGGAAATACCATTTTACATAAAGTATTTCTAAAACTAGAGTTAACTTGAAAATGTAATAGAACTGTAGGCAAGAAATAGGAATAGACTCAAGAGTGAAACAAATGGAAACAGCCTTGATTGAGTAAAAGGAGACTCAAACTAATTTGGGAGAAGTTAAAAGTATAAGTGCACTGTGTTAGTCCAGGTAGACTAGAGAAACAAACTCATAGAGACTCTCATATGGATATAAGAGAGAGTTTTATATAAAGGGAAATTACACATTAAGAAAACATCCCCGCCCAGTCCAGATCAAGTCTATAAGTCTGATATTAGCCCATATATCTGATACCAATCAATAATGTCCTCTTCAAACTCGTGAAATATATGCAATAATGTGGAATGAAGGAGGATCACAGGGCCATGGGTTGGAAGTCTTGGGGATCCTGTGGCGGTATAAGCATCTCAGCGCTGGCAGGGGTCTCTACATGGCTTCTCCAGCTCCAGAGGTCTGGTTGCATCAGGGTAGGTCCATGTGGCTTCTCCAGCTCAGGGCACTAGCATAGTTCCATGTGTTTTATCAGTGGGTCATCTCCCAGGGAGTGAGCCTTGTCAGTAGAGAGTCTCCACGAGAGTGAGCAGAGAGAGATGTGTCTTCCACCTCCAAGGAGGAAATACAGGAGTTCCCAGAATTCTCAGGAGAAGGCCGTGCCCACACAGAGGCCTCATTGATTATATCTTGATTGACAGGACAGACTCCACCCCTTCACTCATAACCCTCTCAAACTGACCCCAGATGATGTAACTACCACATACACTGTGGATAACATTTCTCATTTTATAAATAGTCACAAACCAAAGCTTGAGCACACCCTTTGCTTTTGAGGTTGAAAGAAAGTCAGTAGTTTCAAAAAACTAGAGATTTCTACTCATTTCAGCAAATATTGATGAAAACTGTTCAAAGCACATTTATAATGAGTGGTTATTAGAATGTTAAATTTGACAACAAAGAAGGATGAGCAGTTGGAAAACATTGTCTTGGTGAGAATTTTGCTAAAACAATGATGCATCCATTGCCAGTCCCTTTTTCTCATCAGCTTGACTGGACACGTGTACCTCAGTGCATGGAGTGCACTGTGTATGAGGCCGGGTTCTCTAGAGCAGTAAAGCCAGGACACTTGTATGTGTATATTCATAGAAAGCGATTCATATTAAGAAATGGCTCACATAACTTTAGGAATGGTTAAACCGGTCCGTTCCAAACCCACAGGGCAAATGTAAGCTTGGGGCTTCTCCTGACTTGTATTGCTGAAGGGGTTATTGAATACAAAGCAGGAAGGTGAAGCAGACCACAGGCTGGTGAATGCAGACATAAATGAATTCAAGGTTGGTGGAATGCAGCCAAGGTCCTCAGTTCACTGATGACTCCTCATATTGGCAGGCAATATAATAGGAGATTAATAAAATGATGTAATCAGATGGAAAATCCAGATGCAGCAGTACCAGCAAGCTTCCACACAATGTCAATCTATACTAAGAGTGGGTGTATCATGAAGAAGACTTGCGGCCAGGCTGTGACCAGATTGAGGAATCATCGCTTTCTCATAACGGTTTGGCTGCTGCACAGAAGATACCGCCATGGAGCTGATTACCCAGTGTTTGTAGATCCTAGCATGGGAGAATCCGGGCTCACCCAAATGACGCAAAACCTACAAATCTACATTTGGTGACAGAAATGATGGAGAAATGCATTATCTTCAATCAGAACAAGATCAAAGGCTGACTGTAGAATCCAATATACAAGTTCAAGGTGACGCTTGATAAAATGCAAACAATTTCATGAAAGCAAAAATCATGAACTTTAACATAATCTATTTGAATTCAGAGATTGTTACAATAATAGATTTTTCACGTCAAATACTTTGACTGAAGAACAATTGAGTTGTGGGGTGATATTAAAGATCTCATACAAGCTGCAACCAAAAGGTCATTAAAGAGACAAACCGGAATGAAAAGGCTTAAAATGAATGTTAGCAGAGACTCTGAAACTGCTCTTGAATGTAGAATAAAACCAAAAGAACTGAACAGAATATTTCAGACTATCAAGAGAAGAAAAATTTAAATAGTATAATGTAATAAAGACCCATATTTAGAAAACCAAGAAGGGAAAGCATGCTCAGCTTTCTCAAGCTACAATGGTTGAAGAAAATTTTCAAGGTTTGACCTAGGTTACAATATTAAAATATTATATGGTTAGAGCATTGAAGAAAACCAAAAATAGAAGAACATAATACAGTATTTGTACTAAAAGGAATTAGTTGACATTCAATCTTTCAGGAGGCAGTACATGATCAAGAACCTATGGTACAGAAGGAAGGAGTTCAGACTACTCTGAAGATATTACTGGAAAACAAAAGCTCCAAGAATGTATGGAATACCAATTGAGATGTTTCGACAAATGTGTGCAATGCTAGAAATATTCATATTTGTGCCCATTCCAAAGAAAAGATGGCTGAACTCAATGCAAAATGTATTGAACAATATGATTCATGTCACCTGCCAATAAAATTTTGCTGGAGATAGTTTTAAAAATGGTTACAACAGTATACCAACTTTTTGCTTCCAGAAATTCAAGCCAGATTCAGATGAGGAAAAGGAACAAGAGAAATAATTGCTGATTATCAGAGAGAATTGAACCCACTCTCCATTTTGGGGAGGAAAGATGAAGCTTTGTGCTCCTGAAAAGATTTATAGTTTTGGAAACCTTTAAGGGACAGTTCTACTAAGTTATATTTTATGAGCTGAAATGCCAATGGAACTGGATTTGTTTCATGATTTGGATCAGGTGGGACTTGGCTGAAAGTTGAGAAGACTAGAAAGATAACCATGTGCATTTCAATGATTTAGCAATGACCTTCTGCTGTGTGAATTCTAAAATAATCATAGATAACATTTAGAAAAATAGGAGTCCCAGATATAATCATACTCTAAGCATAACCTGTACAAAGATTAAGAAGCAGTATAAAGAACAGAAATAAGTTTTAATATCAGAACTGTATATTTTTATCAAACTTGTTCAATATAAGATGATAAAATAATCTAAGAAGCTGGTCTGCATAAAGAATAGTTTGGCAATAAGATTGAAGTATGCCTCACTAATAACCTGAGATGGGCATTATATGTTATTTTGATTTTTGAAGGGAAGAGAATGTGAAATACTCACTATCACATATGTAAGACTACTGTCTTCATTGTAGATGGCAAGGTTTTTGACTTGGTAGAGAAAGAAATGAATATTAATTTCTTAGAGCTGCTCTAACAATATACGTAAAATTCTCCGGCTTACAACACACATACTTAATTTCTATAGGCCAAATGGCTGAAATTTTGTTTCACTGGGGAAAAAAATCAAAGTATTTGTAGGGTACATTTTTTCCAGAAGTTTACTTAAAATATTTTTTGTGAGGATCAAAAAAATTTTCAGTGGTAAGGTCACTGAGGTTATTTCTAAACTATTTATTTCCTTTCATATGGCAAGACAGTGATTTTTACTGACCCTTCACTGAGAATTTAGTAGAGTCCTTTGTATGAAATTTAAATGAATTTTAAAACTTTTTCTAAGAAGGTAAAAATCCGCATTTACATATGAATGATAAATTTAAGAATCATAAATAGTATTAGGTTATCTATCTATTATCTATCTATGTATCTATGTATCTATGTATCTATCTGATAGTTGTTGGTTCTAGATGCCCTGAAGGCAGTTTTGAGTCGTAGTAATGAAACACAACACAAAAGGCTGAAGCTGGTGTTTGAATGATATTGAGCTATCCTCCCAATTGATTTGTTTGAGGTCATTATTGTAGCCACTGGATTCCCTTGAAGGTCTTCCTTCTTTTTTTATTATCTTCGACTTAACCAAATATGATGTCCTTCTCCACGGACCAGGCTGTCCTGGTAAGAGAAGGTTTCCAAGGAGCAGTCTGTCTTATACTTATTCCAAGACATTTGTCTGTTCTCTGTCAGTTTTTGATTCTTTCAATATTCTTTGCCAATGCTATAATGCAAAGACATCGATCCTGTTTTTCTGGTTCACTGCACATTTTCAAATGTATACAAGGCATTTAAAAATAGCATGGTTTGGGTCAGGGATACCTTTGCCCTCAAATTGACATCTTTGCTCATTAGCACTTTAAAGAGGTGCAGCAGATTTGCCCAATGCAATGCATTGTTTGATCTCTTCAATGTTGCTTCCACATAGTTGCAAGTAAGCTGAAGTCCTAGACTACTTCAATATCTTCTCCATTTTTCATAATATTATTTATTGGTCAAAGTATGAGGATTTTTGTTTTCTTTCCATTGTAAAGTAAGTCATGCTGAATATCGTAGCCTTAGATTTTCGTCAGAAAGAGCTTCAAGTCTTCTTCACTGTCAACAACCAGAGTGTTATCATCTGCTTATCACAGGTTGTTAATGAGCTGCTTTCTAATCCTGATGCAACACAGTTTTTCCTTGTGTTAGTCTGGGAAGACTAGAGAAACAAATTCATAGACACTCATATATGTATAAGAAAGAGCTGTATTTATGAGAGCAGTTTAATATTGAGAAAACATCCCAGCCCAGTCCAGATAAAGTCCACTGTAGTCTATATGTCTGATACCAATCTATAAAGTTCTCTTCAGACTCACAAAACACATGCAATGATGCTGAAGCAGGAAGATCACAGGCTAGTGGGTGGGAAGTCTTGTGGATCCAGTGGCATTGTAAGCATCTCAGTGCTGGCTGGGGTCACCACATGGCTTTTCTGGATCCCAAGGTCTGGCTCCATCAGGCTCTCTCCATGTGTGTTCTCCACAGGGATGTCTCCCAGGGAGTGAGCATGTGTCCCGCCCCCAGAGAGCTATGAATTTCATCTCCCCAGCACCTCCAAATGAGGTCATCAAACTACGACCTGATTGACAGCCAAAATGCCACCCCTTCACTCTCAAGTTCCAAGTTGACACCAGATGATGTAACTACCATACATATAGTCCAGTTTCTCAGGTTTTTATCTCAGCATATCCGTTGAATAGTATGGTGAAAGGATACTACCCTGGTATACCTCTTTTCTAATTTGAAACCATGTAGCTCCTTTTTCTTCTATTGGAATGCAGCATTTTAGTCTATGTCCAGGTTCTGCATAAGCACAATAAGGTGTTCTGGAATTTTAATTCTCCTTTGAATCTGGCTGACAGGTTTCACAGCTACCTGTGGATGTTTTTGTTAAGTTCTATCAAGTCAATATCCCACCCATCATAAGCCTATGCACAGCAGGATGATACACTATTAGGTCTTGCTCTCTCGGCACTTGTTGATGTATAACTGCAATTTTTTTAAATTCTCTCTCTTTCTCTCATAATTTTTTAATTTAATAAGTTTCCCTAATTATTTTAAGTTCATTAAAGCTTCAAATAAGTTTAATGACAAATAATCTGGCATTATTGATGCTGACATGGACCTAATGTACGCATACAGAATCCAACTTCTGAAAATATGTGCATATTGAAAACATCTGCTTTGTTTGAACAATTTCAGTGAGTGATTCATACTACTACTGGGTATTCACACCTTACTGGTGTGGGCTGTCCTGGAAGGGATAATCTCTAAAGGTCTCCTATTGACTCAAACTTGAAACAAAGTTTGAGAATTACTGATTTTATTATTCTTTACTTAATAGTTATGAAAGAACTGCTCATCTTCTCATTTTCTTCTGAAAAATTTAAATATGTTTTAAAGAAACATTTCCCTCTAATCTTCTCATTTTCTTTTGAAAAATTTAAATATATTTTAAAGAAAAACTTTCACTAATAGATTCAATGCTACATTCCTCTTCCTGATTTATTATCCATTCATCTGCTTCTATATTCTCACAGAGTATTTCGGCAAATATTTATTTTGTTTGTTTAACTGTTTTTTCAAAGCTCTAAAATCTCTTTGCCTTTCTGGGTTTAAATCTAAAGTTTATCGTTTATTAGCTCTGTAACCATGGGAAGGTATTTAAGCCACTTTCTTTGTTGTCCTCATTTTCTTCATGTGAAAAGTAGAGATAATAATAAGCACCTTATGGAATTTGTCTTAAGTTCCATAGACAGAAACAGTTTAGAAAACCAATGGCATATTGTAATAAGCTCTATACAAATGCTTTCAATCTGTATTGTGATAATTTTTATCAAGGATCTTTGACAGATAAGACTTCTCAAAAATTCTGTTCCCTTTTCTGACTGACTGGCCCCTTTGCAGTAGCATTATTTCATTTGCAGAATTTCCTGCCTTACGAATACCCATTTCCCATGATGTAAGACTCAAACTCACTTTTCTTAGCCTCCCTTGCAGGGAATCGTTCATTGTACCTTCTGAGCTCTACCTGCAACACCCATCTTGGTGATCTGCCTAGTCAGGAGACAGCATTGTGCAGAAGTTTCTGATCAAGCCAGTTTGAAAGGCATCAGGCATCTGGGAGCTATTTTCCCAGATGTTCCGCTGTCCTGGCCCAGAAGCTGGATGTCAGCCTTGCATGTCAAACAGGAGACAGTTGCTGTTTCCATAGAAATACCTGCAGTCTCGCTGTCGAATCATTCTTTTCTTGTTCAGCATTCTGGAGATCCTATTGACTACGTCATGTACACAATTGACTTTTTTGGTGTCAGCACTATGTTGAAACTGAACAAGCGCTCTTCCGTATAAGCCCTGGCGGCAAAGAAATGGACATTGACCTGCAGGAAATGGAGAATGAGAAGGGCACAATGAGAAGGTGCTCCCTGGGTCTGAGCCCCACAGCGCACAGAGACGTATCCCATCATTTCTCCTCACCTTCAGCTCTGATGACGTGTATGCTTCTTTAGCTAGTTCTCACTATTTCTTCTGTTTTGCACTCTTTCCTCTTTCAAACCTCCTTTGAAATATAACTTACTTCCAGCTCCGGTGGCCTTTTCACAGCTGTTTTAGGAGCGAGAACCAAACTCTGTGTGATTTTTCAAATTTTGCTGAAAACAGACTTCTTTTTATATTTTAAGGATACAAGTAGTTTAAAAATTACATCATACAAACTCTATAAACACATATGAAAGTAATGGTAGGATCTGTAATAGGAATTTCAGATGTGTGTCATTTAACACGCATGCTAGAACCTCTGAAATAGGGAATTATGTGCTGTGGATGCGTGTGAACACACAAGAGAGTTGCCTGTTGGTTATGTGGGATCTCTCAGTAATACCACTGTTGCAAGGAGCAGCGCAAAACCCAGCTTCAACGCCGCCTGCCTTGTAGGATCCCAACTGAGCCCTGTTTCCAGCTGGCAGGCTGGGCCACCACACTTATCAGCAGCTTTCTACCTTCCTTCTGCCGGTTCTATTCCTTCAGGAAGGGCTTTAACCATTGCCAGCCTCCCCTGCTGCTACTCCACCTCCATTCGTGCTTCTGGACCAGTGGTTCTCAACCTTCCTCATGCACGGCCTTTTAATACAGTTCCTCGTGTTGTAGTGACCCCCAACCATTAAATTATTTTCTATAAAAAATCATTTTATTGGGGGCTCGTACAATTTTAAAAATCATTTTATTGGGGCCCTGTAAGAGTCTTATCACAATCCATACATCCACCCATTGTGTCAAGCACATTTGTATATTTGTTGCCATCATCATTCTAAAACTTTTGCCTTCTACTTGAGCCCTTAATATCAGCTTCTCATTTTCCCCCTCCCTCCCCACTCCCCTTTCCTTCATGAACCCTTCATAATTCATAAATGATTGTTATTTTGTCATATCTTACACTGTCTGATGTCTCCCTTCACCCACTTTTCTGTTGTCCCTCCCCCAGGGAGGAGGTTATATGTCGATCCCCCTTTTTCACCCCACCTTCCCTCCACCCTCGCTACAGTTATGAATTGGGGGACCGCTAAGGTGGAGAACCGCTGCTCTAGACATTAGAGGCTTTCCTGTCCTCCTCGCATCACCATTGTAGCTAGGTGGGTAGGTGGTTGTTGAGTGGTTGTCAGCCTGGTCTCAGGTTGAGGCTCGATGTGCGGGATTCCCAGGTCAAATGAGGCAGCAGCCTCGATGGAACATTCTTTGCTTTGGCCTGAGATTAGCTCGGAATGGGTGGCTGGGGCACTCCAGTCCCCTCTCCTTGTTCCCCAGAATTGGGGTGGCTGCAGGACTTGGGAGCTGGTGAAAAAAAGATTAGATCTTAGTACTTGGCCAATCTGTCCAATATCCTGTTCTATTAGAGATTTTAAACTTAATTATAACCATACGGCACTCACTTATACAGTTGTGTGGTGCTGAATTTATATGAAGCAATACATACTACTTTTATTTCCATTGCCACTAGCATTGAATTGACTCTTACTGGTAGCTAACCTATAGGAGCATGAGAACTAAATTTACTAGGCTGTAAATCTGTATTGGGACAGGCAGTTCATGGGTTTGAACCACCTACCTTGCAGTTAGCAGAACAACACATAACCCGCCACAGCACTGGAAACATACTTAGAATCCCATAGCATTTTTTTATGAGACTTAACACTAGGAATAATTGACAATGTCACTTGAGATTCCCACTCTTTGGTTCATGCAACACATATATATTGAGCATCTGCAGTATGTAGTGGTATGTGGTGGTATGTGGTGGGTTGATACTAATTAATAAAATAACTTTATATTCTTGAGGTACAATGAGAAGTAATACAGTTTTATAAACTGTTTTTCATAATTAAACTGTTTTTGTAATTGATAATTAAAATAGAATACGATAAACACAATAATAGGGTATGAACCAAGTATTGGGAACAAAGAAAATAATGATTTATTAATTTAGCCTGGGGGAAATCTGTAACACTTCCTTTTTATTAATTAATCATTTTATTGGGGGCTCTTACAGTTCTTATAACAATCCATACATCAATTTTATCAGACACATTTGCATATACCTTGCCATCATCATTTTCAAATCATTTTTGTTCTGCTTGGTCCCTTGGTATCAGCTCCTCTTTTCCCCCTCCTTCTCCCACCCTCCCACCCGCTTCCTAGCTCATCAGTAAGTTTCTCCTCATTCCGCATGTCCTAACCAGGACTATAAGATGCATTATGGATGCTGGATCTCCTTCTTCCTCCTAAGGTCAGCTATACAGAACTCCCCCAAATTCCAATAGATTTAAGTAAGCTCAACGCTGGTGAAAATTCAGAGGTTGTATAATCTAACCTCATTTTATACCTGTTAAAAGTTAGGCCCCAGGAAATTTAGAGCATTTCCTCCAAGTACGATGAATTCATGGAAGATTTGAGATTCCGAGCCTTTACCTACCGAAAGACTGCTACTGTCTACCTAGACGGGGAAGCGTTTATGTTATCCTGGGATTTAAGAGAGCTGTCACATAGGCAGAAGGGCAATAAACTTGGATTTAGAAGCCTTTCACATTGCATTGTTTTTAAATGTTTGCTATTTATTAGATAAAATTATATGAATTTCGAAATCACTCCAGCTTTCTACAAAGGCTTGAAGAAAAATAGTTTATCGGGGTTTGGGATAATATGGTAGAATCTTAAAGCACTGTGGCTAGGTTTACACAGATTTATTCAGGGTTATTTTTTTTTTTGGTCTTGTACTGGAGATTTTGGAAGATTCCTTTAATGTAGCATTGACAGGAGTATTGCTTTTCTTTCTTTTTAATTAAAAGATCATTTTATTGAGGGCTCTTACACTCTTATTATAACAACCCATACATCAATTGTGTCAACCATATTTGTACATATGTTGCCATCATTCTTTTTTAGACATTTACTTTCTGTTGAGCCTTTGGTATCAGCTCCTCTTTTTTACCTCCCTTCCCTTCACCCCACCATCGTGACCTCTTGATAAATTATAAATTATTGCTATTTTAATATCTTATACCGACAGCTGTCTTCCTTCCCTTATGGTTTCTGTTTGTCTCCCTAGAAGGGTGTATGTGGTTAAGTGTCAATCATTGCAATGGATTCCCGCTTGTTCCCCGCTGTTACCCAGTCCTGATGACACCTCATGCTCCCACAGGCTGCTGTGCTTCTGGCATGTGGGCGTATCGCCTCTCTGTTAGATGGTCCCTTGTTGAACTTCAAGCCTTTAAGACCCCAGATGCTATATCTTTTGATAGCCTGGCAAAATCAGCTTTATTCACCACATTGGCTTATGTACCCATTTTGTCTTCAGCGATTGGGCCAGGAGGATGAGCAGCATCACAGAACACCAGTTTGTTAGAGCAAAGTGTTCTTGCATTGAGGGAAGTTATGAGTAGAGGCCTGAAGTCCATCCACTACCTCAGGGTATTGCCATATAAATATATGCACCTAGGCCAGTACATCTATATTTATGAATTACTATATTTACATATGTACACACCTATGCTGATACCTCCATCCATAGCTTTCTTCCTATGTCATTTCTCTGTTTCCTTTTACCTTCTTCCTGCCCCACTATCAAGCTTTCCCTACTTCCATCTCTTAGTGCTTCCTCTCTGCTAGATTTTTGTTGCGACACTACCCCCAGGATCTCCACGCCCTCCTTGTTGTTGATTTTAATTCCCTTGTTGTTCTCCTGTCTATGGAATTGTTTGCTCTCTACTTCCTTCTCTCCCAAGTCTCTCTGGGACTGTTGGTCCTTTTGCTTTCTCCTAGAATTTGCTTCTCATGCCTATCTTATATAAATAGGTAAACCAACAATAACAGAGACCAAACAAAAAGAAAACAAAAGAATAGAAAAAAGAAAAAAAAACATACATAATTCTGGGGCTGTCTGTTGACCTTTATGACGATCTCCCCATGGGTCCTGGGGGAATTCTGGGAAATGCCCCTCCTGAAGTCTATTTGGGGGTCTCTAGAGGTTTTGTGGCATGGGTTTGCTCCTCTGCTGATCTGCTGTGGTTTTCTTATCTGCCCGCCCCACAAGCTGGATGCAGGGTTTGCAGACCAGACTACCCCAGCTGTGTGTCCTCTGTCACAATATGCTCCAGTGAGGGGACAGCGGCAGCATATCTTGAGCTATTGCCCCCGCTACAGCCCTCTCTGGGCCTTAGCAGCTCCATGCAGGGACGTTGTCCTCTGGACTTGGTGTGCTGATATGGGGTCTACACTGCCCCTTTCTCTTTTTCCCCTTGGTTTGCGTCCTGTGGTTATGTATTGTTTTTCAATCCATTGTTACATTCATTTCATTTTTAATATTTTTCTTAAAGATTGATTTTTCTTGGGCTTTATACTCTATATTGTTTCACATTGACTGAATGATTGGTTTATTCTCTTACTGAAGTCCCTAAAATGGTAAGAAAACGATTAACACCTATTAAGCATCTGCTATGCTAGGCAGTATGCTAGATGCGTTATTATATGACTTTTAAAATCCTACCAAAATGATTCCTATTTTCCAGTTTATCACAGAATCATTTAAACTGCTTACTCAATATTTTTTCAAAACGCCCAGAGCAACCCCATTAAAATGAGAATAAACATATTTTCATATTTACCTACAAACAGCATTCTTTACAATTTTGAGAGTCTTGCATTTTCCTTAGGCGTCTTTTCCTTTATTATCTTACTCACGACCACTGAATCCATGCTGACTCAATGTGGATTTCTGAGCCGGTAACTGTCTAAGGGGTAGACAGTCCAGTCTTTCTCCCACAGAGCTGCTGGTGGTTTCGACCTGCTGACCACATGGATTGTAGCCCAAAGTTTAACCACTACACCAATATCTTACAGAACTTATTTCAGAATTTCTTGCATTACAGATTGTGTGTGTTATTCATTCTCTCGGCTTCTGTTTTATTTATTGTATCCATTTTTGAAATATAATTTCATACTACATAATTCTGAAGAGTCTTGGTGGCACTGTGAGATAGCATTGAGCTGCCATGATACCACTTGGCTGACAGTTTGAATTATCCAGATCTCTATGAGAGAAAGATTTAACTATGCGCCCTGACAGATTACAGCCAAGAAAACAATGTGGGGCAGTGACATTTTTCCACCATGAGTGGGGAAAGTGAACACCTATGTGTAGAAAGAGTAAATATGGAATCCTTTTAATAAAGCAGATAGACATATGACTACTGTACTTGGAGTAGGGGTTACACGTGTGGCTACTGCAAACTGAACTGCTTCTTGGCTATACAGTATGGTCCCTGCTCAGCCCAAGGTGCGAGGCGGAGCCATTTGAAAATAGCTTAATTACCACAGTGAGAATCACAAGAGCAACCTTAGTCACACATATACACTTATAATAGATGGCCATTCATTTGGTGCATAAGTTTCAAGAAAACATAATAACACCCATGGTATGCTCTCATTGTACTGAAGAACAGACATATGTAGAAGCAGGTACAAAAACAATGTTAAAACAATGATTACAAATAAATGCTAGCAGAGGCATATGATAAGAAGTTGTGTTTTTCTGGGGGCTTTTTTGTGGGGTGGAGGTTGGTGAAGGCTGGGAAAGTTTCACTATGGGAATGGAAATCCATATGTGTGAGAGAAAATAACAGAATAGTCTGTTTTTCTCTAGAAAATACAAAGATCTCCTGTGACTTGAGGTTCTGGATGCACCAGAGCTGGAGTGAGAGTTGTTTCATTAGAATTTAGATGACTATGTTTCAAAATATCTGATTTTTAGAAAGGCAACATTAGCAGCCATTTGAAAAACAATTTACAACAAAGGTTCTTAATCCAAGCTTTCCATTAGAATCCTGTCAGCGATTCTGAGTGTGCATTTGAGTCTGAGTTTGAATCTAGCAGAGACATTGGAATCTTATAAAGCTCTATATATGTAAATCTCACAGCGTTCTTTATTGTATATTATCCAGTATCCTCTTGCTGTGTTTGAATAGCTATCTCTTGGTCTATGTTTTCGTTCCACAGGAGCATAATTAATGTTCTGGAATTTAGATTCTTTCTAATGCTATCCACAGTTTGTTGTGACTCGGTCACACACTTTTGCAAAGTCAATGAAACACAGGTGAACATTTTATCTACTATTCTCTGGTGCTTTCAGCCAAGATCCAGCTACATTCGAAATGAAAGTCCTCTTTAACATGTCTGTTTAGGAAACTGGCTTGAATTTCTTGCATTTCCTAAGTAGGTGCTGTTGCAAACACTTCTGAATTATCTTAAATTTTAAAATCGATTTAATATGCGAATATTGTGCGTAGCACGCCTCAGAGGCTGCATCAGTGCGGTCCCATTAGGCAACTCCACTGGGTTGCCTGGACTCTTCCCCGGTCCAGTTGTAACCCGAGAACTTGTAATACTTGTAGCCTGAGGATTTGGTGTCCGAGGAAGTGGAAGACAGCTGCACCAAGATCGTCGAACTGTTGCTAGGTAGATAAACAGGGCCTTGCTATATCAGTGCCCTATATGCTGTATTAAGATAGGTATGATTCGGCAAACCTGTGATGGAGATTCTGTTTTATTTCCTTTGGGTTGTTGTTTGTTTATATTAGGTGTATCTAAGAGGTGTTATGTCATTGGAGGTCACCCTTTTAAAGGTATGATATACATTGTTTTGTTTTTTTGGTAATAAAACCCAGGATTGATGAATCTCTAGGGCCAGCATGTAGAATAAGGGTTTCACTGTGGTGATGGTGGCAGTGGTGGATACAGGGGTGGTGGAGGATGTGTGTGTAAAAGGGAGGCAATGTCAAGGAGTCCAGGAAGAAAAACTATGTTTAGAAACTGATTGTGGAAGCAATTGTACAATTCTGCTGGATGTGACTCAACTAAGAAATGATATGATACATGTATTAACTTCCAAGTAAAAATAACAACAACATCATAGATCTGGGTATGGGTTTTGGGCTTGCACTAAATCCTAGCTCCAACTTAACAACAACTAGTTCTTATATCATGGCCCTGCTCAATACTCACCTTCAGGAAAGGAACGCAGAAGACAGGGGTGCTGTAGCAAAATTTAGTGAAGAAATTTGATGGTGCCCAGCCATCAGATACAATAGCATCTGGGGTTCAAAGGCTTGCCTCCAAATAAGCAACCGTCTAAGTGGGACGACAACTAAATCCAGATGCTGTCAACTAAGCACACCATCATCAGTTACCAATGCATTTTAAATCATCCAATCTGAACTTGAAGGAGGGATTAGTATTGGGACCAGAGGCTAAACTGTGAGACAGCAGTTTGCAGGAGGCTATGGCTGAGTGTGGGAGCCCAGGAATCATTTGTGGGCACCACCCAGGGAGCAAGCCTCCAGTGAACATCCTTTAATCATAACTGAGATATGGGAGGGAAGCGGTTATTAGCAGAGCGCATTGGAGAGATGCATACAGAGGAACAAAGGGATAAAACTGACTTGGACAGTTAGACCTTTGTCAGTTGATCTTTCTCAGATGCACATTAGGCCTGATGTGGTTTTCAAAATTTTCTGTATTCTTGTTTTGTTTTTGATTATCCATATTAGGGTATATCTCCGAATTGTCTGGTCATTGGGGGTCAGCCTCATGAAGTTGCCTTACATGTTTTTCGGGGTGTTCTGGTATATGAAACCCAGAATTTATGAACCTTCAGGGACAGCGAGTGGAATAAGAATTTCAGAAGGGGAGGGGGTGTCAGTAAACAGCTTGACTACGTCTAGGAGACAAAGAAGGACAAGAATGTTTGGGAACTGATTGTCGCAGCAAGGGTACAATTATGCTTGGTGTGATTGACTATGGAATGATATGATGTATGTATTAACTCCCAATTAAAAATATTCTTAAATGAGAAAATTGTTTGACCATATTTATTAAATCTGTATTTTGAGCAAATAATCTGCGAAGTAAGACTACACGAACAAGAATGCTGTAACAGGAAAGCTCACTAATTCCTTCGGTAATACAGATGAAACCGCCTTGCTCGCCAGAAAGGAGGAGGACTTGAAGCACTTCCTGATGAAAACCAAAGATTAGCACCTTCAAGATCAAGTCTCCCACAACACTGAGAAAGGGAAAATTCTCACAACTGAGCCACGAAGTGCAATCCTTATACATGGATAAACCATTAGGGTTGTCAAGGATTTCGTTTCACTTGGATCCACAATCAGCACCCATGGAAACAATCCTGAAGATTGTAAATCCAACCATATGCACATTAGGCAAATCTGTCACAAAGACCATCTCTAAGGAATTAAAGAGCTAAGGACTAAAATGCTCCTGATCCAAGCCATGATACTTTCAATCACCGATTAACCCGCAAACGCTGGAGAGCAAATCAAAGAAGACCGAAGAAGATTGCTGCATTTGGAGCATGGTGCTTTCAAGAAATATTGACTACATCATAGATTGCCATAACAATGAGCAGATCTGGGTGGGGAGAAGAGCAGCTGGGTTATTAGTTAGAAATGAGGATGGTAGGATTTGGTCTCCTATACTTTGGGCGTGTTACTAGGAGTCACCAGTCCCTGGAGAAAGACACCGCGGTTAGTAAAGTAAAGGGTCAGCAAAAAAAAGTAATAATTTGAATAAGATTTATGTTAGCCCCGTGGCTTCAACAATGGGGTCAGACGGGACAATCTGTGAGAAGAGAACACAGAAAAGATAGTGTTTCATTCACTGTCCACAGGGTTGCTACGAGTAGAACCCACTGACTGTCACCTAACACGGACACGTTTGTGCAACTTGCAGCAATGCTTGAGAAGAACAGCTTACAAAGGCAAGATCAATTAAACAGAAAGCAATGGAATATGATGGTATTTACTGGGACTGATAAAAACAAAGAAGTATCAAACAATCTCTTGTCTTTGACCCTACAGGGCAGAATAAAAGTTCCCCAGAGGGCTTCCCAGGCTGTAAATCTTTATGAAAGCCACTTGTGACATCTTCCCTGCACAGAAGGATGGATGGTTCTAGACCCTGTGTTTTGGCTAGGAAAAATGCGTATCCAGTGTCCCCCAGCATTGGTAGACCACATTAATTCAAACAAAGGTTGTGGGAAAGAGGAAGGAAAAATAGCTATTAGAGGCACAGTTCAAGTTTGATGTGCATCAGAATTGCCTGGGATATTAGTTTTAAATGAAGTTTTTAAAAATATGGCCTTTTAAATCATTCCATTTTTCAATAAAGTTTCATATCCATTTTTAACAACTGCATCCACAGGTAGTTCTGAATCCGAAGACATGAAGACCACATTTCAAAAGACAAGGAGTTCAAGAGCTACTGGGAATGTGGCTTGGATTTGGGGAGAATGAAGCACAAATATTTTAGACACACAAAGTTGCAATTTATTTTACATAATAGAAAATAAAGATTATGGAAAAATAAAAGAAATGCTCATCCATTTTCAACTTTGTGTACATATATTTTTATAAATTCATATCCATCTAGAGAAACATATCCCACACTGTAAGAATATTTTTCTGTTTAATAAACAAACATTAAATTAATTGATTATGTTGATATTATCTCCGTTTTAATAATGTCACAATATTGATTGGTTTTTGATGGATTTATTTTATTTCATAAGATTAGTTTAACAACAACTTATTATTTATTCTTATCATTAACTGAGAAAGGCTGAATCTCTCTATTCATAAATCCAGCCACAATATTTTCTTCCCAGAATTAGTAGTAAATGTCATAAAATAATATTTTTCCTCAAGATAGTTTAAGCTGCTGGAGCACATAGTGTTGGAAACTACAAATGCTATTGATTTGAGCACACTACTTTCAGAATTAGATTGATGGAACCATCCACTCTATATTTCAAAATGTTTACTTTAAAAGAATCTATCAGAATACTTACTTACGACAGATGTGTTTGGGTTATTTTCAATATTCATGCCTCCTGACTGCTGTAGGTGACTTTGGCCATTCCTTGCTTCTTCAACACAACCCTTTTTACACAACATCCTTCCTCTGTGCAAAGCGGGTAGGAACTAGGAGGGGAAAAAAGAGTGGTGGTCAAGAGGGCTTTTGTAAAAGCTCAACAATGTATCTTTTGAGATTACCTTTTGAAACAATTTAATAACATTACAGTTTACTCTTCCCACAGAATTATGAGTAACTCTTTTTCATATCCCCAAATTTTATTTCAAAGTAACATCGTTGAATATGAAACATCTTCATTATTTAGTAATTTAGGCTGTCACTCTCATTATTTTGCAAAACCGCACACTCATGTTTTCTGTGAAATTAAATTTACATAGCTATGTCTGACTAATGCTGAATTACCTCTGAAATATTTGAAATTTAGCTAAAATGTCTGCGTACACACATACACACACAAACGTGCTGCAATGGGGTTACTACTGACTAATGATGGCACCATATATTATACAGTATAACAGCTCCACAGTATTTTCTTAATTGTAGACTTTATGGAAGCATATCACCAGGATTTTTCCCCATGGTGTCACAGGGTGAGTTTTTTATTTGACAACCTTTTAACTACGATTCAAGAACAAATTGTTAGTGTTACTACACACACACACACACACACACACACACAGGAATAAGTTGAGGTAGATAAAGAAATGAGTTTAGAGCGTTTGAAGATTACTGATAAAAAGAGTACAGAATATATAGAAAAGAGATAAAAATACATGAAAGAAAGAAAAATCTCTTGAACAAAGGACAAAGTGTACTATAGATATTCAATGTGATTTCCATATCATATACGATACCTCCACTATCCATACTTGTGTCAAACAACAACTAACACTTGTGTGTCATTTGTATTATTGTATTATTGTCATGGCTTGTGTGTTGCTGTGATGCTGGGATATATGTCACTGGTCTCTCAAATACCAACAGGGTTACCAAAAGTAGACAGGTTTCAGCAGAGCTTCCAGACTAATCACAGAGTGAAGACGGAACTGAATGTCCACTTTGTAGTAACTGACCATGACAAACTAATTCAAAGCATGGATTCATTGCCAGATACCGGAGGCCTAATGTCTAGATGCAGAGCATTTTCAGAGTATCCGGAGGATAGCCCCTAAGATCAAAACGCACTGCAAAGAGGAAAGAGGCAGAGTCGCCTTCTCCTTAGTAAAAGCAGCCATAACAAAGTGAATGGAGTAGGCGCCCAGGTGTGAAGGCTGTGGGAATAAAGCCCCGGGGCCTTCCTATGCTATGGAGGCATGACTCAAACAGGAAGAAAGAGCTGCAATGTTGTGGTAATGATCAAAGCTTAAAATGAAAATATATGAATTTAGGAAAACTGGAAATTATCAAAAATAAAATGGAACCTGTTAGTGGGCTGAAATGGACTGATAGTGGATATTTTGAATTCAGAAAATTACAGGTTTACTATGCTAGGAATGACACAAACCAGAGGAATGGCTGGCATCCATTGCCTACATGGACAGTTCAAGATCTATCTTGAATTACAATGCTTCCTGTGAGTGGATCACATCTATCCATATTCAAGCTAATCCATTCAAGACTATACTTGAAATATATGCACCAATCACTAGAGACAGTGATGAATAAGTTTAATCCTAGCAATATTTTGGTCTGAAATTGATAAAAAATTCAATCAGGATGCATTGATAATTATTGGCGATTGGAATGCAAAAGTTGGGGAAAAATAGAGGAAGGAACAGCAGTTGGAAAATATGGTCTTGGTGATAGGAATGCAGCTGAGGATTGCATGGTAGAATCGTGCAAGAACAACTACTTGTTCATAGCAAATAACTTTTTTCAACAACACAAGTGGAGATTAATCACATGGAATTATCCATCTGGAATACATAGAAATAAAATGCTACATTTGTGGAAAGACAATATAGAGAAATTCAATATCAGCAGCTAAAACCAGTTGAGGGGCTGTATAGAACAACCCAATTTCTTATATGTAAGTTCAAGTTGAAGCTACAGAAATTTCAAAGACATCCATGAAACCACCATACAGGCTTGAGTCGATTCCACTGGAAATTCAGTAACAAGAACAGATTTGCTGTATTGCTCATTAATGACAGAGCAGATGAGCCAAGAGAAGACATCAAGAACATCATTTATGAAGAAAGCAAAAGGTCATTAAAAACACAGGAAAGAAAAGATTGAAGTGGATGTCAAGACACTCTGAAACTTGATTTTAATCATACGCTCATAGTAGTGTTTGGCTGGGTTGACCAGAGAAACAAATTTAGTGAGACTCATATGTGTAAGAAAGAGCTTTATATCACAGTTTTATAGTGAGAAAACATCCCAGTTAGGTTTAACTCAAGTCCGTAAGTCTGATACTGGTCTGTAAATCTCCCTCCAGACTCACACAGCCCCCTGCAATAACGCAGAATGCAGAAAGATCAAAGTCTGGTGGGTGAAACGTCTTGTGGATTTCATGGCGATGGCTGTATCACAAGGCTGGGGCAGGTCTCAGTTTGGTTCACCAAAGGAAAGTGAAGGCAGAGAGAAAGGAGGACGGCCCCAGGACCCTCCTATAAGTAGGCCACACCCACAAGGAGACATCATCAGGCTGTGACTTGAATGACAGGCTAGACTCCACCCCACACTCTAAATATCAATTTGCCATGAAATTATGTAAGTACCACAAATAACTAAGGCAAATGGAAACATTATAAAGTCAAAGAGCTGAATAGAAAATGTCAAAGGGTATCTTGAGAAGACAAAGTAAAATATTGTCTTGCAATGTGCAAAGACCAAGAGGAAGAAAATCAAGTGAAAGAACATGTTCATCATATGTTAAATAACAACTTTGATGAGCCTGAACCCAGAAATACTAGAGGGTGTCCTACTTCCACCAGTGACTGTTCTGACTAGGGTCATGACACGAGGTACAGAATGAAAAGGAAGAAAGAAATGGGGGGAAAGCACAAAACCAAAATAAAACCGAATAAAACATCGAATCAATTCTAACTCACAGGGACCCTATGAAGGGTTTAGAAAGCTGTATATCTTTATGGGAGTCAATAGTTTCATCTTTCTCCTTTGGGAGATGGGTGGATGTGAACCACTAACCTTCCAACACTTATTCAATATAGGGAGAGAAAAGTAAAATAATATTCAAATTTATATGAATGATCAGATTTATTGGTGTCATAGAGTCAGGTGTAGCCCCCATGGTATGTCTCTTAAAGAGTCTTCTTAGAAATAGAGGAACTCCTAATAATCACCTTTGCATGATAGAGAGAGAGAAGAAGGAAGAAAAAACTGAAAGAAAGGAGGAAGGGAGAAAGGATAGAACAAGCCTGTGAAGTGAACAATGCTGGCAGTGAACATCCTCCTGTGAACAATTAATGATATAAAACCCAAAGGCCAGAATTTTCCCAAAAGGAAATTTTAAGAAGTAGAGAATGCATGAATGAAAACAGAAAACTCAAGATAGAAATGGAAAAAGTGCTTACACATTGTGGGTACTGCAACAAATGCTACATGACAATCTGCGTATAAATTGTTGAATTGAAAACTAATTTACTCTGAAAACTTTCACTTAAACTACAAGAATTTACAGTGATTATATAAAGTTTAAATAATAAAGCCTGGTTTTTAATTGTTATTTGATTTTTTTTACTGAGGGGGTGGTTATGTGCTTTAAGATAAAATAGAAAATTAAAGAAAACAGCCAAAAATAAATAAAAATATTTTCTTTGCACATACAATTAAGCTTAGAATAGAACAAGTAAAAGCAGCCAGATATTTTTTTATAATTTTATCACCATTGAAATTGTAGTGGTGGTAGTGGATTTTGAATGCAATAGACAGAATTTACAGCACGTGGGAGCTTAGAATACAGCTTTCTGCATTTGTGATTATGATTATGTAATAAATGACTAACTTAGGGTATCTTGTAAGCTGATATGCTTCTTGAAATATGACAAAAGATAGAGGGATTTTATAAAAATTATACTGCTTTCAAATGTATTTATTTATTTTTTTCACCAAGAATAAAACAGCCCAGTCTGAGACTGCATTTTCCAGAGGGAAAAACAAATTGTACATTAAAATGTGAGAAATGAGAGATAACTATAAAGAAGAAATGGAGAGAAGTGCCTGAAATTGTCTTCCTTCCTCCCACCCTTCTTCTCTTCCCTCCTGCCCCTCCTATTTTCCTTCCTCTATTCTATTTATTCTACCCTGAAAGACATCTGATTTTGAAAATAAATTGGAATCAATTCTGAAAATAAAGGGATTAGAACAGAAGAGTTTCAAATTTCCAAGTTTTTCCTATCAATGAAAGTTAAATAAGTGATCTGGGGACTCGTATATTTCAGTATGATGCTTGAGCAGATTTTAGAATCCAAGAATCGGGCAAAGGGATCCTGAGAAGCAAAAAAAAAAAAAAAAAAGAAGAAGAAGAACATGATGAAAGGTCGTGCAAATCAGTGGTAATTTTAGAATTCCTACATTGATCCTTGTCATAAATTTAAATCTCCCAAAAGCAGTGATTCTATACAGCACTGCCTCACTCTGTTTATTAAGGATGCTGAGACATATAGCCATGTGAGAGTAACCATGTGCTGCTGATGTTTCTCTGACTTGCAAATAGTGGATAGAATTGACACACACAAACAAAATCCTGGCAACTATCAGACTTTAAGCAAAACAATAAGCCCACTGCCTTGAAAGTCCATTCTTACTCATCCCATTAAAATGTACTACCATTAAGTTGGTTCTGGCTCATATTGACTCAATATAGTGTGGAGCAAATAGCTTCACCTTTCATCAGCAGAGCTCTTAGTGGTTTTGAACCACTGGCCTGTAGTGAGCAGTCCAATATTTATCTTAGACAGCACCACCAGAACTCCATTCTTACAACAGAATTTCTCCTAGGACTTCTGAGACCATGAGTATGTATCAGAACAGATCACCTCACCTCTCTCCCACAGAGCTGCTAGTCGGATTGAACTACCAACTTTGCAGTTACTGGTCCAACACTTAACCTATGGCACTAGCAGGGATCCTTGAGAAAAGCAATAAATAATTTAAATCATGGTATGGATACATTTTGATTTTTGATATTTACTGTGTACAACACCACAATTCCATTGAGACCTGGGAGCCCTGCTTCTATGAAGTTTAACGTTAACATGCTTCTGAGTAGCTGATGTATGAGCCTGGTTCACATTCTTACATATACTTTCTCTTTTCACTCAGGCCTCCAGATCGATTCTGGAATTAAGGATTATTCCAATTCTAAATTCTACAGATAAAAGCAGAGATTGAGAATCAAAGGCAATTTTGTCAAGGTCACAGTTGTAGGACTTGATGCATCAGAGATATCGATGCACAATATTTTCGTCCCCTTTGCCAGGCCATTAGCCACTGTAGAAAGGGAACCGAGGGAAACAGGATTACTGAGCTACTTAGAACTTTGCCTAGAACAAATCACTTGCTTTTTTCAGATGAAAAACTGAAACTCAGTGAGAAAGTAAGTGGCTTGTTCAAATTCAGGGAGTACAGGGTTGCACTTTGGCAGTCAACCATAAGGTCAGCAACTCAAAACCACCAGCCACTCACTGGAAGAAAAATAAGGCTCTTTACTCTTACAATGAGTTACACTCTCAGAAACCCACAGATCAGTCCTACGCTATCACTGTGAGTAGGAATCAACTGAATGGCAGGGAGAGTTACTCAATGGCAAGGGTCAACTAGACCTAAATTACTACTCTCCTGACTCCTGTAGGCCCTTAGGCTGCTTGTCTGTGCTTTCCATCTCTTATCTCTTCCACCTCTTGATCATAACGATTCTTACATGGTACTTTCAAGACATTAGGATTTTTCTTCAGTGGAGCTGACTTATATGAATAAGAATGTGGCATGACATGGGAGGAAGGCCTGTTGACCACCTGTGATTTGCAGGTGGCACGATCTTGCTTGCTGAAAGGGAAGATCCTTGGAGCTCTGGCTGATGAAGATCAAAGATTCCAGCCCAGTATGGAGCTTGACTCAGTGTCGACATCAGAATCCTCAGGTCCAGGCCAATAGGTAACACCACGATGAACAGAGAAAGGCTGAAGTTGCCAAGGGTTTTGTCTCTTGGATCCGCCATCAGGACTCGGGGAAGCAGCAGTGACGCGGTCCAAAGAAGAGTTGCATCAGGTAAATTTGCTGCTGCACAAGACCTCTTTGGAGTCCTGCAAAGTAAGGATGCTATTGAAGAGCTAAGGAGCTCCTTAGTCAGGGTGTTTTCAATTGCCTCCTCTTCGTGTGGGAGTTGGGCATTAAATGAAAAAGACCGAAGAATCGGTGCATTGAAACCGCGGTGCTGGAGAACACTGACAGTGCCATGGACTGCTGAAAGGACAGACAAACCCGTCTTGGAAGAAGTGTGGCCACAGCGGTCCTATGGCGAGACTTCTTCTTACATACTCTGGACCTGTCGAGAGAAACCAGTCTCTGGAGAAGGACATCAGTTTTGGAAACGAGAGGGGCATGACGGAGAGGAAGGTCCTCTAGGAGGTGAATTGACACCGGCTGCAATGATGGGCGTAGGCATAGGAACAGGATGTTGGCAAGGAACGGGCAGCTTTTCATTCTGTTTTGTAGAAAGTCCTTATGGATTAGAACCAGCTCGATAGCATGTAACAATAACAACAGGTACCTATAGACTAAGTCATGTAATTTTATAAGGCATGCTCTTTAATGACAACGTTTGTATTTCATTTCTTAAAGAATCTCTTAAGTTTTCAGTGACCCTTTTGTGCTGTCGTTTCTGACATAGAAAAATCTGAATCTCCATGGAGCTGCTTAAGGGGTATCATTATAAACCGCAGTAAAAGCTGTGCAAGCACTTGAAACTAAATTCATTCCAGTGCCCCTGAAATCACCAATCTTGAAACAACATCAGAAACATGGCAGGATGAGCTTAAATCCTTACACAAAAAAACTCAAACACTACAGTCTGAACTAGAGACCTCTAAAGCTCTCTCAGGAGTTTTAATTAATGATAATGCTACTCCCGTCATGAAAGAAAGAGACACGTTTAAGCTTTATGGGGAAAAAGAAGGCAATAGATGTTAAGACCACATGAGAACTCACAGAGAAGCACTACATGCTAATCCTATAGCTATCGTTGAAGCTGTTTTCTAACTCCTCCCTTTCTGCCAAAGTCTAATTGTGCTGCATGCCAGTGGTCTGGGCAATGCCCACACAGCTCAGAGACATCTTCCTTGATAAATCTCAAGCATTGCTGTAGATAAAGACAGAATTGCCTCTGGGATACATAGAGAAATTAGTTACGCAATATGAAATGCTTCCTCATTTTTATTACCCCCTTGCTTTTTATTTAAAGGTCTTTGCATCATTTCCCACAGAGATACTGCTTTACCTTAAACAACAGTTATCATCCTCATTCACTATGTATGATTCACTCACTAGTCATAAATTAAAAGAAAAAATACTCATATTATATGTAAAACAGTAAAGTACACAAAACTTCATACATAGTCCAAAAATGACCCAGACCTATGATGCTTAGAATGTGTACTACTAAAAAAATAGTGTTAATGATTTTAAAAATCTGTCATCAACATTTAAGATCGAGGGTATCATATATATATTTAATTTAATTATCAGTGCCTCCTAAAAAAACAAATTAGAATATCTGGCAATATTGAGTTTTCATTTTTTTCATAAAATAATAAAATTCAGCTAACTGACACACATAATCCACCATTAATCCAGGAATTTTCCACTATTTTTGTAGGTATTCCAGATTTCCATATCAGCAGTAAATTTTGGGCATGTTTTGCATTTAATATTAATGATTATCACTATCCCCAAGCAAAATTCAAGATCTTCTAGAATGTAAAATAACGTGCTATTTTTGAAGGACTAATTAATTTCTGTTGAGTATAGACTAGTATACAGTTGTAGCATATTCCTGAGTTACAGAGCAGGCATAATCCACCGTCATTACCTAGATACACCAATCCAACTTTGTCTTTTTAAACCTATCATTGAATATTCAATAACTTAAAATAAAGTAATTTCAAAACAATATTTTAGTTGGAAAAATTACCCCAATATCAATCTAAATTAATGTTATCCAGATAAACCTGTAAATAAAAAATATGTCCAGAGAGACACGTGGCATGGTAGGGTAAGCAGTGGACCCCCCAATATCAAGATTGGTGGTTCAAACCCACCCAACTGCCTCCTAGGAGAACCATGAGGCTGTTCTCTGAAGATTTACAAACTCTGGGCAACTCTACATGGAATCACTGTAACTTGGAATCAACTTAATGGCAGTGGGGTTTGGGATTGGTATATTTATTAGTAGGCTAGGCCTATGGCATAATGAATCCACCAAGGACACTTAATTTGAAAATAAATACTTTTTATAAATATTTTGACGATTACAAAACAAACCAAAACATAAGCTTTCTGCCATGGAGTGGATGCTGACTCCCAGTGAGTTTCTGAGATAGTAACTATTTACAGGAGTAGAAAGTCTAGTTTTTCTCATTATATTTCTGGGGATTTGTAACTGAGGACCTTGTGCATGGCCCCCCAATGCACAACCACTATGCCGTCCCGGCTCCACATTCTATTACAGGTAAGCAAAAAGTATTTCTAAAGTAAAAGAGGAAACTCAAGTCTACACTAAATTGTAGTCACCTTTGGATGTGAGTATAATAAACAAACTCCCAACCAAGCCAACCCTCAAATAAACAAACAGAAAACTTTAAAACACTAACATTGTGTTGACTCTGATGCATAGCAAATTTCCATTGAGTTTTGAGACTGTAACTCTTCCCTGGTGCAGACCGCCTCATCTTCCCTTCCAAGGATGACTGGTGGGTTTCAACTGCTGACTTTGCAGTTACATGTCCAATGCCTGCCTCTCAGGGCCACCTGGTCTCCCATCATAAGTAAGGGTGATACGTTTTTTATATTGTCCCACCTATAGACACGACACATGTTCTAAGATGAGTTAGTGCGGTAGGCATGTACCAGGGCCTATAAGACTTGGCCTCAAGGATCTTTTGAAGCTTTTAAAATGCATATTTGAGGTATTAATAAAATATAAAGTTTTAAAAGTCTCATCAAGAAGACTGCTCTAATGGGATTTATACTTCAAAATTGTCAATATTGTTGGTTTAGAAAGCTTTTGCTTCATTCTGAACCTGTGGTGATTTGACTTGAATTGGAGTTATAGAGTAGTAGAAGTAGATGTCAGTAGACAGAATGGAGATTTATTCTTATATTTGAATCCACTACTATAGCTACTGTGCCATTCCCTGTTGTTGAGCTTCTTCATGGAAAGCTGCTAGGCCAGCAACATTGAAGGCAGAGAGGCCAGCTCAGATTATGACGGTGACTGTTTTCTGGAAACATCAAAGGGAGAATCTTGATAGATATTCTCAAAGGCTATAGGACAATCATATGCGTTTGTTATGAAGTCTGCATTGATGAGAAAACAGACAGGAAAATTCCATCAAAATTGTGTTCTACTATGGCAATGTGTTCATTTTTCAAGGGCATCAAGGGCTGTTGTAGGAGAATTATGTTGGAAAACTGCATTCTATTCACACTACAACTTTCATCTTTCCCCCTCAAAGTTCTCTTTGTTTTCTACATTCAAGTGACTTTGAAAAGGAATTTGATTTTGGTGTCTTGAGAATGTCAGCACTGCCATTTTGATGTGGTGTCGATTGAAAAGTACACAATCCTCCAGGGAATGCTTGAGAAATGGAAACATGGCCTTAGGAAGTGTATCAACTAGACAGAATATATACGGAGAAACAGTAACTTCGCATCTTTGAAATGTTTGTGTAATAAATGTATCTATGAGTTTGTGGCACTCATTTTTGACCTACCCTCGGCTATCTTGTTTACAAGGACCTCAGATGTCAAACCTTAGCAAAAGTAACTAGCATGCGAGTGTCTGAGCAAAATATACATTCTGAAGTTGCAAACTCCAGAGTTCTGACTCTGCAAGTATGAGGTTCAAGTTCCAGGTCTTTATTTTAAAATTCACAAGAAAAGACCATCAGACTTCCATTTGCAACTAATTAAAGCAATCCACTTTCATTGGGTGCTTGGTGTGTGAGGTGAACGATCACAGTTCTATTTCTGAATCCTTCATTGTTTTTTCCTTTCCTTTCTATTTTTTAAACCGAAAAGACATCTACCTTGTGTTGTAATAGGGAACTATTCAGCTTCCAGTTTAAATGTTTTTATACTAAATGAACATTTGGCAGATAGAATTGTATGATAAGTAAATCATATGCCCATAAAATTGTTAGAAAACAAAAGTCATACAGTACATTGTGTCATTCTGGGTACACCAGGGAAACAAATCCACAGAAACTCCTATTTTATACAGAGGGTTAGGTATGCATTAAGAAAACATCCCAACCCAGTTATGTCCAAGCCCATAAGTCCAACATTAGCCCATATATCTGACACCAATCCACAAAGTCCTCCTCCATCTCACAAAACACACACAATGATGCCAACCACATGAGGAAAGCCGAATCAGTGAGTATAAGCATCTCAGCACTGGCAGGGGGTCTACCAACAGCTGTTCCAGCACCCAAGGCTGCATCAGGGTAGATCCATATGGCTTCTCCTCAGGATGTCTCACAGGAAGTCAGTCTTGCCAGATGAAGCAGGGAACTGGCTAAGGCAGCTGCATCCTCGTCTGACCATCACAAAACAAGAGATATGAGAACTAGAAAGGTGAGGCTCACAGAGCCATTATCTCTCCGCCATCAATGAATCCTACATGTGTTTATGAGCCGGGTTGGCACAATAAGCCTTCACTATCTCACACATAATGAAGTCATCCTGAATCAGAATTCACTTGACTCCACGATAGTCAGGTCTGAAAACTAGCATTCTTAATACAGCTTCTAACATGCACAAATTTGCTACTGTACAGACATTGGGAATCTGTATGGTGATAAAAGTTTCAGGAATCAGGTTTACTCTCAGTGATTTTTGTCTGCTGAGATAGCACTAGTTTAAAAGCAATAGAGATGTCCTGCGACTATACTAGAAAGAATATCTTTCAAATAATCAATATTATATGAAGTAGATATGGATACAAATTCTACCTTGTAGTGCTATTGTCAGCAAATGCTTCTGCTTTAAGACTTCACCTAATTTTCACATCCAGGAGCTACCTGTACTACAAACTGTGATAGAATCTAGGGCAGTGAAATGTACAAGCAAGTCAACAACTTCTCAGTTAGATGAAACCTTCTATTTATTTGATTTACTGGTAATAGGAATTGCTGCTTGTAATAATAAATGATGTATAAAGTGTTCCTGCTCTGGAAACAATAATCAATGAGATTCTAAAATAATGTATTTTTAGATGACAAGTTTATTCTCTGCTTGCTTCACTCCATCAGGTTTAGATCCTATAACCACACTCATTTTAATCAGTAAGACTTGGGACAAAATTAGAGGAGTTTAACTACAAATAGTATCGTAATTTAAAAACATATTAACATTTGCTCTAGCTCTAACATGTTTATATGACCTTTTCTACATCAATTAGCAATGATTACAATGAAACCATTAAAAGACCAATATTACAACTACAAATAATAATGTTAACTAATAAAAAACTGCATTGTTGTTATTAGATGTCATTGCATTATTTCTAATTTGTAGCAACCTTATGTAAAACAGAACGTAATGCTGCCAGCCTCATGCCATCCTCACAAATACTGTCATGGCTGAGCTCATTGTTACAGTCACTGTATCAACCCAACTTCCTTACATTCTTCCTCTTTTTCACTCACCTTTGCCTTTAGCAAGCCTGAAGTCCTTTTCCAGTGACAGAACTCTCCTAATAACACTTCTACAGTACATGAGGCAAGGTCTCTCCATTCTCACTACTAAGGAGGATTAATTCAGACAATGCTTCTTCCAAGAAAGATCAGTTTATTCTTTTGGAAATTATGGTAGTTATATAATCTGGTGTCAATTTGGGACTTGAGAAAATTAAGAGTGAAGGGGTGGGGTCTAGTCTGTCAATCATGTCATAGCCAATGAGGCCTCTGTGTGAGCATAGCCTTCTCTTGAGAATTCTGGGAACTCTTGTATTTGTTCCTTGGAGGAGGAAGACACTTCTCTCTCTGTACACTCCTTTGGAGACTCTCTACTGACAAGACACATGGCCCTATACTGATAGACCCCATGCCCTGGGAACTGGGGAAGCCATGTGGAGACCCCTGTCAGCATTGAGATGCTTACCACACCACTGGATCTGAAGACTTTCTACCCACTGGCTTGTGATCATCCTGCATTCAATGTTATTGCATGTGTTGTGTGAATCTGAAGAGGAATTTATAGATTAGTGTCAGAAATATGGGTTAATATCAGACTGATGGACTTAATCTGGACTGGACTGGGATGTTTTCTTCTGATACAATTACTCTTTGATATAAAGCTCTTTCTTACACATATAAGTGTCTATGAATTTGTTTCCTTAGTCAACCCAGACTAACACACCACTTAGACTTATATTATTGCCAATGACTCAATTTTTACTCATACCAACCCTATAGCAGAGAGTATAATTGCACTTTTGGGTTTCAGAGGTTGTAACTTTTTACAGAAGTAGAGAGCCTCATCTTTCTTGAGCTGAATGCCTTATGACCAACTGTTGGTCTGTTCTATAGTCAGTCTGACCTTGTTTACTCTGGTGATACTGAACTTCTCCATTGACTCTTCCCACAGATACACTCAATTTGATTCCTGTGAATTCCAGCTACTGAAATCCATATGAACATTTACCATGTTGAACCAAAAGGTCTTCGCAATGATAGTCATTCCTCTAGCAGCGTTCGACCATATAATTTCCAGCTTTGTTTCTCACAAGAAGGACATGTTTCCCATTACTGTTCTTCTTTAAGCCCCAACGTGTGCATCCCAACACTAGTGATTAGCAATGCATCTTGATTACAGGCTTGATCAATTTTGAACAATTTGATGAACTCTTCATTACCTTCATCACTAGCTTTAGTGATTTTTATGTGAATTTGACAAATAATTGTATGTATATAGGCATTATCCTCCCCCACACAGGATAGCAGTACTTCACTCTGTGTCTTGGGACATTCATTTTGACAAGGCATGCTATATCATTCTCCTGAATTTGTCATTCCTTGTGTAGTAAACAATATACAGATATAAATATTTTTCCATTTGATTTTCTCCCAATTTTTCTAGATTCATATTTTATACATTCCATAATCAGATTATTAATGGATGTTTGCAGCTATGTTTGGGAAGCAATTTTCAATATAATTTTGACTCATGCACCATCAGAACACAAAAATCCTGAAAACTATTTTTCCATATCATTATAGTTCCTATACTTTGAGAAAGGAGCCCTTCCTCATTCATATTTTGATTGTCTTCCATCAGGGACTCCTCTCTTTGACCTGTATCTGACACTGTCTCACTATGATGATATTTGTTCACTGCTATCATTACATTTTCAGTGGATAATATCTCTGAAGTGGACAGCCCATTCCTTCTTTGTAGTCTGTTCTCATTCTTGAACCTCTGCTGGAATCTCGTCACCTTGGGTAACCCTGCTAGTATTTGAAATACCGCTAACATAGCTGCTCATGCTACAGCAGCATTCAAACCATCACCATATGATAAATTATCAGGCAAATGGTAGTATATGAATATATAGTATATGAACATTACCATTTTAAAGTGCAAATAAATAAAATGAGGATACTACACAGCAATTAACAGAAAGAAACATGAAATTGATTATAAAATTTAAAATATCCTTGACTTTATTAAATAGCTGACTGATGGCAATAAGATACAATTGATCACTATACTTTCCCAGAGTAAATACTATTCCATTTGAAAACCTCAAAAACTCCTAATGAAAAGGAAAGTTAACATAGAGGTTAAGTATACATAAAACGAAATAAAATGCCAAAATCTTCAGTGTACCATTCACTAGTGGCTTATACTTGTCCTAATTTTGGGAATCTCCATAATTTCAGTTTTCTTGCCTCTGCATTTTGGAAAATAATGTCACTTGTGACTTCATTAAGAATCCCTGGTAGCCCAGGAGTGAGGTCCAGGTAGTATGGCAAGGCCTAGATTAAATTCAGGGGTTCATATGGTAGCCAACTAAAAAGGGGGCAGAGGGAGGAAAGGGGAAAGAAAAAAAATATGTGTGATGAGGGAATAGAGAAATGATCCACCCAAGGTGAGGGTATTGTTCGTGTCTCCACAGGGAAAGAGGGACCAGATATAAAGTGAGTGCCAGACGAATGCAGTGTGCCGACAAGGAGTGGGGAACCAGTGGAGGGGCCTGAGGGCTCGGCACCATACCAGCTACATGGACAACTGCCCCTTCCACCAGAATAATTTACTTGAGAGGACAGCACTGAAACTGCAGCTAGGGGAGAGGGACATGTCTGATACGAGACCACGGGAGCAAATGAAGGGGGAGGAAGAGAGAGTGGAGCACAGCCTGGCCCACCAGTCTTGGAGAACGTTATCCCCACTCTGAACAGCCAATGGACAGAGTGCACAAAATAGCTGATCCCACTATGAGACATGCTGTCCCTTGATGGCCTAGGGCCCTAAGGGGGACAACACTGGAGACTTAGTGTCGGGACTGGCCCAGACTGACCCTGTGACACCGAGGCAAACCACTAAAAGCATGCAGCAAAGCAACCATGGGAGCAGAGCAGGGAGCCCCCGAGGAGTACAAAGGATAGACTCTGGGGTCAGAGCATGGTACCCCATTGGACCTGACTGAAGGACATGCCTAGAGAGCAAAAATCAGACCTTGATCTATTTACAGGTTTTTCTTTTTTTAAAATTTTTTTCTTTCAATTAATTTATTCTTCTATGGGCAATTGGTTTTATTTTGTTGTCATAGCTATGTTCTCACTCATTGCCTATCTTGCTATGGCTTGATTTTTAGTGCATATTATTATCTCTACAGATCTATCTAGATAAGATGGACTGGATGAATAGTCTGGAGGAGAAAACAACGGGACCAATGGTTCCTGGGGACACAGGAGAGGGGGAGGTGGGGCTAAGGAGGTGGTGCTGACCAACCAAGGGACAGGGGAGCAATAAGTGATCCAAAATCAGTAGCAAGAAGGATGTGAGTGGCCTGGTAGGGATTCAGCAAGTACAATGTAACCGAGAGAAATTGTTGAAACCAAAATGAAGGCTGAGCATGATAGTGGAACAAGAGGAACGTAAAAGGAAATAGAGGAAGGAACTAGGTGACAAAGGGTATTTACAGAGACCTAAAGACTGGAATGTACATATGTAAATATATTTATATAAGAATGTGGGGAAACATATCTATGTGCAAATATTTATAGGTTTAGTATTGAGGCAGCAGATGGACATTGGGCTTCCACTCAATGCAATAACACATTGTTCTATTAAATTGGCATTCCAGGATGCATGCCTTCCCGACACAATTGCTGAAGAAAACTGTGTTCATAAGCAAATGTGGTGAAGAAAGCTGATGGTGCCAGCTATCGAAAGATATAGCAGTTGGGGTCTTAAAGGCTTGAAGATAAACAAGCAGCCATCTAGCTGAGAAGCATCAAAGCCCACATAGAAGAAGCGCACCAGCCTATCTGACCATGAGGTATAGAAGGGACTAGTTATCAGACATCAAAGAACTAAAAATCATAGCAGTGGGTGCTCACCTTCCCAATACGATCAATGAAAACAAACATGTGCATAAGCAAATGTGCTGAAGAAAGCTGATGGTACCCAGCTATCAAAAGTTATAGCATCTGGGGTCTTAAAGGCTTGGAGACAAACAAGTGGCCATCTATTTCAGAAGCAACAAAGCTCACATGGAAGAAACAGACCAGGCTGTGTGACCACGAGTTGTTCAAGGGGTCAGGTATCAAGCATCAAGGAACAAAACAATCATATCATTGTAAATGCGGGTGAATACAGAGTGGGGACTCAAAGCCCATTGGTAGCCAACCAGACACCCCCTTACTGAAGGGTTGTGATGAGGAGATGAACCAGACAGGGTGCAAGGTAGCAACAATGAAACATATAACTTTTCTCTAGTTCATAAATGCTTTCTCCCCCAATTATTATGATCCCAATTCTACCTTACAAATCTGGCTAGATCAGAGGATGTGCATTGGTACAGATAGAAACTAGAAACACAGGGAATCCAGGACAGATGACTCCTTCAGGACCAGTGGTGAGAATTGCGATATCTGGAGGGTGAAAGGAATGTGGGGTAGAAAGGGGAAACCGACTACAAGAATCTACGTATAGCCTCCTCCCTGGAGGGATAGACAGCAGAGAAGAGGGCGAGTGGAGATGTTGGACAGAGTAACATATGATAAAATAGTAATCATTTATGAATTATGAAGGGTTCATGAGGTAGGGGGGAGTGAGGAGGGAGGGGGAAATGAGCAGCCCATATTAAGGGCTCAGGTGGAAGGCAAATGTTTTGAGAATAATGATGGCAACAAATGTACATATGTGCTTGCCACAATGGATGTATGTATGGGTTGTGATAAGAATTGTATAAGCCCCCAATAAAATGTTGTTTTTTTAAAAAGAATCCTTGGTAGACATATATGGGCTTCTAACCACAAGGTTGGTGGTTCAAATTCATGAGCTTCTCTGATTGGGAATGATGATGTCTGCTCCCATAAAAATTTTGAAGTCTTTGAAACCCTATAAATAAGTTGGAATCAACTACTGGGCAATGGCTTGATTGTATTTGTTGGTTGATTTAATTACAAAAATTCATATGCATTAACACAAATTCATTACTTAGCACAAAATCTGACATGGTACTCATGAGCAATCACACAGTAAATGTTTCTGTTTCCTAAGACATAAAGACTGGGTTCAAAACTCTTCTCTGTAATTTATAGCACCTGAGACACTGTAAAAGTTATAGTAAATTCTTGTAATTTTATTTTCTTCATCTATACAAAGGGACTAATAGCGTCAATTTCATCAAGTTGTTTAGCGAAGTCAATGTGTAAACTTTAGAGCTGTGTCTGATACCATGTAAGATCTCTTAATAAGTTTGCTGTTATTGTCATTGCTTTTGTGAAAACATCTTATGTTTTTGGAGAAGACAAATTTAAGTTTTCACTCATTTCCGCAGATCTGTTTGGCGGGTGCATAGCTGTTCCATCTTGCATAGCACTCAACTTTCCAGTGATGTTCTATAATTCATTGCAATGCCAGACAGAAGCCACAACACTATTCATGACGTTGTCATTGTTGTTAGGTGCTAACGAGTTCCCTCCAATCCATAGAGACCCTATGTATCACAGAACTAAACACCTCTTGGTCTTCTGCCTTCCTCTCAATTGTTTCTATCCCTGAACCTATTCATGCAGCAATGTTGTCCATCCATCTCTTCAGGCATCATCCTTTTCACTACCCTTCCACTTTACCAAACATTTCCTTCTCCAGGGAGTGGTATCTGCTGACAATATATCCAAACTATTAAGACAAAGTCTTGCCATCTTGCCCTTCAGGAGCATTGTGACCTTTCTTCTTCCAGTACAGATCAATTTGTCCTTTTAGTAGATCAAGGTACTATCAATATTCTTCTCCAGCACCATAATTCATATACATCAATTCTTCTATGGTCTTCCTCATTCAATTGCCAACTTCACATGCGGCAGTGGAGAATAAAATGGCTTGAGTCAGGCGTACTTCAGTCATCAAAATAGTATCCTTGCTCTTCAATACTTTAGAGAGATCTTCTGTAAGCAGATTTCCCAATGCAATATGTCATTTGAACTCTTGACTGCTGTTCCCAAGAGCACTGATTGAGGAGCCAAGCAAGACAAAATGCTTGACAGCTTCAGTCTTGTCTCTGTTTATCATGGTATTACCTATTGGTTCAGTTATAAGGATTTTGGTCTTCTTTACACTGAGTTGTAATATCCAGACTGAAAGCTACAAGTCTCAATACTCCTTAACAAATGCTTCAATTCCTCCTCACTTTCAGCAGGGAGGATTGTGTCATCTGCAGACTGCAGTTTGTTGACATGCCTTTCTTCAATTCTCATGCCACATTCTTCATATAATCCAGCTTCTCTGGCGTTTTGCTCAGCATATAGATGGAACAAGTATGGTGAGAATACTCTTTCCTGATTTAAGCCAGGCAGTATTTGCTTGCTATGTTCACACCACTGCGTCTTGAACCATGTACAAGTTCTGAATGGGCACAATGAAGCGTCCCGGAATTCCCATTCTTCTGAGTGTTATCCACAGTTTTTTATGCTTTTGCATAGCTAATGGAACACAAGTAAACATCTTTCTGGTATTTTCTGCTTTTGGCCAAGATTCTCTGACATCAGCAATCAATAATATCCCTTGTTGCACCCCTGCTTCTGAATCCAGTGGGAACTTGTAGCAGTCCCTGATCAGTGTGGTGCTGTAACTGTAGTTGGATGATCTTAAGCAGCATTTTACTTGCATGCAATATCAATGATATCATTCCAGGTTTGAGTATTCTGTCAGGTAACCTTTCTTTAGAATTGGCACAAATATAGATCTCCTCCAGCCAGGTAGCCACATAGCTGTCTTCAGCATGCCTGGCATACACAAGTGAGTTCTTCCAGTGCTTCTTCAGCTTTCTGAAACATTTCAGTTTGTATTCTGTCATTTCTTGGAGCCTTGTTTTTGGCTAATGCATTCAGTGTAAATTGTACATCTTCCTTCAGTACCATTGGTTCTTGCTCATATACTACCTCTTCAAATGGTGGACAGCTCACTATTATCTTTAGTAGAGTGACTCTATTTATTCTTTCCATCTCCTCTTAATGCTTGTTGCATCATTTAATAATTTTCCTATATAATCTTTCAAAATTTCAATTTGAGGCTTGATTTTTCCCCCTTGATATCTTTCAGTTTCAGATATGCTGAATGTGCTCTTCCCTTTGGATTTATAATTCTATGTCCTTGCACATTTCATTATAATATATTAATATATATAATATAGTAACCTGGGTGGTGTAGTGATTATGTGATGAGTAATTAGTCTGCAGTTTGAAAATACCAGTAACTCCTAGGGAGAATGACTGAGCTTTATATTTTTATATTATTTTATAATATAAAAGAATTCGTGTAAATTATTTTAATTATTTTATATTATTTATACTAATATACAATATAACACACTTATATATTATGCATAATGTATATAAGTGGGTTTATAATATAATATATTCATGAAACATGGGTTTATTAAGGAAGTTAACAGGTTGCATTTCAGGTGAGAAATATTTAGGATACAAATTTTCAGTCAGGACCATGTCTATAGGTAGCTTCTCTGTCCCTTCGCTTCTTGGTCTAGGCTTTGCCCTTTTCAGGAATTATTACAAAACTCTCTTAGGGCTGCTAATAAATACCCACAGTGTATATCACTCTGCCATAATCCTCAACCATAAGGCACTCAGCTTCAACTTTGTCAGTCAGCAAACCCATCTCCCCCAATTTAAGTGCCCAAAGGTACCCCACTCCATCAGCTGGTTTCTTTTCCCTGAAGCTTTCGGATTTAATGGATCTGTGACTGGAATATTATGTTGGAAGATTGTAATAGAGAAATAAATTCATGGATGCTCAAATATGTATAAAAAGAGCTTTACCTAAAGAGTAATTGTATATTAAGAAACCATCTGAGCCTAGTCCAGATCAAGTCCCTAAATCTGATGTTAGCCCCATATGTCCAATACTAGTCTATAATTTCCTCTTCAGACTCATATGCAATGACACCAAATGCAGGAAGATCACAGACCTGTGGGTAGAAAGTCTTGTGGATCCAGTGGCGGTGTAAGCATCTCAGTGCTGGCAGGGGTCTCCATGTGACTCCTCCAGCTCCAGGGCTCTAGCATAGGTTGTTGAGTCTTGTCACCAGGAAGATGAAGCAGAAAGTGTCTATGTGAATCTGGTCTCCAGTGAGTTATTTATCTCTGTGGCACCTCCAAATGAGATCACCACCTGAAAACTGAGTAACAGGCTAGACTCCACCCCTCTGCAGGTTGACAGATTGTTGACAGATTATGTAAATACCACAGACCACCTCTTGTCACCTTAACACTTTTACACAATTCTTTGGCCAAACATAATTTTTAACAAAACCAATAATAAAATCATAGTTGTATCAAGCACGATAAAACCAAAATCCATACAATTCAATATGTGCCATCCTCATTTAAACATAATATTCTATAAGTGAATAAACAATATTTTATTCTTAACAATTGCAGTTAGGTGAACATTTACACCATAATCCTATAATCTAATAAGTATATTCTTCCACCTTTGAACATTTGTAAGCCAGCCACTTCGTGCCTTTATCCTCCCAGTTTTGGGTACCTGATTTCTATACTGGCCACTTACATCAACCCAGTGCTCTAAGGAGACAATCTTAATTTTTGATGTGAAGAATCTTCATTCTAGTTGGAACCTTGTGAAATCTGCATCCATAAGCAAAGTCAAATCAAGACAGGCCATCCATAAAGTCTGCAGCAATATGCACCAGTTCACTAACTCAAATGCCTATCTTTTTCTGGGTGGGTTCTGGTCAACTCATTGTGAGCCGCTTTAGCCTCACCAGGGTGTCCATTGGTTGCCTTGCCTTTAGACCATGAGCACTGTCACAGATTCTCAACAACTCAAGCCCCCTTGTGCTACGTCATGAACTTCAGACCAGCCAATCTGTCAGCAACCCCCTAGGAAAGTCTGTTCACCTTTGAATGTCCTGGGTACTCAAGACAGTAAGTGGGGCTTAGCTTTTCATAGCTTTCTATAGGCCTGTCCTACTCCCATTTAAGGATCCAATTTTAATGGCTGAAGACAAGTAAGCCCACAAACTCTCTACATTTACTTCCTAATCATCATTTCTGTCAATCATTATATCAACGACAGGCAGAAGAAATCTGTACAAAGCCAATAAAACCAGATCCTAAACTCAGTCTTAAAAACAATCAAATTCTATCCTGATCTAAATTTATCCCATATGGCCATAGGCCTCTGGCTGTATAGTCGTAAGCCAGGGCAAGGCCTACTGTCAGCCATTTCAGCCATTTTCACTAAGCATCTCTGAGACATTCAAGAGCCAATTCGTCCCCTGAGTTCCCAATATACATTAATCATATTTGCTTTCATAATCTCACAGAGCAATAACCAAAAACAACCAAGGAAAAGAAACAAAACTATAATTTTCCATGTTCTTTCCAGAAAACAACCCAGTAAACTGAAGGCCACATCTGGCTTCTGGCTAGCCAAAGAAGAAACACTACAGTGAGGCAGAGGTCAAACAAGCAGGTTCTCTCCACCTTTATGATTTGTTTCTCTAGTACCCCTCTCCCAAGTACCATAATGTGACAGTCTGAGTAGACTAGAGAAACAAATTCATAGATACTCATATGTGTATAAGAAAGAGCTTTATATAAAGCATAATTGTACATTAAGAAAACATCCCAGCCCAGACCAGATCAATTCCATAAGTCTGATATTAGCCCAATGCCAGTCTATATGTCCAATACCAGTCTATATTTTCCTCTTCAGACTCACATGCAAGTACGCCAAATGCAGGGGAAGCGCACAGGCATGTGGGTGGAGAGTCTTGTGGGTGCAGTGGCGGTAAAAGAATCTCAGTGCTGGCATGCGTCTCCAGGTGGTTCCTACAGCTTCAGGGCCCTGGCTGTCACCAGCATAACTCCATGTCTTATCAGCAGGAAAAACAGAGTGTGTGTCTGGCCTCAAATCAGCTATTTATCTCCTTTGTGCTTCTAAATGAGGCCATCAATCTGTGACCTGATTGACAGGTTAGACTCCACCCCTTTGGAAGTTGACAGGAGGCTATGTAACTGCCGCAAACATCTAGGATTCTGTCTCATTCTCTGGCTCCTGGTTTTATTGCTGCTGCACTTCTTTCACTCTTCTGCTGGAAAAGCCATCTCCTCTGTCAAAGCAGCTCCTTATCCAGAGATGCCCTCCTCTCCTGGATCTTGCTTGTCCTTAAACTTCCCCTCCTGCTTCTACCATGGAGCCCTGGTGATGTAATGGTTACACAAGGAGCTGCCTGCCATCTGCATGGTCAGTGCATGGTCAAAAGCACCACTCGCTCCCTTGAGAGAAATTGTGGCTTTCTACTCCCATAACAGTTACTGTCTTGGAAACCCCCAAGGGCCAAGTCTCTATGGATCATAGAGCAGTGACGGCAGAGAGGTTGTTTGGTTTAGGGCTACTGCTAGAGTTCATTTTATACCAAGCAGAAGGGAAAGCACAAGGAATCCCGTTAAAGAGCAGGGACAACTGATTCCCATCAGTATTCCCCGTCTTCACTTCCCCAGGCCCACGAGGAAGCTCTCTCTTGGTGGGAGTTACAGGACTGCGACTAGAGGAGCAGTACTAAATTATTCACTTCCATGCAAAAGGCTACAGCAAAGTTTAAATCAAATTGAGAAATAAGCATGACTTAGATATATTCATTTAAAAAGTACATTGACATAGGGAATCTGAAAAAACACCCACAGAAAATTAGGAAATTGATTATATATGAACAAATTGGTAAAAGAAATTTCCTGAGTCAAGATTAAGGTATGTCAGAGTGTCTATGACAGTGCTTATCAGTTCAGATTGTAATGACATTACTAAAAATGTATCTAAGGAAATGCTGATGTCGTCTTTGAAAACATCATCTTAAGGAGTGCTGGTGGCTCAGTGACAGTTCACTGAAAGATCCCACTACTCTGTGAGGAAGAAGTAGTGGTTTGCTTCAATGAAGATTTACATTCTAGAAAACTATACAGATTAGGTTGACTTTGTTCTACAGGGCTACCATGAGTGAAATCCATTCAGGAGTGGTGGGTTTTGTGTATTATTAATATATTAAGTTTATTTTACTTCATGATACTCACAAATACTTTGAAACATTGCTAAAATTCAATGCATACTTATCAGGAAAATCCTATAACAGACATCGATAAAAAAAAAAGGTTAAGGAGACTGGAAATCATAATATCTATAATTGATGGGAACATATGTCAAAATAACTTTCTTTTTATGCAAATATCTGCAAAGAAAATTTCTGGAGAGGATGAAAGGAATCAAGTTCATTACCATCCCCTTACTACCTAAAGCACATGATGCTAATCAAAACATTTACATAATAGAGAAAGACAGCAATAATTCCATTAGATATGAAGAATAAAGAACACAAACAAATACATACTTTTAGGCAAAAAAATTGCTATGAAAGGCATCCATATGACAACTCTGCATAGCAAGTCCTTACATATATACCTAGAAAGTGGCAGTAGTCGCTGCTACCCACAGTGAACTATCTCCTGAGATATAAAATATTCATTAATGAATGATGATCATTGACAGAATAATGAATGCCATTTGATGTAATGCAATATACAAAACAAGATGCAAATATATCCTGAGCTTTTAAACAACTTGGCAAAATTTCAAGGGGTGAAAATATCAGTGGTTACTGATGTTGCTTATACTCCTGGGGTTCAGAAAACATGCAAAAAATCCAGAGACAACTAGTTTTTGATTTAAGAGAGCCAGGCTTGTAAAAACACTCTTTTTATGAGATAAAAGGCTACAGGTTTTCTAAACACAGAGACTTAGCACCACAATAAAAGATAATTCATTTTATTAAATGAATGATGAGTGAAGAGGGTCACAGTAGCTTGAAAAGAACAATAGCAGGTCATGAGCTTATAAATCTTAGAAGAACTTTCTTTCATTTTAGAGGCCAAGGATTATTATAAGATTTGGTAACATGAGAGAAAGAATATGAGGGCATTCATGCTGATACACGGCACCAATTAAATCTATAAAAATACCGAGTGAGAATTCCCCAATAGTCTCAATATCAGAACTGCATATAAAAGATGTAAAATGTGTATAGCTTAAATTGTTTTAGAAAATATAGCACAAACAGGATTGATAAATATATAACTCTTTAATATTTTTTGAACTAAAAATAATTTTAACTTAACCTTTATTCGATTGTCAAAATGCTATTTTTATTTTCTAATTTGCTTTCCTAATTATAAATTGAACCATTAAGTCTTCTATAAAATAATGAGGATAATGGTATATCTTTTCCCCTGTGTTAGATTGTATTTTTAGAATATAAAATTATCATTTCAAAATAATTTCTTTGATTTATCTTTCAGATTCTGGAATGATTTGGAGGGAAATATATGCAGCATGAACTATAAATCTGTAATTTGCTTATTGTAGTTATTATTTAGTTAATATTCTTGTTAAAATTGTGCTATAAAATTTTCTTAAAAATGAAATATTTTGTAATTTTGGGGTTATAGTGCCTATCATAATATTTTAAACATATTGTATAAAGAAAGATTCAATAAAATTAATGATCAGAAATAAAGATTTTTAATAATTGTATTTTAATAAAATATTTCAGTGGACTTTAACATAGACATTATCTTTGTATCTATGGAATGTATTAAGGCAATAATTCAGCTTCCTGTCTAATTGATTTTCTTTGTACATTAGAAACAATTTTTTCCAACTTCAAAACAAACCAAAAAAACCATGACTTTTCTGAAGCGATCAGAATTGGTGCTGCAGAGCAAATTGCCAGTGTAAAATAAGAGAGTCACAACAAGATCTACTCGCTTAGATCTGAAGCCAGAGGAAATGTAAACTCTTAGGAACATTTTAGGGATAGTTTTGACCTATTACTTGAGGCTGAAAGTGAACTAGCACAAGAGAGGCAGTACATCTTTGAAGAGTCCAAACCTATATGAGCTTAACCTGAAGAAGGTGAAGCTGGTTTCCAGATCCCCAAAACTAATGACCTCCTGACTCTGGCAGTAGGAGAAAGAGTAATCACTGAAACATATTCCACACGAAATTCTTATTCTGCAGTAAATCAAAAAGAAACAAACCCAAAAAGCATTTAGTTTTATTTTTATGGAGAGCAATATGCTATTGGTTAAAGAACATCTCCCTAATCCCCTTCTCTCTCTTATCTAAGAATGGGTGAAGTAAAGATATCCTCAGAATTATGCAAGTAAATGTCCCAGTCCAGAAGCAAAAATCTACCCAAAGTCTCATCATTAATCACCTGGTTACAGAATGTTACATCTCTCCCATACTTTACCACAGAGTCAACAGAGCTCTGGTAGAATAATAGTGAATTATAACTAGAGGACCTGCAAGACATAAGTAGACCTTGAAGCGTAATATTTTGGAGAACCCAGAGATAAGAGAGAAGAATTAGAGAAGACTTTGAAGACTCTTTTTAATATACTTAGATGGATATTAAATAATTGTACCAACTCCTAATCATATTATTGTACCTCTTCACATAAATGGATTCATTTTCATATTTTATTAATTGGTACATATCTGGCATTTGCCAAAACATCACACTGCATTAAAAAAGACAAAATCAATAAAGAAAACTAACTAACTGAAAACAACAAGAAACAACAAAAGCTAAGGAATAAATATTTGGCAATAATTTCTCTTAGTTGATTAGATTGCCAGACTAACCCCACATAGTGGAGTCCTGGTGGCATCATGTGATATGTTGGGCCACTAACACAAAGTCAGCGGTTCAGAGCCTCTAGCCGTATTCCTCTCCTAAGTAGTTACCGTCCTGAAAACCCACAGGGGCAGTTCTACCGTGCCTTTTACGAGCACTGTGAGTTTGTCTCTGGCCTGCTTGAAGATGTTCCCTCATGGCTTTGCATTCTGTAATTCCTTGCAATTGTTCACAGAAACACAAAATATTTGGAAAATACTTCTGGTCGTGGTGACTTCTGTTAAGTCCCCTATCCAAACATCAGGCAGAGGTGAATCAAATGCAAGATTCAGAACCTGAAGCCAAAAATCTCTGAAAGTTGAAGCAGGTCTTCCTGTTTCTATTCCAACTTTTCATTTCCATCAGGAAACAGAGGTCAGGAAAAGGCAAACTTTGACGGAGATGTATATTTTTAAAATCTTTCAGCCAACCATACCTCCAGGGAAACAAAGGATGGTGATTTAAATCACACCCTGAAGTTAAGTCAAATCTAACAGAGATCTCTTTCCAAAATGGGATCATAACCAGGAGCACAGAGGCTGGAATCTATCACACATCACAAAATGGCTTGTGGAAAATGAGAACATGCCTAGAAGGGCCATGTTAAGTAACCTACCACAGCTCAAAAAGCAAGTTCCTGAATTGGACTAAGATCTGATACAAGCATTGGAAAGATCAGACAGAAAAGTACCTTTAATAAATATATTAAGGATTGTGTTAGGCTGGGTTGTCTAGAGAAGCAAAACCAGTGGCACTCATGTATGCAGAAGAAAGAACTTTATATCAAGACGTAATTTTACATCAAGAAGGCAGCCCAGCTCAGTTCAGGTTGTCTTTGGGTCCAACACTGACTGTAGCCCTCACAGATTCCCACAGCTGCAGGTTGATGACTCAGCAAGGTGAAGTGGGATCCAAGGAGATCACAGGCAGGTGGATACAGAGCTGTGGATCCAAGATCAGTGGAAACACAGCAGGGCACCAATGGCTCTCAAGGTTGAGCAGCCCCTGGCGGTAGATGCAGAGCAGATATGAGCAAGAAGATGATGAGGCAGAGAGAAAGGAGAAGTCTCAGTGTGTCTACAACAAAATAAAGAGAGAAAAGTGTAGAAAAGATATTTAAAATAATAATGGCCCACAATATTTCAAAATTAATTGCAGGCATTAAAATAACATATATAGACAATACTAAAGATTATTAATACGGAAAAATAAAAACTATACCTAAACATATCATATGAAAATTACAAAAAATACACTTCAAAGATAGAATGAAGAGGGTAGAAATAAGTCAATGTAAATAAAAATACATATATATATATATATCACATTGTATTGTACTATCAGGCTATCGGTTCATGTAAAGATTTATAATCTCAGAAATCTTTCATTAAATTATTATGAGTCAGAATTGATCCAACGGCCGTGGAATTGGACTCATGAGAAAACATGGAAGCAAACATATAATGGATTAAAATATTTAGTGTTAGGAAAATCCATGATGCTACAATTCAGTGACCAGAAAAATGATTATTCAAGACTGAAAGGGAAATTAGCATTTTCAGATGTAAAAATATAACTTATCTTCATAGATCTGCCCTGTAAGAAAGGCTGTAAGACATTCTTAGGAGGAAGGGAAATAATATAGATCAAAAATATGAAAATTAATAATGAAAATAAAAGGAAGCCTGAGAGGGAATCATTGTAAAATTAAAGAAAAGAACTTTATTGGTATAAAGGAAACTGTGCATTGTAGTAAAGATAAAAATGGTATTGATGACACGTGGATTGGCTATAGCACACGGACAAGTGTAAGAATAGCAGCAAGAGCACAGGAACGGGAGGGTAAACTAAGAATAAATCATCCTGAGACATCAACACTCTATGTGAAGCTGTTGTATTGTTTGAAGAAGGACTTTGATTAAAATTTTGCATTGGAAATTCTGGGAAAACCACTACAAAGAGACTTAAAATTGTGTAATTGATAAAGTTAGTAGTAGTTAAAAATCATTAAAATTGTCCTTTACAATCAGAGATATCATAAAATACAGGAAAACAAAGCAAAAGAATCATGAAATGAAAATATTACACTTACTACAGATTACACATACTAGGTCCAGCAATATCAATAATCCTTTAAATGTGTGAATGGTATGTATACACCAATTAAAATTCAGGGATTGTATAAAGGATAAAGTATTATTCTGAACTCTGTTTTGTATAAGAAATTTACATTAAATATAAAACTCAGCTATGCTAAAATTTATTTTAAAATAAAATGATAACCTGGAAACATTATTCAAAAAGAAGTTAGGATCGTTATATTAATTTTAGAAAATACTCTTACAAATAGGGAAAAATTTAGAGTTGAAATGGGACATTATATTCTGATAAAAGTATCAATATTCCAGGAAGAAAATGTTAAATGTATACATACCTAACTCCTGAGTGTCAACATATAAAAGGTAAAAACTTATAAATTTTATAATAGATATTCACTTTTAAAATCGGTAAATTCAATATTTATCCTTCAACAACTTATAGATCAAATGAATAAAATACAAAATAATGAAGTTGGCCTGAACACCATTATAACCCAATTTGGCTTGGTTTGCATTTATAATAATACCCACAAAATATGCTTTCTTTTCTTATTTTTTTAATCATTTAATTGGGGGCTCATACAACTCTTATCACAATCCATCCATCCATCTATTCTGTCAAGCACATTTGTACATTTGTTACCATTATCATTCTCAAAACATTTGCTTTCTACTGGAGCCCTTGGTCCTCAGTTGTTGCCCTCCCTCCCCACTCCCTCTCCCTCATGAGCCCATGATAATTTAAAATTATTGTTTTTTTGTCATATCTTATACAGCCCAATGTCTCCTTTCACCCATTTTACTGTTCTCCATCCCCCAGAGAGGAGGTTATATGTAGATCCTTGTAATCTGTTCCCCCTTTCCACCCCACCCTCACGGTATTGCATTATCCTCAGGTTTAGCCAGATTTATAACGCAGAATTGGGATCATGATAGTGTGTGTGGAGGAGGGCGGTGGGGAGGAAGTATTTAGGAACTAGAGGAAAGTTTTGTGTTTCACCCTTGCTACACTGCACCCTGACTGGCTCATCTCCTCCCTGCATGACCCTTCTGTAATGGGATGTCCAGTTGCCTACAGATAGGTCTTGGTTCCCCAATCTGTACTCCCCTTCATTCACAATGATTTGATTTTTTGTTCTTTGATGCCTGATACCTGATCCCTTCGGAACCTCAAGGTCACATAGGCTGGTTGTGCTTTTTCCATGTGGGCTTTCTTGCTTTGCAGCTAGCTGGTCGCTTGTTTACCGTCAAGCCTTTAAGACTCCAGACACTATATCTTTGAAAACCGGGCACCATCAACTTTCTTCACCACATTTGCTTATGAACCCACTTTGTCTTCAGTGGTTGTGTTGGGAAGGTGAGCATCATGGACTGCCAGTTTAATAGAACAAAGTATTCTTGCACTGAGAGAGTACTTGAGTAGAGGCCCAAGTCCATCTGCTATCTTAATAGTAAACCTATAAATATATGCACATAAATCTATTTCCCCATCCTCATCTATAAATGTATTTACATGTGCACATGCCTGTATTTAGACCTCTATAAATGCCCTTTGCCTCCTAGTTCTTTCCTCTATTTCCTTTTACTTTCCTCTTGTCGCATTATCATGCTCAGCCCTCATTTGGGTTTGAGTAACGTTTTTTCGGTTACATTACCCTTGATCAAGCCCTACCTGGCCTCCTAGACCCTCCTCACCACTGATTTTGGATCACTTGCTGCTCCCTTGTCGCTGGGTTTGTTAACACCAATACTTTTCCCTCCAACTCTTCCTCACCAATGTCCCCCCAGCCCAGAACCTTCAGTCCCATTATTTTCTCCTCCAGGTTGTTCATCCAGCCTATCTTATTTAGACAGACCTGTGATGATAATCTCAAAAGGTTTCATTATTTTCCAACTTTGAAAACGATGAATGGACTTTAGAAAGCAGGGAACCTAGATGATCCATCATTCCTTTCTCCCTTCAGGTGTGGCGTCAGTCCTTAGTTGGTATTTGGGCATGTCTTCTATACTTCAGTGTCAATAGAGGCCTTATGGAGGGAGCAGTTAAGAAATGCCCTTATCCAACCAGGATTACCTCAGCAGAGGTTAGTGGGAAATGTGTATTTCCTCCCTTTATTAGTAGAAATGAAATTCCTCTCCCTCAAGGCAGAATAAGAAAAGAACTGTTATTTGCAAATAATGGAATAGAAATCTTCCTTCACCTGTGTAAAGGACAGATCCAAACTCACTGCCATGAATGAATTCACTCTTAACAAACCTATATAATGCCTGTCAAAATAAGAGTATTACATATGAACCAGGGTCTAACGACTTGTATCCCAAATGCCCAAATACAACTAAAAAGACTTATTAAAACATTAACCAGGAGAATTTCAACTTAAATAATACCAGTAACTTACCAAATAACTGTATTAGAACTTAAATTCTGAGTTCTAGTTTATCAAAAGCCCTGATAGCAGAGTGTTTTACTTGCTAGACTGCTAACAAGGTCAGTAGTTTGAAACCACCAGTCAGTCCATGGGAAAAAGGTGAGTCTTTCTACATTTATAAAGAGTTACAATCTCAGAAACCCATAATCACTATGAGTCAAAATTGACTAGATGGCAGATTTGAAAGGTTTATAGAATGCTATGATTTGCTTTTAGAGTTTTAATCTATATCGAGTCTCATAAATTCAGCCTCCATTGACTTATTTTTGGTCAAACCATGGACCCAAACTTGTCAAAGACTCCCCTCTCCTCCTGTCTTCCTGTATCCTCAGGGAATCATTACTCCTATTGCTGTTTATGTAGGGTCATCCATCCTGGCCTTCCTGCATAGAACAATCTTTCTTATATGCCTGAATGTATATAACTAGCAGGTTTTAAATATTAAGGATACAGTTCTTCTCTCTGTGACACCTTATTTCAGCCATGCTGATACTCTCTCAAATATGAGAACCAATTGCCTCTCCCTTGCTCATAGAAATGTTACAAAGCTCCTTTAGCACTGATAAAAATCCAAAGGGCTTTCCATGCTACAAGTAAGTTTCCTGCCCAAAGACACTGAGCTTCCCTACTTCTGTGGACTTGGTGACCCTCTGCTTTATAGCCAGGACTTAGACTTAGGATGATAATCTGTTTTGCTGTTGCTTATCCATATAGGGATCTTGGATGCCCTCTTCCAGTGGCTCTTTCTTCTTTACGGTTCTAAGATTCTCTCTCCCGCTTCTGAGGGGACTTTTTACCTAGTAGAATAATAACACTGACCAATATCCACCGTTAAAGTCTTCTACACCCTGCTTGCATGTTTACACTCAGTCATTTCATGGGATCTCTAAAACCTCGTGCTAAAAGAGCCATATGAAATAATTTCACTTCAATCCAAGGTTGCACCCAAGTATGTAGCATGTGTATTTTAACTTTGGAGAACACTCAGAGCTCTATTGCAAGTATTATTGCATTGAATTGTGTCACCAAAGTGTATGTTGTAAATCTTAACTCTCAGACCTATAGTAAGGAGTCCTGATGATACTGTTAGGCATAGAGCTCCAAAGTACAAAGTCTGTGGTTCAAGTCCACTAGCCTTTTTTCGTGAGAAAGATGAGGTTGCACAGTCCTATAAAGATTTTCAGACTTGGAAACCTTAAAAAGCAGTGAATCTATGTTCTGTAGGGTCATTATAAGTTGGAATTGACTTGATGACAGTGGTAGTAGTAGTAGCTGTTGTTATTAGATGCCATCGAGTCTGTTTCGACCCAGTGACAAAACAGAATGACACACTGCATGGTCCTTTGCAATCCCGACAATGGTTCTTATTCTTTGCTTCATTGATGCAGCCACTGAGTCAAGTCACCTCATTGGGGCCCTTTCTCAAGTTCACTATCTTTCCACTTTACCATGTCCTTCCCCAGGGCCTAGTCTCCTGAAAATATGTCCAAAGTATTTAAGACAAAGTCTAGCTCTCCTGGCCCCTAATTAGCAGTCTGGCCTTATTTCTTTCAGCAGAGATTGGTTCCTCCTTTTAGCAGATCATGGAAGTTTTGGTATTCTTCTCCAGGACAACAATTCAAATGCGCCAATTTTTTCTACAGTCATTCTTATTCAATGTCCAACTTTCAAATGCATATGAAGCAATGGAAATTAACATGACTTGAGTCAGGCACACTTTAATATTCAAAGAAACATCCTTGCTTTTCAATTCTCTCAAGAGGTATTGCATGGGAAATTTACTTAATGTGTCCCTTGATCTCTTACATGCTGCTTGCATGGTCATTGATTGTGAATCCAAACAAGACAAAATTGTTGACAACTTCAACCTTTTCTGGATCTATCACGATGTTGCCTATTGATTCAGTTGTGAGGATTTGGGTCCTCTTTACATTGAGTTGCAATCCATACTGAAGACTATGATCCTTGATCTTCATCAGCAGGTGTTTGAATTCCTCCTCACTGTCAGCCAGCAAGATCCTCTCATCTGCATACCACAGGTGGTTAATACACCTTCCGCTAATACTGATTCCTGATGTCACATTCTTCCTCATATAATCCAGTTTATCGGATGTTTTCCTCAGCATACAGATTAAGTAAGTATGGTGAAAGAATTCAAACCTGATGCACACCTTTCCTGATTTTAGACCATAAGGTATTCCCTTGTTCTGTTTACACACCTGCCTCTTCATCCATGCACAAGTTCCAAATGAGCAGAAAGAAGAATTCAACAATATCTGTCTTCTCTAGATTAGCCATAGTTTGTGCATTTGCATAGTCAAGGTGACACAAGTAAGCACAGAAGGGGGACCCCTGTCCCACAGAGGGCACATTTTTCCCACTAGTGGAACAACAAGCAACTGGCACTGAGTTGGTGCACACCGTGGTGTCACCTGGGAAGGTGTCTCTCTGGTCACAGTGAATTTTTCTTTTTTTTTTTTTAAAGTAGATTTACTCAAACCTCATTTTTTTTTAATGATGGCTGATTTAAAAGAACAGCATGTGGCTGTGAAATTTTGTTTCCTTCTGGGGAAAAATGCCTCAGAAACTTTTGTAATATTGAACACAGCATACAAAGACAGCACTATGGGTAAAACTCAAGTGTACACATGGTTTCTCGTTTCCAAACAGGTGAAATTTTGAGCCATGACAAACTTCTTTCTGGACACCCAACTTCCTAAACGGATGAAAATGTCAACAAAATTCATGCGCTTATGCTCCAAGACCAATGGTGGATCATCGACGAGATGGGGAAGTTATCTAGATGATCCTGAATCCAGGTTAAGTAAATTTCAGTGGAAGATTTCTGTATGAGAGGGTCACTGCTAAATTTGTGCCTTGGGTTCTAACTGACCAGGAAAAAGAGCATTGTGAGGAAACATGCCTTGCTATGAAAGAACAGCTGCAAAATGACCCAGAGTTTTTCCAAGGTCATTACTGGTGATGAGACATGGTGCTACTCTCATGACCCCAAAAGCAAACATCAGTGAAGCAAATGGAAGACACCATCCTCACCTTGTCCCCACCCCCCCAAAAGCTCATCAAGTGAAATCCAAAATCAAGATGATGCTCTTTTTTTTTTTTGATGTGAGAAGACTAGTGCGGTTGGAGTTCATTCCACCAGGTCAGACTGATAATCCAGCTTTCTATTTAGAGGTTCTGTAAAGATAATGTAACAGTGTGCAACAAAAAAAGCCTAGTTTGTGACAGACGGGGGACTTGTTTTGTTATCACAACAGTGTTCCCACTAGCGCAGCCATCTCAGTGCACCAGGTTTTGGCAAAAACCAGCATGCATCTCTTGCCCCACACACCTTCCTCACCTGACCTCACTCCATACAACTTCTTTTTGATTCTATAAAAGAAAAGGGAAGTGAAAAGATAGCAATTTGGTGACATAGACATAAAAAAAGGAGGTACTGTCAGCCATTCAAAGAGATAAATTTGAAAAATGTTTCCAAGAATTGAATCAAAGTTTTGACAAATGTATTACATGTAATGGAGAGGACCTTGACGGTGATAAGGCTATTTTGTAAAATAATTTAAATACATAGCTTTTAAAGATATCAGGTATTTTTGGCACCTCCTTGTATATTTTGTATTCTCTGTGCTCACCCAACATCGATCTGATATCAGCTACAATAGCTAATCTGATATCAGCTACAATAGTTCAAAGGCTTCTTCTGAATTCAGTCTCATCAGCAAATAAAGATCCAAATGGATTCACTCCCATAGCTTTACCCAACATACCTCACCATGGGTGACTCCACGTGGAAAACTCTGCTCGTCCCCAGTCACAGCTTGGGGGTCCTCAGACTGGACGCGTCCATCATTCAGCTCTACCCACAGTAATGGTCTGCCGCCATTCTTAGGCCTCCAGGATCTGGCAGTTTTTCAATGTTACGCATCCTGGTTTTAGGGGCTGCTTCCTTCCCTGTGCAGAGCTGATTTCTTCTTCACCTCTGCACTGTGGGTGACATGCCGGGCACCTGAAATAGCAGGGACAGAACTTCCAGCATCACAGTAGCACACAAGCCACCGCAGCATGACAAATGGACAGACCAGTGATATCTTCAATACTGGTTTCCTTTAAAGCCAGTGGAGATTTTATTCTTCACTAAGAAAATGATGAAAAATAATCCATCTCATACTAAATAGACTATATATGCATATATATAAATCCATAGAATCCTTATTTCTCAGCTGATCTTGAAAAAATGCATGATTTATCCTTCATAATACCATCAAGTAAAGAGAACCTAAAATACACACTAGTTGTAAATAATTAGTCCCTTGGTGTTTACTGCAATGGATTAGAGTATTTCCTCATAGTTTAAGAGTTGTACTTTTGAACAGTATCCTACATTTTAAATATACTGATACCTCATAAATTTCATATATATTTTACATTTACAAGCACATATCATAAATCCCATAATTATGAATAAAATCCCTAAGAAATGAAATTTATTAAGGGTGTATGAGGGAGAGGTGAGTAGAGAGGGAGGGAGAGGGGAAAAAGGACCCAAGCAGAAGGCGGATTTTGAGAATGATGAGGGCAACGGATATATAAGGGTGCTTTACTTAATTGATGTATGTATGGATTATGATAAGAAGTTGTATGAGCCTCAATAAAATGGTTTTTTTAAAAGAAATGAAAGCCCATAGGAATGTTGCATTTTAGAAAGTTGAAAGCCCGGCCTATGCTGAGACATGGGGTTTAAACTTGCTTCATTTACACCAGCTATAAAATGCTCACACAATAAGGTACATTGCTGTCCTGACTTAGACGATCTGATGAAATGATGCTTGTTTTGCTTTCTTTCCCTTTTTGTTTTCTTAGAGCTCTAGGGACTGGAATGTTTTTTTGTGACATTTAATCTGTTTTCCTGTATCTTTAGTGTATTCATCTAAGTCTGGTAATAAATCTCCAGAGTACAATTTTTTGTAATAATATTTTGATCATGGATTTTATGATCCCCCAAATATTATCAAAGTTGCTGTTTCTTCATTGAATAGCCAAAATACATTGCTTTGCTGGTTTTTCATACATGATTTACATTCTGAAAATTAGAAATGTTATCCAACATACAAGATCTGGTTTGATTAGTGTACGGTATCATGGATATATTATATCATAGAATCTGGGCATCAAATTGTTATTTATATAACTTATTAAAAAATCTACAATTCATTTACTACCATGCAATTACCATATGTAAAACTGGTCTAATTACTGAAAAATACATTAGTACATGTCAGGAATTATTCTAATGGCATTAAAGATTCAGCAGTCATCGAGCAGACACAAAGACTTGCCTTAATGAAAGATACATTGAGCAAAGGATTTTATTAAGCTCTTTTCTATAAAAATTCATTTTTCAAATAAATTACATGAATTTTTATAAATGATTTTCTCTTTGTAATGGATAAATGTACCTATTTAAATAAAAAAAGCTTCACGTCATATAATAAAGACATGAATCAAGTGATCTTGATAATATTTGAAAAAAATATTGATTGAACGGTGACTATCACAGGAATGTTTCACAGGAGCGCACAGGAATCAAGCTGACTCTATCTGCAAAGACAGATCACCGAGAAGCTCAACATTTGCAGCTAAAGTTAGGCCTAGACTGACTGTAGACTTAAGGCGGAAGTTGAAAGAATTAAAATAACCCCATCTGTGGGGAGAGTTGTTTACTCCTTAGACAAACAGGACGGCACTTCCACTTTCCATGGTTCACGGCCAGGGGAGAAAGCTGATCGCTCAGCCATGGGAGCCGATACAGCAACGACTGGCATCTCTCTGTGCCTCAGAAAAACAGATTCTTTGCTGCCTGCTCTCTGGCAGGGTCTGCATAAAGGAACCACCTGCACACTTATCAGTTACTTCATTTGTCCAAGTCTCATCCTCCCCTCTGTCCTTTCACAACCTGGATGAATGAGTTAATGGTTCTTTGTATGTCTCAAGAATTTTACATTTCCCTTTATGTCATCTTGGCTCAAGCATGCTGGCTCCATGGCTGAACAAGTATATAAGTCGGCCCCTAATAAAGATCTGCACCCTCAAATGCATTACTGCAGGGACCCCATGCCCTAACTTTTATCTGTCTCTTTCGTATAGAAGTTTTATATATTGTACCCCTCTTGAACCTGTTCAATTTTTAAGATAAGAGGCAGCCTCTACATTCATTATCTTATAAACTTCACGTAAAAATTGGACAATAAGTAAGGAAAACAGAAGGAAAAAATCTCTCTTAGAAACATAGGCAGAATGCTCTATAAAAACAAGGATGCCAAGTCTTTGTAACCCGTGCTCTGGACATGCTACCAGGGGAGACAAGTCCTAGAAAAGGACATCATGTTTGGTCAAGTAGAAGATCAGGAAAAAAGAAGACTATCAGGGAGATATGCATACGCAAATAACAATAATTGTTCGGAGGGTGCAGAGTTTTCTTCTACTGTGCCTAAAGTCACAGTAGTTGAGCCAACAGAACAGCGCCCCATAACCTAGCATTACCAAGGACGGAAACTTGGTGCTTAGTGGTTACACTTGGCATTGGTAATTGTATGGTCAGCTGTCCCAACCCCTACTCCACTCTGCAAGGTAACGCTGAAGCTATTGGCTCCCTTGAAGAGTTACCATTTGGAACACCTTATACATGGCTAAAAGTTGATGGCAGTGGGTTTGGGATTTTTTTGTTTTTGTTTGGGACTACATAAGAGTGTCATGCTCCTTTATTTAAATTCTGAATCTGCTATCTTATCACCTTGGTGAATCACAAGCACTCACATTTGCATAGCCCTAACTAGTCCTTACAGACATGCCGGTGCTTTGGTGGGCTGCCAGTTGGGCCTCCGGCTGCTTCAAGGGAGATAGGTACTACCAGTTCCTAGCTGACCTCCTTGCCTTGAACTTAACTGGCTCACTGGTAAGTTTGGGCCCGTTTTGATTGGATCTGATTCTTACAAAGCACTGTTTCCATTGGATCTAGATCACACTGGGATATCCATGACTCGATCTTGGTGATGATTCCTTATGTCAATCATCTTAATTGGCTTCAATCTTGCTCAAAAGACTGAAGGGAAAACCTTTGTACAACACTTCCCATACCTTTCTGGCTCAAAACTTACTGAGGCCAAGGTGTTCATTAAATTTTTCAAAACAGAACCATTTAAGATTCTTATTTTCAGCAGCTATTAGAGCAATGGTACTTCTAAAACCTTCTTTTACCAATTTCTGAAATGCAGCCAGCTTCTTCAGTAATTTAGGTTGTCAATTTTCTCTTTTTTGGCTTTATTTTTGAGATCTTCCAAATGTTCCTTAGAATGCTGATCCATCTACAGACCATTGTTTCTGTGGCAGTATTCTTGTAAACGTATTACAAAACTTCACTAATTTGGGAAGATAGCCACTTGTTTTCTAAAAATTTGGTATTAGCCCTGACTTCAAAATCATTTTTATTCCCTGGTACAAAAAGTTTTTTTTTTAAGACAACCTAATGAGACTAGAATAAGTGTGTTATGAAAACAATTTATGTGTATCTATCTACTGACTGGAAAGTTGTGTTTAAACACAGTTCATTTGCAATATATCCAAGCATGTATAAACAGAACCCTACTGGCAATAATTTGTGATTTAAGCTGATAACAGCAATGTAAAAATTTAAATTAAATTATTCTAATCGCAGTCAATTTTTTATAAATGTGTGTGCAGAAATACATAGGCAAAATAAAGTATGTATAACACATTCTATACAATGATGACTTCATTAAATGAGGAATAACTGAAACTTTTGTTGTAAAATCTTACAGGTTACTAACCGACACTGTCATAATGAATTCACTATGAAATACACCACCACACTCATACTTATTGTAAATTAACAGAAAGAGGCAACATTAGTAAAGCAAATCATGTTATTGAAATGATGATTTACAGGCAGAGGTAGTAATGATGATGGCACAGAGCCCCAATCTGTCAGTAAGCAAACTATAGAATAATTAGATTTCGTGTCTCAGAGGCCAATCTAGAAAGTGTCCACAGGAGAGTAATATTTTCAACTACTCTTCTCCCCAAAAACTGATTTAAAAAAGAGATCTGGTATACCTTTAACAAAAGTTAAAGTTTGTTGTTGAGTACAAATATTGGTATCTAACTAGTGAATGGGCTATTCTGTTTACATGAAAAATTGAAGCAGTCATTGGTAGTGCAAACCCAGACTTTGACGGCATGGGTTCCAAGTGAAATCAGACACTAATCTTGGAGGGATTCACATTTCTAAAACTACCTTACGAGATCATCTCACTAACATCCTGTTGATTTTGACCCACTGCGACCCTATCTATGCTTCCGAGACCAACTCTTCACTGGAGCACACAGCCTCATCTTGATCCTGTTGAACCAGTGATGGGTTTGAACTGCAGGCTGGCGTTAGCAGCCTAAAGCTCATTCTACAGTTCCAACAGAGCAGCCGCAAGAATGTAGTTAGTCAGAATTTGTGATTCATACATCTAATCATTCTGTAATTGATGCTGTAATTGCTTTTAAAATTTAGAAATTCTAAGTCTTTTTATGTATATATGACTTCTTACATAGATTAATGTTATATTTTTATTTATTTAGAAAATAAAAATGATGAGATATTGCTAAAGGTGCACGAAAGCATGGATATAGACAACTGAACTCTGACCTCTGCTCCAGGAATTTTATGGAAACACCTGGTCATTAATCCTCTCGTTGTGTTCAGTTCACAACTGTTTCTTTCTGACTATAATCTGCAGTGATGCCTGGACCTGGCTCTCTCTAACTTTTTATATAATGATGCATTTTCTGAATTAAACTATGTCATCTAGGTGTATAAAACTAGAGCAGGGAACATAGGAGAACTACTTTAAATTCCTTTATTAAAAAAGTCTGTATCTGTTCCACATTTGAAATGAGCACGTTAAGAAATATCACAAATTCAAATCCAAATGAATGTTGCAGCTAGGAGTATATATTTATTAATGCAGGCATCTATGATATATATGCTGGTAATATTTATTTTATTAGCTTCAATTTAGACTTATATTCTTAGAAACCTTGGCATTGCAACTCAATATTAAAGGAACTCCCTCACCTGCAGTAGGTGTTTTTGGTCTCTTCATACATATTATTCCTCAGTGCAAAATTGGGTGGAAAATGAGTTCAGCTTTTCAAAAGAAAAGAACATTCAAAAAAAAAGAAACAACCTACTTTGATTAATTATTTTGACATATGATGGGTTATTTTTATAGTTTTATTTTAAAAATAAAAGTTAAAACAGTGATACAACTTCCATTAAAGGAAAACTAATATCTAAGTAAATATTTACAGTAATGTGTATAAAAACAAATGTTTAAGTATGTTAATATATAATTTGGATGGCATTGACTTCTTTGAAAAAGAAAAAGTGTGTGCTAATTCAAATAACAGAATTAACATATGAAACAATAATTATGGATGATAATTATAGAACAATACAAATGACAATGCATCATCTATTACTGAGACAAAAATGCACAAGTAGTTGATAAAACACTTGATATAATCCTCAGAATATTCTAGCAAATTAAATATTTTTCCTCCTTTTGGTGGTTAAAATGCAGTCCAGAGGCTAATTCTCTAATCTAAAAGGATATTAATATGAGGTTGTAATCAAAACCAGGGTTATTTGGCTTCTAAAACACTTGACTTAAAAACAAACAAAAAACAGGCTAGTCCTAGAGAGCTTTTCATTGTGAAAACTTAGTAAAAAGAGTTTTGATTGCCAATATGTATATGTTTGAACTTGGGTTCAAATTTTGACTTTAGCATTTATAAGTTTTTAAATTTTAGATAAGTTATGTATCTTTTTTGAGGTCCCCTTTCTCCTCTTTAGAAAGGAATATAATAATTTTATTCACCTCAAATAGTTCTAAAGATTTATGAAGATGAGGTGGAAGTCCTTGCACAAATTAAGAAATATACATATACATGAAGGAGACTACAGACATGATTGCCCATACACATAACTGTGGGTGTATGTGCACGTACATGCATGTGCATCCATGTACACAGTATACCCAGATAGATAGATAGATAAATAGATAGATAGATAGATAGATAGATAGATAGATAGATAGATAGATAGACATATAGATGATAGATACATTTTAGCAACTATATAGAATAAATTGAGATCACAAATAAAATTAATTCAGAAGATATTTTTACATTTCTATTATTTTCTTCTAAACTGAAGACTTTCTCTGTTTTTGCCACATAAGTGACTCTACTTTATGCCTGTTCAAGAAGCTTCCTAACGTGATTCTCGGAGACATAATTCTCAAAGGATTTCTTGTACTTATGTCCTGGAGCACAGAATTGCAGAACATTGCAGAGCAGTGACATGGAAGTTTTGTAATTTTACCACTTATTTGTGATGAATTTAGTTCTTTATTTCAGTTTGATTATATTTTATGAAATGATTATTCTTGATACGTCCTTATGAAATGTCTAATCATGATTTGAGCATAATTTTTATCTACTATATATATTCTAGGAGCCCTGGTGCTGTAGTGGGTTCTACACTAGACAACTATCCAGAAAGTCAGTTGTTAGAAATCAATAACTGCTCCACAGGAGGAAGATGAGCCTCTGTGCTGGATTTATAGCTTCTGGAGCACACAAAGGCAGATCTACTCTGCTCCATAATGTCGCTATGAGTTGTAATCGACTCAATGGCAGTGGTCAGTTACATTCTCTAATATTCTTTTTCCTCCTGTAAAATGAATGCTTGCTTTCTCTCACCTCAATGGAAAAAAAAATGAATAACTATATATATTACATGATAAAACATCTCTTGATTTCTGAATATAGGCAGTTTTCAGGGTACACATTATATTTATTCCTACGTGTGTTTTTAAGTTGCATTTGTAAGTAAATTGAAGAAAATAAGTGTGTTTCTTATACAGCCTTACTTTAATTCAACAAAACCCTGGTGGCCCTGCTGGGTTGGTGTTGAAGACTGCTGACAACATGGTTAGTGGTTTGAGTCCATCAGCTACTCTAAGAGAGAAAGACAGGTGGTGGTGAGTGGGTGGGTGGGGGTGGCTCATGTAAAGATTGACAGCCTCAGAAACCTATATATGGTCTCAGTGAGTCAGAATTAACTTGATGGCAATGGGTTTGGTTTGGGTATCAGTTATTTGAAGAAAAGCCTTAAGGTTTGTACAGCAATTTAAAAATTGTGCAGTAAGTGAAGGTAAGTGATTGTGATGAGGAATTTGTTGAAAGTAGGGGTGGGTTCAATAATCTCAAAGTGAGGAAAAATTTACATCATATTAAAGGACAAGTATGAGTTATCAGTAGGGTGCAGTCTCCTAGCCCAGGACAGGCTATACAATACAAAGAAAATGCTTGAAGAAATAAACATGCATGCATTTACTTATTTATACCTTGGTTTGCTTCGCCTAGTATTTGAAGCATCACATAATATTAATTAGTGATGTAAGGACCTAGTGTTGTTAATCAGATAGCATATTGCATATTTATTTTGGATGAAATAAAGATATCTCATGAATGGTGGTGTGGTAATTACATAATCTGTTGCCAATTTGAAAGTATTAAGTGGGACAGGGTGGAGTTTAGTCTCTCATCAGGTCATAGTTCGATGATCTCATTTCGAGACCCTAAGGAGATAAATAGCTCACTGGAGGCAGGACATAGGCTCACTCCCTTGGAGACTACTGACAAGGCTCAGTACCTGTGAGACATTCTTATTGACAAACCACATGGAAACAGGCTGTTGGCAGCCAGAGCCTCAATGCTGGAGAAGCCACGTGGAGAGCCCTGCCAGTACCGAAATGCTTACACCACAACTGGTTCCCCAAGACTTTCCAACCATTGTCTTGCATTTAGCATCATTGTATGTGTTTCATGTGTGTGAAAAGGAATTTACAGATTTGTATCAGACATATGGGCTAATATCAGACTTATGGAATTGATTTGGAACTGGAATGTTTTTTCATCATAAAGATGGAGAGTGGATGTGTGTTTGAAACCTACCTCATGGTGGTTATTTTCCTTTGGCTAGGCAGGGGTCAGATATGTTCATGCAGCTTACTGGGTTGTTTTCTGGAAAGAATATTGGAAGTTAAAGTTCTGATTATTTTGTTTGGTTGTTGTTTTGGTTATTCTTATTTGAAATAGCAAAAGTGAATGTTGTTAATGTGTATCTTTTGAGCTCAGGGGTAGAAATCGTCCCTTGAATTTCTCAGAGACCATACTGGTTAGAGAAAATAACTGACTGAGGTCAAAATGGCTGACAAAAAGCCTGGCTCTGGCTTGATGCTGTCAGAGGCCTAATCCCATATATTGTATCAATAGAATAGTTTAGATAAGGATTAAGATAATATAGATAAGGATTGAACTTGACTATGAGGATTTCAGTTTAGTATCTGATTCTATTTTTTTTATACTGATTTCTTCTGCTTATTATTGTTGATACAATGATTGATATAAATTAGTATTGAAAGTATGAAAATAGAGAGCTTGTAAACCCACTTGCTTTCAGTCATTAAAATTGTTCTTTAAATGGGTTTAGGACATGCCTGCAAAGAAGGCTTTGGAAAAATAAGCACCACCCAGTGCTTTGGAGTATTCAGGACATTCGCATTCCAAGAGACTAGCCTAGGGCACTGTTGACAGATTGAAGAAAAAGAAACTTTGGATTTTTGAATCTTGAACTAGTGTTTTGGTTTTTTTTCATAACCATGAAAAATCTGGAACTATGAAGAAAACTCCTCTCCAGGACTGACTATTAAAGGGAGCATGTGGCAGCCTGAGATGCTTGTTAGGTGACAACCTGGAATTACTTGTTGAGTGGAAGTGGTAGAAATGCAGCAATAAAGAGATGGGTTGAATCTGACCACTGACACCCATGGATCTGGACTATTGGAACTAGAGGAGAAGATGTTAGCAGGTTGACTGCTCTGAAGTTCCTGACCTAGCACAAGGGGGTTAGTCTTGTTGAAATTTGTGATGGGGCCATGGTCGAAAGACTAAGTGAGGCAACCCACATTGAGTTAACCAGAACCCAGCCAGATAAAGATAAGATTTTTGAGCCTGTGAACAGCTGCATATTGCTGTTGACTTTATGGATGACCTGTCATATTTGACTTTGCTTATTGATGCAGACTTCACAAGGTTCCAACTAGAATGAATATTCTTCATTCAAAGAATACGACTGTCTCCTCAGAGCACTAGGTTGATGTACATGGGCAGTATAGAAATTGGATACCTAAAATTGGGAGCATAAAGTTATGAAGTGGTTGGTATACAAACTTTCATAGGTGTTGGAATGAACATTCATAGGATTAAAGTGTAGGTTTACTTAACTGCAATTGCTACGCATAGCAAACTTTTGTTTTGTTCATTTATAGAATGTTATGTTTAAATGAGGGTGGCACATATTTAATTGTATGCATTTTGGTTTTATTCTGTTAGGTACAGATATGATTTTACTGTTTGTTTGAAAATTGTATATTGCTAAAGAGTTGTATGAAAGTGTCAAATTGACAAGGGGTGGTCTGTGATAGCCATATAATCTATTGTCGATTGAGAGCTTCATGAGTGAAGAGATGGAGTTTAGCTTGTCAATCCTGTTGCAGCGTGATAAGCTCTTTTGGAGGCACTAAGGCAGCAGTTCTCAACCTATGGTCACGACTCCGTTGGAAGTCGAACGGCCTTTTCACAGAGGTCATTCAATTCATAAAAGTAGCTAAATTATAGTCATGAAGTAACAATGAAAATAATGTTATGGATAGGGGTCACGGCAACATGAGGAACTATTAAAAATGTGTGGCATTAGGAAGGTTGAGAACAATTGCGCTAAGGAGAGAAATAGCCCACTGGAGGCAGGACACAGGTTCACTCCCTTGGAGACTGTCTTCTGACGAGGCTCAGTCCCTGTGAGACATTCTTGTTGACTAGCCACATGGAGACAGGTTGATGGCAGCCAGAGCCTCATAGATGGAAAAGCCATGTGGAGACCCCTGCTAGCACTGAGATGCTTACAACTCTACTTGGCATCATTGCATCCGTTTAGTGAATCGGAAGAGGAAATTATAGATTGGTATCAGACATATGGGCTAACATCAGATTTGTGGACTTTATCTTGACTGGGCTGGGATGTTTTCTCAATATTCAACTGCTCTTGTATATTAAGCTCTTTTTTATACACATATGAGTGTCTATGAAATTGTTTAGTTCACCTACACCAACACAAATGATAACATGCAAATAAATGTAAATTTAAGAAATACCTTATTCTAATATTTTCATTTGCAATATGATACCACCTTTAATTCATATCATTTTCCTTTTCAGCAAATGTTTGATTATGCTAAACTCACAGCAGTTGACTGAATTTAAGTTTAAAAATTCACACATAATCATAAGACAAAAATTTAAATATCACCTTTCTACCATATTATTTTGAATTAAAATTGTATCATTCAATGAAAGGATAGTGGTGCTGTCAAGTAAGGACTGGACTGCTAACCCCCAGGATGGCACTTTCGACCCACCAGCTGCTTCTTGACAGAAAGATGAGACTACTTCCACAAAGATTTACAATCTTGGGAATCCCAAATAGCGTGCCTATGCATTGGAATCAACTCAATGGGAGTGTTTGTTGTTGTTTTGTTTCAGAATGCAAATTAGTCTAATGTGCACTAGAAAAATCAGTTGTCTAAAATAGACAGTGCATTTCTTATCCAATAACTAGATTGGCTTCTTGTCTCTCCTGAAAGATAAAACTCCATGGTCACATACAAAAATCTCTGTTTTCTAACTGCGATTTTCTTTATAACTCAGCTTTACCGTGTATTACACCCTTTCATCAAATGCTTTATTTAAGGTTAAAATAAATCACTTGGGTTTTCTGTATCACTCTAGAAGCACCATTAGGTCATAACTTATTGCTTTCATATATTAATTCTTTAGGAAAAAGTATTTAGAGGTGTCTATTTTAAATAAATATGTACATATTTTTTCAAGGAAGATTATGAATATTCATCTTCTGAGCTCTACTATATGGGCATATACTATTCAATCAAAGTCTACTCTGATTTAGAAAGACACGAGGAAAATTTAATTAAGGACTAACCTCCACCAAATGTGGATTCAATGGGACCCTCTTTCTCTGCTGGTGGTCCTAGACAGCAGTACAGCACCTCTGAAAGGCAGTCTAGCAAAGAGTAAACAGCGGTTCTGCGGTGCAGTGTTGAAACACCCACCTGTTCTCTGATGTTTAAACTTTCAATCCTACAGTCATCTATGAAATCAAGTAGGGTTGTGATTGGCCACACACAATTAATTCCTTGTGCCAACGCAATCAGACACACAGATGCGTCTTTGTTTTCTAGTTACTTTGTGAGAAATTTCATCACAAACTTTACCTAATCATGTAATAATGACCGAGGAGGGCAGGGAAGATGCTATTTTGAGGAAACAACCACAGGATGCTAAAAAAAAAAAATGAAAAAACTAAAGTACAACAAAAACAGTAGACCTAATCTATCAATGAGATTTTGGAGTTTACAAAGGAAATTCCTGAATTCATTTTTTGGTAGTTACCAGGATTAGGTTACCCATTGAAGCAGGTGAACATGGGCTTAGTTAGACTTAAAAATCTATAGTGATAATTTCATAATTTATTAACCATTCTATGGAAATAGCTGGCATCTATCTCTTTCCAAACCCTACAGTGCCTTCCTACATAATCAGAGCTATTTTCAAATCTATAAACCTTGATAGGCAGTAATTGTGGAAAATACAAGTAAGCCTGTGCTTACCTTATTTAGTATTTGATTCCCAATCAAATGGTTGCAGAATAAATCAGCCATCATAAACTAAGATAGATCTTTGCAAAATGGATAATAAAAGAATAAACTACAAAATAAATCTGAGCATAAACCCATACAATCAGATGAGTTTATTATATAGTAAGATTTTAATATAATTCATTACTAATGTAGCAATAATGACAAAGAATTTAAGGGGATGGTTTAGAAGGTATGAAATATGGAGTAGAGTGAAAGAGAGTTATAAATATTTCTAAATTTTAAATTAAAAGCCTAGGTGTAGGTGAGAGGCAGTGACATAAGTGCATTAACTGAGGACAGATAGAGGCAGCCTAAAAGTACTTTAAGCATCATATGAAGTATGTTTCTTAAGATATTTGCTAATTAACAGAAATTGAGACCATGAACATTTGAGTACACATTTTTAATTCAGTTTCATTTTGAGTTTTATTCTTGTGTCTAGCATTTTGTTTTTATCTTCATCATTTTATAGGCAAGAAACTCTAGATGTTACTATAAACAGGTAAGCAATAAATGTTTTAAGACTCTGGGCTACGCATGTCATATCTGCTCTTCAAGTTAACTTGAAAGAAGGTAGGTGCTTTAAAAATGTTTTGTGGCTAAAAACTTTTTAAAAAATGACCTTGGATGTTTCAACAGAACAAAAATGCTACTTTTAGAAGTTGTGTACATCCTGATAGAAATAAAGTGAGATTAGAAAGTGTTCACCACTGAGCATTTAAATCAGCATACCTGTGAAATTTGTGCTTTTAAAAATAATATCTTTTATAAAAGAAGGAAGAAATGCCAGCTAGCATTCTATTAATAAGGTATTATACCAACTTAAAAAAACCCACAAAACACTAATTTTTAATATTTTGAGGTTCCTAGGTCTACTTGTACACTAAAATTAGCTTATTTGGAGGATAGACTAAGGAGGAAATTAAGCATTAGGAGGCATCAAATAGATCAGCAAAAAGAAGCTGTTAAATACCTTGGAGAAACTACTGTTTCTTTCTTGCTCCCAGGGAAGTAGAGGCTTATACTCTGGAGGGGCTCCCAATGAAAGATACTTCTTTTAATGAGTCTGTTATCTACCGTGTTTTACTTCTATACAATTCAGCTGAAATATCTATGAATCATCTTACACACTCCATTAGAATATCTACTAGGTGTCTAAAGAAAAAATTAGAATTTTTCAGGGTTAATGTGAAATAAGATTCTGGATGAATTATACTATGGCCTAACTCCTTACAAGCAATAATAATAAATATTAATTTATTTTTCTACACATACCATCTACATTTTCCTTTTTCATCCCCCTCACTTTTTTGTTTCCTTCCCTCCTCTTCTTTTTCCCCTCCTTCTGCTATTATTTCTACTTATTCTTTGGTTGCACTCTTGTTCAAGACTATACCTAGATAGAATAATGTAATATGCTAGCATAATGGAGCTCTTTATAAAGTCCATGACAGGCTTTTTGCAGGACATTTACCCAATGTTACAATAAAGTTTAAACCAATTCTGGAATGCATTTCAATTTTTGATGCTAATTATAACTAAATAAATATGTACATATTCTTTCAAGTAAGATTATGGGTGTTTATCGTCTCTACTATCTCTGCGTCATTACTTCAGCAATGGCCATGACCATATCATGGGAATAAATATACTTGGCAAACAGATGTATCAACCAATTCAATTCTATCCACTGTCCCTCTCAGCATCTCCCAGATATGTCTGGGGTTTCTATCGCATGGACCTGGGTGATGCCCTTGCAGTGGATTGCTTACCTGTGGATTCACGAGAAGCTGTTTTTGTCAACCTATCCTGTCAGTGCAAGTCCATTCAGCTTCCGACTTCCAGAATTCTCGTTCACATCATTCCATCTAAAAATAGTTGCTGAAGTCAATTATTAGCATCTTTAATATATTTTATAAAGAGCAGTTTTAAAGTCTATATCATTCAAAATCAATGTTTCATGTATTTGCTTTTACATATCATAATGCATATGTGTCAGTGTCAACTTCCAGGTCTTCTGTTTTACACACAGCTGAAAGCAGCTCATTCTTTTACCTTTCTCACATCCTCACATGGGAAATACAGGAAATTTTCATGTAGCCTAAACTCCCTGAGCTATGTGTTTTTGAAATTAAACGAAGAACTAGAGAAAATGACGACATTAAGAAGCTACCTTATTTTATTGCTTGCTTTCATTTTAGGTGTATAAGTATTGAATATCAAAGATTCTCTTTTTACATGGTCAAAATAATATCCCCTCCTGCATCTATGTCCTTTGACAGTGCCCTCCCATTTTATGCCTGAGAAGCTTTGTGACTGGCTGTGCAAGTGACGCAGTAGAGGATGTGACACAGCTGACATGTAGAGATGCTTTTGCACTGGGACATGTCTTTATCTGCTGTAACTGCCAGCCCTTCATCAATAAGACCAACTAGTCCGCCAGAGGACGAGGGAGTAAACAGATCAGAGAAGACTTCTCCCAGCTAAGGGCAGCTGTGATCTTTCAAAAGTTTTCTCCCAAAGAGCTAAGTTCTAATGTATAAAGCATTCAGGACATGTAAAGAGTTAACTTTTCTTATGCATCAATAATGATGTGATGTACTATCTTGAGGAAAATTTAAAACATTCACTGAAATAATTACTTGTCAAAATATAAGCCCTTATCCAACCAAGTCACTAACTCTTGATTCACAAAGAAGCCTAGCAAAGACTCGCAGAACTGTCTAGCAAAGCCTAGACCAGACTGTCAGTTTTTATTATCACAATGAGCTAAGTAAAATGGAATTCTTTCAAATTGCGGGAGATATACAGCCTAAAATAACTGATACAGATATGAACTTGAGTGGGTTAATTACAGATTGGTAAAAAAATCAAGCTGCTTGAGCTAAAGATCAGTAATTTATTTTAGCATTTTAACCATGCAATGTCTTATCAGTTGATTTAAAAAATATCCAGACCACCTGATTTGCACATAACATCCTCTCTATAATATTTCCTATTAGCTCATTCAGTATTTGCCAAATGCAATTGATGATAGTATTCGGATCATTGTGAAAGATTAAAACAGAGTAAGGCTAATAGTTATCATTAGTTGATGCTGAGCTTATTTCTGTTTATGGCACCACCAATATGCAGAGTAAGATATCCACAGAGGATTTTCAAGATTGGGCTTTTGGAAACACTTTCAAGCTTGTCTTTTGATATGTTTTGGGCTATATTTGAACCCCCAAATTTTTTTTAGTAGTGGAGTACTTATCTCTATACCACCCATCAAGCCAATCCAAAACAAGAGGAATCAAAATTTAAGACATGTGGGTGTATACATTTGTAAAGATTAATATAAAATTTATAAATATTGATATAACACTTAACTGTATGCATTTAGAAATAGTCATAAATAATAAAATTAAATTATTTTAATACTTTAAAAACATTTAAAATGTTAGATAGCCTCATCGCATGGGGAAGTAGCAGTCTCATTAATAAAGGGTGCTGGCAAAGCTGGATGTACATCTGCAGAAAAGTGAAACAGAACTCATAACTCACATAGCATACAAAAACTAATTCAAAATGGATCAATGACATAAATGTGAAATCGAGAACAATAAAGGTGATCAGTAAAAATAGGGGCAAGCTACCTACTGTTAAACTGCTGTTAAGTCAATTCTGACTCAGAAATTTCTGTAGGTTTTCAGAGGATACATATCTTTTTTTATATATATAATAAATTATTTTATTCAATGTGTGTTTAATCTATGACATAATTTTTTCTTTTTATATATATATATTTTTAATTTTAACAATTTATTAGGGGCTCATACAATTCTTATCACAGCTCATACATATACATTCATCAATTGTATAAAGCACATCTGTACAGTCTTTGCCCTAATCATTTTTTTCTTCTCTTTTCTTTTTTTACATATTATTAGGGACTCATACAACTCTTATCACCATTCATACATATACATACATCAATTGTATAAAGCACAGAGGATACATATATTTATGGTTGCAGAGAGCCTGAACTTTCTCCTGAGGTGGTGGCTTTGAACCAATAACCTTGTGGTTAGCCATTTATAATTTAGCCTAAGACACCACCAGAGCTCCAAGAATATACTGATGGGTCATAATATTTGGCACAAAAATTATGAAGCATAAATCAAACAAACAATGAAGAACAAATTAGATGATTGTGGCTTTGGAAACATTAAACATTTATGTACATCAAAAGATTCGCAGGGAGAAGACAAGCCAGTCAGAGTGCAGTAAAGCACCGATGACACATACAACTTTCCTCTAGTTCTTAAATGCTAGCTCCCCCACTATCATGATCCCAAATCTACTTTACAAATCCGACTAACCCAGAGGATGTACATTGGTACAGATAGGAACTGGAAACACAGGGAATCCAGGACAGATGATCCCCTCAGGACCAGTGGTGAGAGTGGCGATGCCTGGAGGGTGAGGGGAAGGGAGGGTACAAAGAGGAAACCAATCACAAGGATCTACATATAATCCCCACCCTAGAGGATGAACAATAGAAAGTGGGTAAAGGGAGACATCGGGCAGTGTAAGACATGACAAAATAATAATAATTAATTAACTAATTATCAAGCATTCATGAGGCAGGGATGGAGAGTGGGGGGAGGGGAAAAAAAGCTGATGCCAAGCGCTCAAGTAGAAAGAAAATATTTTGAGAATGATGATGGCAAAAAGTGAACAAATGTGCTTGACACAATGATTATATGGATGGATTGTGACAAGCATTGGATGAGCCCACAATAAAATGATTTTAAAAAGAAAAAAATGCAATGGGGGAAAAAATTCAACAAAAGAGCAAGAGAAATATTCGCAGCCTGGGGATTTTTTTTTCCAATAACATATCATGCAATGACTAAGATGTAAAAAGTTTAGAAAACATCTATGCTCAACAAGAACAAGAAAACAACAATCCAGTTAAAAATGGGCAAAGGGAATGAGCAGACAGTTGACCAAAGAAGATATTTAAGTGACCAACAAGTATATGAAGAGATGCTCATGCTCATTAGCCATTAGAGAGATGTAAATCAACACAACAATGAGATATCTTCTCACCCTACATAAAAGCAATGTGTTGCAGAAGGAAGATAACAAACAATGCAAGGGGGTGGAGAGACTGGAACCTACATTTCTGATGAGACTGCAAGGTGATGGGAAATAATATGGCGCTTGCTCACAAAGTGGGGAACAGAAATACCAAATGACCCAGCCACCCGTCGGCCTTGCAGATATGTCAGAGATATAAGAGCCACCACGCAAGTACGTAAATCCATCTTCACTTCAGCGTTACTCACAATATCAAAAAATGAAAACAACCTACGTGATTGCCCACCAATGGACAAGCGACGGCATGTATACACGTAAACTAAGCAACGTTAAAGAATAACATTGAAATGTTGAGATACCTTATAATATGGATAGACCTGGAGGTCATTAGACTGTGAAATGAATAAATCACACACCGAAATATTGTATGAGACAAACATTATAAAAAATGAGGAAAAGTTTGTTACACTAAAACTTTCGTCACACTCCAGGTGGGAGGGGAAAGAAGGAGTAGGTGCTTGCTAGAAGGTAGACGCATGCGTTTAAAGATGAAGAGAAAAGTAGTATGTCCGAGGATGGAGGCTGGCAATAAAGGACAGAGTGGGGAAAACACAAACAACACTGGGAGGAGTGCAGGGATTAATGACAACGAAGCTGCAGATTGCTCTACACACAATCCTGCAATGACAATGACCTCTGTGTAGTTGCTTGGATAACCACGCAAGCTGTGTTGACATGGGAGGAGTATCCCCCTTCTTATATGAAAGTTTTCCAAAGGATATGTGTACCTCTGCTATAAATATATCCAAAAATGTGGCAGAATATACAAAGGGAAGAGTTATGGAAACTTCAAAAGCACAAACACCTTGTGGAACTGAAGTCCAGGAGACTGAGGACTCAGGATCATTAGCTTGGGAGACATTCAGATGCACTGTTTTAGCACAGTTCACAAACACAATGTCCTAGAGGGAAACAACTTCACACTAATTACAGGACAATGAGACATATAAATATGTTTAAAAGGAGGAATTAAAACAGTTGTTAAGATTTTGAAGATGATAACTACAAAGTACTCAATGAAGGAACAAAAGTCATTCTTTGAGACTCAGGAAAGTGATAGATTCATGAGGAGAAACAGAAGAGAAACTAGGTCAGTGTCAGATTTTTCCTCTGTGCTCTTCTAAATGATTTTTGCTACTTAAACATTTCTTTTTCTCAAGTTTCTTTTTTTTTAAATACTTAAAAAAAAACAGTTCTTTCTTTTTGGACCTTCATCAATTGTTTTTCTTCCTCTTACTGATTTTTAACAACTTAGTAAGTCGATAAAATAGTCAAATAAAAATTGAGTAAAGAAACTCAATTTCAATATTCAGATCTATTTATTGAGTTCCTGTAATATGTGTAAAAAAGTAGGCATTTCAAAGATACTAAAACACTAAAATATCTGAATGCTAACCTAAAGAAAAATGGAACTAAGATTGATAGACTGGAATTGCAAGGCTATATCTTAACTGATACTCATTTATTTTCTATTATCTACCATTTATTATCTAAACACACACACAAATGGGAAATATATTTTATTACAAGGTAGCAAGGAAACATGTGAAGTGAAATTTGATGTGGCATAAAAATGTGGTTTGAAGTATATTTGATAATTTAGAAGGGGGAAGAGACCGGTAAATATAAAAGCAATAAAGCAATATTAAGAACATATTTGAGCACTAGATAGGCTATATGATTCAGGCAAAATTGAAGGTAGAGATAATTGGAATTTTAAGTCATGCACTCCGTGGATGGTATGTAGGTATTCTGTGGGTGATTCAGCATGGAAATTTTTATGAAGAACTTTATATAAAGTTTAGGAAAGTGCATTAAAAAAAAGCTCATGCCTACAGCTTTCTGGGAGAAATCAAGGAAAAAGATTTTTATACTCAAGATAACTGTGTATAGGAAGAAATGCTACAACATTTAGAAAAGAAAATTATTGTTGTCTCTTCTGACTTTTTGTCTCACATAAGCCTGTTACCATTGTGGAATGAATTGTGTTCATCCAAAATATGGATTGAAATATTAAATTCTGTACAGGTAAATATGAGAACCTTGAGGCATTGAGGGGGTTTCTTTTGTTCCCGTGATGTGATCATCTGAGAGTTGGGGGACCTAAGTCTAAGGGCAGAATATGCACAGATACAGAGGCTAGACATTGGGAAGGCATGCCGAGAGAGACCAGCTGTGGATAGAGACCCCGGGAACGAAAGGAGAGCCTTTCAGAAGCTATCACATGGCTGAGAGTTTGATTTGTTATTTCAGCCTCCAGAATTGTGAAAAGTGTATTTCTATTTATCAGTCATCATCCTCTGGTGCATCTGTTACATCAGCCCTATGTAATTAAGACAAATGGACGTGGGTCCTCAAATGTGAAACCTTAAAATCGGTAGCTAAAATTATATTTATTAATTAAACAGTCAACTAAGTGTATAAATTCCCTATTTCTAAATAAATGTGGCAGGCTGTTCATGTGTTTGCTAAACAGTTTTTGCCAATTTATTTGATCAGTCATGTATGTTGCTTTATGTGAGCACATTTACCCATGTACCGCCAGGAGAGAGAGGTCTGTTCATTTGGGTTCTCGGTACAGAGAATGAAGTAGTGCCAACACTGTGTCCTTTAACGCACAGGATTTCCGAGGCTGTAAATCTTTACAGGAGCAAACCATCGCATCTTTCTTCACTGAATGGCTGGTGCATTCAAACTGTGCACCTTCTGATTAATAAACAGGCACTTTGACCACGATACCAGCAAGCTTCCACCAGTATCAGACGACAAAACCTTTTGCCATCAAGTCAATTCCAACTCACTGACACACTACACAGGATATATTACATAAACTTACTGTAATCCAGTCAATTTAGATGTATTTGACCCTATATAGGGTTTCTGAGTCTTTTAGATCTTGATGGGAATCGAAAGCCTTATCTTTTTCTCACGGTGGCTGGAGGGATCAAACTGCTAACCTCTAAGTTAGCGGTCCAATGCTTCTCCAACAGCACCACCAGGGGTCCTACTACATAATTGTGGGTCGGTAAATGCTGACTCTGTCCTGAATGTTGTCGAAACACTATATGTATGAGCACACTATTACCGATTTGTGAATATGTAGACCAGATGCTGACGTTCATCATAAACATTGGTGGACTAAAATTTCATAGTTTTATTTGGAAAATGATAATGAGAAAATTTGAACAAATTACAAAGATGCATTGATAAAATATAAGGCCAAGGAAAGATGATAAATACATCCTTTAACCAACCTTAGAATGCTTTTCTGGAAGTGTTGCATGTTTATAACCAATGGGACCATGACTTTGCCACATGCCAATGTTGTAGATTCTTCTCAGCAGACAAGCGGAAAATCGGAAGAGATTTTTCTGAGGGCCCGGTAGGACAGAAGGTCTTCAAATCCCAATAGATACCCGGGACTTGTCATCTATTACCATCACTTCCATGGCCATTGCTTTTACTAGAGAGTGAAATAGAAAGTACATTATAAGGTTACATGTAAGTATAAAAAAACAAGGATAATTAGAATAAACAACGTTAATGAAAGATGTGCTGTTGCTTTTAGATTAAGTAATTTCTAAATTAAGTGATTTCTCAGTCTTAGCAACCCTCTCTACAACAAAGTGAAGCGGCCTCCTTCAGCCCCTTTGTCATTGTGGTCTCCACGTGTGAGCCCTTCGTGGCAGCACCCTGTCCATCTGTCCTTTGAGGGGATTCCCCTCTTTTGATGACTCTGCTGCAGGCATCCAGATACTCTTTTTAGGAACTGGTCTCTCCTGAGAACAGCACAGGACGCAGTCTTCCCACGCCCATGTTTACGGAGCATTCGGACTGCACTTCTTCCAAGACAGGATTTTTTGTTCATCTGATGGTCCATGATTCTTTTCATATTCTGTGACAGCGAGTTTCTCAAATGCACTGATGCATCTGCAGTCTCCCTTATGTGCTGTCCAACTTTCACATGCATATAAAGCGATTGACAATACTACGGCTCAGATCAGATACAGCTTCGTCCTTGAAATTACATTCATGCTTTGCAAAAATTTATACAGGGCTTGTGCAGATATGCCCAATGCATATGAACTCTTGACTGCTGTCTCCTTGAACATTCACTATGACTCTCAGCAAAATGAAATCCTTGACCGTATTGATCTGTTTGTCTGATGCAGTCTATTGTTTCATTGTTCGGATTTTTGTTTCCTTTCCATTGAGTTTCAATCCAGACTGAAGGTCCAGTTTTTTATTCTCATCGGGTATTTCAAATCCTGTCACTTTAACCAAGTAACCTGGTGACATCTGCAAATTGATGGCTGTGAATAAGCCTCCCTACCTTTCCGATGTCAGTTTAACGTAAGCCAGCTTCTCAGATTATTCGCCCAGTGTACAGATGGAACGAATGCGGTGAGAGGGTACAGTCCTGACAGAAAACTTTCCTGATCAGAAACCACGCAGTATTTCTTTGTTCTGTGGGAACAATGACCTCTTTAGATTCACTGTAGCTAAAGAAAAGCAAAGGTTTTTTAAGGAATGCAAGCGGATATCCATATACAAGGATAAATCATAAACAAGCAAGATTTAAAAGAGCTATGAAGGAATAAAAAATATAGCTAAACTAAAGAACAGAACACTGTCTCATCTTGTGCCTTTCTCATCTAATCATCCTGATTAAAGGATTCAGACTGTATTGTTCACATTCCACTCAGCCCCTCAACTACTTGTGGACCTGGCATGTGCCAGAGAGTTGGCCCTGAAGGTTGCTACTGGTGTCACCTGACCTCTTGCAGGCATACCTGACCGCAAACTATGCTCCTGATGCTTGTTCCTCCTCTCATTCCAAAGTGCCCTTGTAGTGCAACAGTTAAGTGACTGACAGATTACAGTAATGCAGTTGGTTCAAATCCACCCACTGACTCCTCAGGGGAAGCAGTTGTTAAACTTTATTACAACTCATAGCAACCCTCTCTCACAACACAGAAAATCCTCTAGGACTCATCACTGCTTTTACCTGGTATCACTGTGAGTTGGAAGTGATCTCCCAACACATAAGAACAAACAACAACACCATATTCCAGAGACAGATAAATGCACAAAGAATAGATCTTTTTCAAAGTTGGAAGAGCCATGGGTATCCAAAGTACATTAAAGTCGAATGGGAGCCATACTGTCTTTTGGTCTGGACAGAAGCATCATAAATCTATACTGCTGCTAATGGACATAAAAATGATGATGATAATACCGAAGTTTCTAGTAACTGTCCAATCAAAGCACTTGGTCTATGCTCATTCACTTAAAACTTCAACCAGTCCCATTGCCCTGACTCGTTACAATAAAGCAGCAACCATCATTACCCATATTTCAAAGATGAGGCGATCCAAGGGTGTCAAATTCCTTTTATTTAAATCATTTTATTTGGGTCAACTTTCTTGTCCAGATTTTATTATAATCAGATAAGGAAACAAACATGACTGTTCATAATGTGACCAGAGAATTGCCTTTATTCTAGAATCTACTGATTGGTTAATAAAACACAAGGTCTCACCTCATTTGTCAGTTTGTTCTACTGTGGTGCCTTTCATGTTCCTGTTATACTCGAAGTTCTGGGACCAGAATTTTAAACATCAGCCAGGTTAACCATTCAGCTAAGCTCCAAAATAATGTAGGCTGGGAAGAAACATCCAGAAAGCGATGTTTTATGTAATTTTTAAAATCATTTTATTGGGGGCTCTTAGAACTCTCATCACAATCCATACATACATCCATTGTGTGGGGCACATTTGTACATTTGTTGCCCTCACCATTCTCAAAACATTTGCTCTCCACTTAAGCCGTAGGCATCAGCTCCTCATTTTTCTCCCTCCATCCCCATGTGCCCCTCCCTCATGAATCCTTGATAATTTATAAATTATGATTTTGTCACATCTTACACTGTCCGATGGGATCTACATATAACTTCCTCCCTGGGGGATGGACAACCAGAAGCTATTTAAAAACGAAACAACTTGCTCAGTGAAAACTTTATGAAGAGAAGTAGCTTATGGTTCATATTTTCAGGAGGGGCCAATTACTGGCCAAACCTCACTGGCAGAGTGACAAAGAGGAAGATGGCATTGGTGTCTCCGTGGTTGCAGCTACAGGTTTCAACATGATGACAAGTTTGAGAGGCTGGAGTGCAACCAGGTCGCGTTTCATTCAGTCATTTATAGAGTCACTATGAGTCAGTAATAAATTACAAGTTATGCAACAATTACTTTTGCATCTAATATTTTAGAAAAGTTGCACGAATTAACAATCCAATGTACTAGTATTGACATTACAATTTTGAAACTTATAAGACAAGTTGAAAGAGCACTCAGTCCTTTGGAAGAGATGATGGGACTTTCAAAAACCACACCACTGCCATCGTGCCACTGCCGATTCTGAACAACACAGTAGAATTGCTTCTGATTGTTTCCAAGCTGGTACAGCTTCATGGTAACATACAGTCTCATCTTTTTCCTCAGAGTAGACAGTGAATTTTAACCACTGACCTTGAAGTTGGAAGCCAAACACTCAACCAATCGTGCCACGAGGGGCCTAAGGACAGAACATCCACGATGAAATGCATTCCAAGTTATGGAAGATGTGCCATTGACGACGCTGTGGTTAGTTGTTGAGTGGATTCCGCCTCGTGGGAAAGCCATGACTTTCTAGCTCTGGCCTTTCAGAAACAGTTTGCCACGCATTGGACTGCCAATGGCAGGTCCGTGGTTGAAGCAGATCAGCGCCTCCGACGGAGAAAGTTGAGAGGATGTGCTCTCATCAAGATTTACAGCCTCACGGTCCTTACTCGTCCGAATTGACTTCATGATGGTAGGTTTTTGGTCTACTTACTACAAACTACTGGGTAAATTGAACTTCCAGCCCTCTGCTTGCTAGCACTTCATGATTTGCAATACCAATAACTCCAAATTGAAAATGAGGACATAATAAATTATGGCAGGAACCAAGCGGAGTCGTCCAAATGGCATGCACGGACAATCTATCGAAGAACAAGAGCCATCAGGGGGTCCCGGGGAGCAAGTCGATGGGTCACCAGGAGTGAGAATGGACTAGATGACAACGAGCTGTGTGGGCTACACAACTGTGTGTCAGAGGATGGATGTGTGGAGTGTGATAAGAGTTGTAGGAGCCCCCAATAAAATGATTAAAACATACATAAATAAACACAAACAACAACAAAACTGTGGGATTTTTAAACTTTGCTTTTAGAATTATCAATGATATATTAATTTTGATCACATTTGATCACATTTCTCTTCAAAGTTAATCCTAGGTAATTTTTTGTTATAATTATTTATAATAGAATAAAAAGTTATTCATGTTTAAATATAAAACTTAATATATAAGGTGTTGTTTTATATTTGAAATTTTCTTTTTTCAGGTAAAAAGTTATATTTCTATGGTGGTGACAAAAAACAGGTTTCATGAATATTTTAGGAAAAAATTAGGTTATTAAAAATAAGAGGAAATAACCTAGTTGTTTTGTTCAGTAACTCTTGAAAATACACCACCATGTACTTCTTCCTATAAAGGTTTTATTATCGCAAAGATACAGTAGACGCTTTGAGAGCTTGTGGCATCTTTAGGTCTAGACCAGATTACTATACATTCAACTGTTTCTAAAATTTGGGGATGGGTCTGAAAATGATTACATCACAGAAATGTCTTCCCGACAATGAGGTCATTATACCCTGGCATTATAGTGAGGGGTACTGGTAGAAGAGAATAAGTCAAAGGATGTTATTTTTGGGTTCCCACTCATACACACATAGCTTTATTCTAAACCAAACACATTCAACCTGGCTCTGAAGACAACATGGCTACAGACAAGTTCTTTCAGTAATTCACTTGTCTTAGTCTAATCATGGGGCCCTCATGAAATAGTGTGCAGAGGATTATGTGGTTAACTGCAAGGCCATCAGTTCAAACCTACGCTTTGTCTGACAAGGCTTTCTGCTCCCATGAAGATTTTCTCGTGGCAACCAGGTCACTGTGGACTTGGGTCAGAGGTTATAAATTTTGTGTATGTGTGTGTTTGTTAGTCTTCTTAAGGTGCTACAAGGTCATAGACTAATTAATATGACTTTTCTAGCCATCACTTGTGTTACTTCCATCAAGTGACTTTCTTTTTCTTGGTGGATATCAGTATGAAGATGAGGGAAGATATTGGCTTCAATGAATCAGCTTTCAGTGACTGAGAACACAGTTCTGGTTCTCCTCCAGCTGTGTAGGAAATCAACCATCTTTGAGGCAGGAGGCGAATGTCATGTCCAGCAAGAGAGAAGAGCCTGGAGTGGAGCATGTGTTTTGGACCCCAGGATTCTTGTGGGTGGAAGCTCCTTGATACAGCAGACAGCGTTGGCACTAAGGAATGACTGGAGAGTAGCAGCAGCAGAACCAGGAGCCAGAGCAGGAGACAGAGCCATTAATTTCCCATCCCACAAAGCATGTCTGGGGCAGGAGACGGACTTTTACAGTGGTAGACCCCTGGGTCTTAATTGGTGGGACTGAGTTTGCTGACCATAGAGCTTGAGCTGAGTGCTCTTTGGTCGAGGCTGGTAGTTGTGTGTCGTGCCCCTTGGGGATATATTGGCAACCCCACAAGAGCTTTGTAACATTGCCTGAGCAGGGGAGCAGTCAAATTGAGAGGCTGAGGACCAGACGGGTCCAGCCTTTGGATATTGCATACAAGAGATTCTCTTAACTGACAAGATGTATACTAAGCATTTCTCATATGAATTATAATCATTACCTTCCTCAATAAACCCTCTAGTGAACATGTCTGAGTGCTATGTGGTCATGCAATGAACTCTCAACCCCAGCTGGAAACCAGTACTGTGGGATGGACAGTTGGTGTCAGAATTGGTAAGGAAGATTGCAGGGACAGCAAGTCTGACCTTTGCCTCATAAGACTGTGGCAGATGATGTCAGTGATGATGACCTTCATTTCCCCTTGTGTAACTGCAAGAGGTCAGACCTCACCTCCCTCCCGTGTCACTTCATTCCTTATTACAGGTGCCTGCAGGAAAAGGGGAAAAAAAGGTTTCCAATCACAGCAGTTGCTTGAGAGGGTATCTAATGATCTTCTAAGTTCAAGGCAGAGAGGACAGCTAAGAAGGATATAGTTTTCTGAAGGGGCAATATTAATAGATTCACTCAAGGATGCAGAATGATCACAGGGGCTTATGACGAATAAGTCTTAAGGAAATTTAAAGCTGAACTGGTGGGGAAAAAAGTAAGAAGATGTTCACTGAGGAATTTTTTCCATCATGAAAATGCACTTGTTCATTTTTCTACAGTAACAAGGCCAGTCCTATGAGAATTTGTTGTGAAACCACATCCTATCCACCCATAGTCCTTGTTTTGCCACTTCTTTTTGTTACTAGAACTCAAAGATCATTTCAAAGGAACATAAATTAAGTCTTTGAGGATGCCAAAGCTGTCATTTTGAAGTGGTATAAATTGAAAACCACAAAATTATTTGAGACACCACACTCTTCCACTGAGTCAGTTCCACTTCATGGCAACTCTATATAGGGCTTCTAAGATTGTAAAGCTTAACAGGAGCAGACAGCCTCGTCTTTCTTTGGCAAAGTAGCTGGTAGATTTGAACTGGCAGGCTTCTGGTTTGCAGTCCAATACTTAACTGACAGAATCACCAGGGCTTCTGTCAGGAAAGTGTTAGAGAGATGTCAATATCACCTCCAGCGGTGTATAAACCTGAATGTACAATATGTAGAGAAGCAATAGTCTCACATTTTAATTTTTATTTGTTTAATAAGCTATGGTTTTGTAGCTTTACTTTTTTCACTGGCCCATATATAACATAATCTAATAAGTAACAGGTTACAACACTTTCAAACTAAAGGAAATAGATTTTTCTTTCTAAGTCTCAGTTAGTTTGTGGAGAAATATATAGGGTATACATATACACTAGAGTGAGAAAACCATTGAAAGCAAATGCAGGGCTGCGGCCCCTATTTTTATTTCTATAAGTGACAACACCAAGCTACACATCCATCTGTAGCAGTAGTTTACTTTTCCATCATTACTTGAAGGAAAAGATAAGAAGACTTAAACAACTTGCAACCGTCTAGCGTCAAATGTCAGGATATTCACATCCAACCATGACTATCTAGTTATATTGAAATAAAATGGCACAGATATTAAAAAATTAGAGGTTAATAGTTATTAACTCTCCACTGTTATTTCCATGAACATTTATTCCTCTATTCTCAGTTTTTTCAATAGTTTTATTAATATAAATCTTATAAAACATACTTCCATATTTGTTGTATTTAGAAAGAGTTGGATACACATCACCAGAATCAGTTCTAGAATGTCCTTTCCCCTCTTCTACTCCTTATTTGCTCTCCATTTACCTCTAACCCTGATTCATCCATCCCCAATAAGCCATCACACCAATTATTATTTCTATATATCCGTCCCTCCTGTGCTTCATAACCTGGGAAACATAAAAAACAAAGCAAACAACAAAGATGAAAACAGCAAATACCTTTGAGAGAAAAAGTCAGTGGCATTATTAAAATAAACCAGGAAAAAAGAAAACTTCTGTAGAGAAAAAAATAAGGGAATCTTTAAAACTAGAACAAGCCTAAAATAGGTGAAGAGGGACATCAAATAAACAGGTATCACAGTAAACCTAGTTCCAACCACCATAATCAAGTTTAAAAGAGTTTCTAATAGCAAGGTTGTTTTTGCCCCCTGAGTATTGTGATAGATTATCTGTGCCAACATGGCTCCTGTAGGAACATGTGGGTGGAGTTTAGCCTGTCAACCAGGTCACAGCTTGAGTGGAGTATGACAGCGATGCATGGATCCCCGGGGCCAGCCTCCTTCTCTTGCTCCCTGGAGACGGGCTACACACTCTCTCTGCCTCACCTAACTGTTGGCGAGCCATGCTGCTGACGCATGACAGAGCCTGTGAGGCTTCCTCCACCATTGGATCCACAAGGCTCTGCACCCAATGGCCTGTGATCTTCCTGCTTCCTCCGTCATTGTGTGGGGGCTGTGTGAGTCTGAAGAGGGATGCATAGACTAGTATTGAACTTATGACCTTGAGTTGGACTGGGCTGGGATGTTTTCTTGATATCCAATTACTCCTCTATATAAAGCCCTTTCCTACACATATGTGAGCATCATTGGAGCTGTTTCTCTAGTTAATCCAGCCTAACACAACTATGGTTAGAGGGCATAATCCATGTAGGGATCCTGCAGACAGATTTTGGGCTCCTTCTGTCATCTATAACCTTATGGGAGTTGGGTGTTTACAATTTAAACACCGATACTTTCTCCTCCTTTGTATTAGGATTTCATGATTTACCATCCTTGGATCACACAGATTGGTGTGTTTCTTCCATGTGGACTTAGTTAGTGTTTTGATACCCTAGCACCATCTGCTCGCTACACGGCACTCTGCTGTAGTGCCCATATCTTCAGTGACCTCTTCAGGAGGGCAAGCATCAAGCAGGGACATGCCATGGGAACATGACATGAATAAAGGTTAACATTAAGCGGGGACCCAGGATCCATTCACTTGTTCACTGATTATATAAGAGTTGTTCTCCACTCTTTTTCACTTTAGAGGTCTCGTGATCATTTTATGAAAAAGAGCATTATCAATCATCCTCCTGGGGCATAAAGAAATTCTACTGAGAACATCAGTAATTTATCCAATGGCATATAATTTAACATTGGGTTGAGACAAGGTTTTGCAAGTATATCTCAGCTCCAAACCGCAGTCCGTAAATCATTGATTTGTCCAGATTAAACTCTTAATGATTGAGTTCTGTTTACATTGACCATGGGGATTTGTGCTTGGCGAACATTTCCACTAACATTCATTTGCATGGGAAGAATCTTGCCTATCAGATCAATACATGTCATAATAAAATGAGGAGGGCATTAACAGAGTAAATCTATGATGATTCTGGACTACCTTTCACTTGAGGCCAGCAAAGCCGTGGATCCTAACCAAGGGTCAAAGACCCCAATTGCGTGACTTCAAGGTGCTCTTATTTTTTTCCTTCTCACACCAGGGCCCTGGGTTTTTCATTCAAGGGCTACAGTCTAATTTTGTGGTAGAGCTCAGCTTACTGGGAATTCCACTTTGAATCCTTCATGTCTAGCCTATAGGGAATACCATGCTGCCGGAAAAGACACAGAGACTCATGTAATTGTATTACACAGCACATGGCATGGGCTACTGAGGGTTGGGTCAGAACAAATTAAAAAATGTCTAACCAGGAACATGGTACCAAGCTTATTCATCCCTTTGCTTCTCTATAATGATCGCTGAGCATCCTGCTTGAAATGAATTTACTCTCCTCCTCATTTACTCACCGGAAGAGGTGTAAATGCTTCCTCTGAAATCTAGATGCTCCCCCCAGGATTTTGACTTGACTTTTCAGTAAGGCTTTCTTCTCACTCCTGTAGACGTGTCTGTTGACTTGCTAAAACCTTATCTCAATGTATTACATAGCATTTTCTGCTTGTCTTCTAAGTGCCCATCAAAGATATAAAGGCATATGTACTCTGCAGGAGACAAACTCACTGCTGTCAAGTCACTTCAGACTCACAGTGGCCCAATAGGACACAATATAGCTGCCTCTGTGGGTCTCTGTAATGTTTACCAGAGTAGTGAGTCTCTTCCTGCTCCTGGGGTCTGGCTCTCTGGTTTCCAAGTGCAAATTTTGCCGTCAGTTGCCAAAAATATAACCACTATGCCACCAGGATCCTACTAGAGGATGAGGACCACTAATAATGTTTAATAATGTGCCAGCAGAGCAGTAAGTACCTATAGCCGTGTACCTGGAATTCCTGGGTGGTGTAAACGGTTAGCACATTCAGTTGCTCTGTGAAAAGGCAGAGATTCAAATGCATCTGAGAGGTTGCCTCAGAAGAAAGGCCTGTCAATCTGCTTTAGAAAAATCACCCATTGGAAACCGTATGGAGGACAATAGACCTATGTGACACATATTTCCAAGTGTAGTTAATGATTCAGATGAAAGCTGCTTATCTAGAGTCCAAGGAAAATTGGGCCAAACAATACAACTTATTAACTTCCGCAGACCCAAACAAGTTATAAAATCACAACAGTATAAGAATATTGTGTGATACATATTACAATTCCCCTGATTGTTTTAGTGCTTACTTTATACTTCCTCTACTATCAAGATAAATGCCTATGAAATTCCTCCAGAAACTTTCAAAATCTGGTTGTGTTTTTATGTACAAGGCTTTATTTTTATATTAAATAACATTTTTCATAATTTTTCTTTGCTTTTGCTTTGCCTTTGTGCCTACTCCTTTCAAAGTATATCACAATATTGCAACATTTACCATCACTGCCCAAGATAGTTCACTGTCATTCTGTTTGAGAATTTTGGAGCAATTAATGTGTACCCTTTGATTTAATAAAATTATTTATGATTTCCCTTTGGCCCGTGCTGTTTCATGATTGTTTGAAAGTATTTCCTGACGAAGTCTAGTAAAATCTGTGCTACTTCCTTTGCTATTTCTCACAAGCTGCTTGACCTTGGAAGATTCTAAACATTATAAAGACTTAACAGCCACGTATCTGGCAGGCTTTTTACAGCCAATGAAACCAGAGAACATTACTGACTGATATGCTGTGGTAAAACTAATTCTGAAAGCTGAACCTTCTCACCGATAAATTCTCTTAGTTTTAGCACACTTGAAGTTTTTCAAAATTCTCCTCTAAAATATAATACTTTTGTATTTTATGTTGCAGTGTTATATCTAAATATTCAAACATATTTCTCCTACCTCATTCCCCAGGACTACAATTATGTGAGAGAATAGCATTCAGAAAATCAATATTTTAGGATTCATTGAGTCATTGACTGGAAATGCTTTACTTTTTAGTTACAATATCTTTCTTTCTGGTCTTATTATTGTGACCCAGGATTAGGAGTCAGAGTCATGAAATCACCTCATTTCTTCCCCTTACTCTTTCCCGGTGGTATCTGCTTTATAACACATTTCAACAGGTTTTCTTGAGCATTTATGCTGCATGAGGCACTACAATCAATGCTGGAGACAAATGGGAAAAAATAGAATAATATATTCAAACAAAAATAACAAAAAAAGATATTACCATCTAGTGGATTAAAACTCAAAACTATCTCATATCTGTCAAAATAGAAATGTGCTCCCCCGGCTTTGTATAGCTGTGACCTTTGGGGGCAGATCACCAAACTCCTTTCCAAGTTGCCCGTGGGTGGGTTCCACCCTGTAATCTTTGGGTTCGTAGCTGAGTGCTCAACCAGATGTACCATACTGAGTCATCTAACACTCTTACCATCAAGGAAATCACACGTTTTTAAGAGCTAGACATTAGTCATATCAAGATATATAGATAGAAAATGCACACACATACAGTCACGATCATTAACTTAAATGCTGGTCGATGTGCATGTTTTTGCTGTTAGTTGTTGGAGAGTTGAATTTAATGTACAGCGACCTATAACAGAACTGAAAGTTGTACTGTCTTCATAATTTTGGGTTAAGTCCCTTGATTGAGTCTACTATTGGGGCTATTAGTTATTTTGAATGCTTTCCAAGCAAGGGGCTTCTCTTTCACGGTTATTTTGGACAATATTCTGCTGTGATCTATAGGGTTTTTATTGGCCAATTTTTAGAACTAAGGTATCAGGCCTTAGCTACTGTTCTCAGTCAGGAATCTACACCAAAATTTGTCTATCGTGGGTAACCCTGCTGGTATTTGAAACACGACTGATATTGTTTCCAACAGCATGCACATTATACAGTACCACCTGCATATTGACGAGTTGACAGAGTGGTGGTGTGCAGTTAATATGCCTGTCACAGTGAAGAGATTAAAAAAAATGACTAGATACTAGGAGTAATCTGAACAACTAGAATCATTTAGGTGTTATTCACTGAAGTAGAGAACAACCAAATTTGAGACTGTGGCTCTGATAATATTTTTGGTTTTGACTTAGAAGTGATGTCAAAAATTCATTTCTGATATAGCTTGTACTCTGCACAATAATACAGTATAAATAACAATATTTTAGGATAAATAGTGTTTAGGATAAGAAATAAACATCCATAATCACAGAAAGCATGAAAACGCAAATAACAAAACTGAAATAAGGGGTCCTAAGACAATTTGCACAATTAGCGCTCCACTGATATTTTTACTAATCTTTCCAGTGAATACAGCTCTTGTCACCTTAAATCTACGGACTTGTATTTCTCACTCTGAGATACAGGTTAAGACAATTATCTCAAAATAAATATCTGATCCAGCTTGAAGCCTTCTTTAATTTTAAAATTAACATGAGATTCTTTGCATTTTCTTAATCTGCAATCAGAGCTTTATAATTTTACTTCAAGTTTATTGATAGTTTACTGCTATGGAAATTTTATTAATTCTAAAACCATTAAAGCATTACTTGAGATTTCGCAGAATTTTTAGGGTTATTTGTTTGTTTTTAGATCTTCATATTTTGCCAAAGCTTTCTTTGTAATTGTGCACAAACCTGTTGGTTACTCCTTCAGCGCATATCATGCTGGGAAGCATCACATAGGCGCCAACGGGACTTTCACATTAAACTTACATCACCCCTATATGAAAATTCTATTTGAGTTAATTCTCATTAAAGAGCCACATGTTGTAACAGAATATATTAAATTGAGTTTGAAATTCCTTTGAGACAAGTGGTTAGACATATGGGTCCGAAGTTCAGAGGAGACATCGGAGCAAGAAAAAGATACAAACGCTAATTAACTGAGCCTGGTTGGTTATATTGAAGGTCTGCTTGTCAATGAGATTATATATGGAGAGAATATAAAGTGAAGGGACAGAGCCTAAGGCTAAGCAAGGAGAGCTCACTACTTGATAAGCATGCAAAAGACTCGGATCCTGAAAAGGAAACAGGAATGTCCAAGGAAATGGAGGAAAATGTTTTACAGCACCCAAGAAAAGAGTGTAGCTCACAACTGAAATACCCCAGCATAATTACCATCTTCTTCTCTTTTTTATAGCCTCAAGAACACATTTAGCAAGTCAACATAAAATTAAAACAGCTTTAAAACTGACACTAACATGATTGTGTTCAGGAAAATCATCTATATTGATATACTCACACATTTAAATGTACAGGCTTATTCTTTGTATATGCATGCATTTTAAATATTTTTGTGGATTCTTTTAAGCTTTCCTGAGGAGATGATGAATATATTTTTCTTTTGCAGGCTATTAGGAAAATGGTATAGATGTGCTAGCTTTGTGCCCTTCAAAAGGAACAGAACAGAACTTTTACAAGGCGTATATATGCATTGAAAATCCAAAGCCTAATACTAAAGAAAAAAAGGTATCTTCACCTTAGATGACAAAGATGCCTGGAATTTGAGAGCAACAAAGAGCAGCTTTCAGGAACACTGCAAAAATTGGCACAACAGCGGGAAGACCTGCAGGGCTGCTAATAAGCCAAGAGAACTCACTGAGGAAATGGATCAGGCTAGGGAGAAGATCGCAGCTGAGAAAAATGATGAGAGCAGAAAACAGGGAAATAAAGCGAAGGAGGGTGTGTTGTGAATTTTTAAAAAAATTTTCTAATCAAACATCATTTACAACAAAGAGACACTAAATGAAAAAGTATAAGACATACTTTTTTGATACCAGGAATACTTGAAATTACAGAAAAAGCGGTTTCTAAACCTACAAGAAGTTTTTAGAACCAGATTTACAATCAGATCTTTGAAAAACAACTGTACCAATTCCAGTTGCTGAAATCTTGGTCTCCTAATTCTTTTGTAAATGGCCTTTCAACCCATGTTCAAATTTTAATCTAGAATATTAAAATTTTGTATTTTTATACCTTCTTCCCATGAGACCCACCATCTGTGTAGACTATGGTTTGACTCACCTCTGGAGAGGTATAGTTTTAACTTGCTCTGTTCTACAGTCTTCTCTAAGCCACGCAGCTTGAAGAATTTGAATTATGAGTAATGTTGAGATTGGACTACTGATGACTTAATATAGTCTTCACCACAAATTTTCTACTGGCATTGTTCTTCTCATGATCAAGTTATTGAGTGGATTGGACTCAGCAGGCAGTCACTAGGAAACCGTTTATATTTGTGTGTCAGTAACTTTCAAAAATGTTCTGTTAACTCTCCCTGTCCTACATTTGCACACAATTTTATGTAGATGCATAGTCCGTTCACTAAAAACAAAATTCCAATTTCCACACGCTTTTAAAAATGAAATCTCTTAAACAATTTATTACTTGTTTTCACTCCATGCAAGTTCAGGCTTCACCCACATTTGGCAAGAAAAAAGGCAGTTTTATATATTAATGGTGTCTTATTCGAGCTCTTGGCATCACGAACTGGTAGTTTCAGATACTGCCTTCCATTGTACAGCATATTTCTGTCTGAACTTTAGAAACCAATGAATTTCCTCAGTACACTGTCCAGTCCCCTTATGCATGATGGCCCCTTGACACAGAGTCGAGGCTCCCTCCTCACATCTTGAATCCAGTAAGACCACCTGTGTCATGGATTCAACAATATACTGGAAAAATATGCTAAATTTCTAAACCCTGGTACGTGGCAGGTCAATTGTTATTTTCTTGGATTTTTTTAGAAATATTTACTTCAAGGATATAATCTGTAGTCATGCTATAGCTGCGTGGAGCTGAATCTGACCCGAGCAGGGCCCTTGTATTAGAGGAGAGGAAAGGCATGCATGCAGTGATAAAGCTTTGCAGCAGCTACAAGGCAGAGAAATGTGTAGAATTATCACATATTGGGAGAGAAAAGAAAGGCTCTCCCCTTTAGAGATTTATGGTAGAATATAGCCATGTCAACACTCTAAATTCAGACTAGTCACTTCCAGGACCACGAGACCAAACTGAAAACCAAACTTACGTCATCAGGTAGATGCCCACTCAAAGTAAACCTGAGGGGGCCGACTGACCCTTTGCGTTTCACAGACCGTAACTGCCTACAAGAGTAGAAAGTCTCCTCTTTCCCCCATGGACCAGCTGGTGGTTTTGAACTGCAGACCTTGAGGTCACAGCCCCCAGGGTTCGACTGAGCCCCCAGGGTTCGTCAACTGTGAGATAACACATTGCTATTGTTTCAAGCTACTTTGCATTATTTTATTTTTCTAATAAAGGGGCACGCAGGGCATCCAGCCTCAGGAGATTGTGGTAATTTTTTACGGCAGCACTAGAAAATTAATACATCCTGCAACATCTCTTGTTGTTCTCGTGATTTACCTAGGATTGTAAAGCTTGAGAAGGTTCTTTTCAAGATAAATCTCTGATCTATGCTCACATTGCAGAGCCAATGACTATTAGAGAAAGATGCTCATTTTTCTAACATCATAGCTAGACTAAAAAAAGTGTGTGGAGGTAAATAAGGTGACTACACTGTTTACAGGAAAAAAAAACTGTTTCAATTCTTAGCATGTCACCTAACCTTCCAGGAACATACTTATTTGTCTTAAGAAACATAAAGCTTTATGGACTAAATGGTTTTCAAAGAGGATCTTTTTACATTAATATGTTTATGTTTAATATTAGCATGATCCTCCACCAAATAGAATTTGTTGAAATGATTGACTTAACATACTATCCAAATATATGACATTAATATATTTACCCATTTAATTGTGTTTGAGAATGAAAATATCTTCAAAATTCTGGAACAATGTCAGAATTTTCTTTGAATTCTGGAGAGTAATGTGCTCTTTAAAAGAAAGGAGCACATAGGTATTAAATAACCGTGGAGCTGCTATCAAATACTGCACCTCTCATATCCAATAACCTGCACAGCTTGATGTTAGAAGTGATACAGTATCAGTTCATCATCTGAAATATGTCTATATATATATGCATATAAGAAAGCTCGCAGTACTTCATGTTTCAGACTTCATATGCCATATCTTTGGTAGCTACTGTCACTAGATAATGACAACCCCACTTTAACTTCAAGACTCGATTGTCTAATTGATAGTAGGAAATGAAAATATTAATCCACAGATATGGCAATATCAGAAATGAAATGAGAAATATGGAATAACTAAATTAGTCAAGATCAAACATAGTCCAATAAAAATGATGCAAACTCATGGGAGGAAAGTCAAATAGGACTCTCTGAGTGTATTTACCTCTTCAGTATACTGTATGTAGTTGCCGGTCCTTAAAACTTGATGGCATCTGAAATGAAAAGGTGAATCAGAGGACTTGGAAGCCGATCGATAGCAACAACACACATCACTCAAGAGAAACCTTCTCAATATTAATTAAGGTAAATAGGAAGGACTGAAAGACTGAGACATGAATGGCTAGGTTTTTTTGCTTTTGCTTTTTTTTTTTTAGCAATAGAAGAGCTTACTAATTTTTGATGCAATCATTTATTATTTACAAAGGGTAAATGAAAAATTTCTAGTAGTGTGACTTTTGGAGTGTCAGGCAGGTTTCCTTCAAACTAAATCTCTAAATTTAGGGATTAAAAACGAAATATTTAAGCATATGTTTGGTGAATTGGATGTTTCTGAAAGGCTAATTTAAATCGACAATTGCTATGTAGATATCTATTACATGCCTAAATACCATGTTCATTTTTTTAAGGAAAACCAGCTCAAAATAACTCCACTCTGTTATTGCCAATTGTATCAATATACAGCCTTGTTCATGATTGCTAAATATATTTAAATTTTAAATATTCCATCAATTGATAAACAGAAATACTCTCACTTCTTTAACTCTCCAAGTGATGTGTGATTTTTAAGTTAATATCAAACTTGGAAGAAAAATCTTAAAAACAAAAGCTTTCAGTGTAAATTTTGCAAGACATTATACGGGGTATATTTATTGGATGTTAAGGGAAAGAGTAGTTTGTATTAATGTACAGTGAGAAAAAAGAAAGCTAAATTTCTAACCAACAGAATGATAAATATAATGAAGAAAATTAGTTATTTCTTATCTGTCAAAAGGCCTCTTTTGGTTTTTGGTAGTAGTAGGGGTCTGATGAGTGGGCTATGTACAATAATGGAGGAGAAAAACTTGCCTTTCTAGAAATCTTGATTCAGTCCAATGGTGCTTTCATTAAAAATATACTTCTTCATAAATCTCCGCTCTGGCTGATCCCATGGTATAACACTGAGCTCTTTGGACAGTGAATCAAGTGATACAATTTCAATTCTCAGTCGGATGTTCCTTTTCAAGCTCTGGGAGTGTGGGAGATAGACTTAGAGATACATTCTTCAAGGTCAACTGTGTAAACGTACCAGTTTTTCTGCAGGAAAAAGATAAGGTGTGTGTTTCTGTAATTTACAGTCTCAGAAATGCTATGTAGGAATCTACTTGATGGCAAATAATTTTGGTTTCATAAGTCTGATATAGTACATTTTTCTTGTAATACTTTATCAAGCATTTCAATGATCAGAAAATCAAAACTTACCTATGGATAATAATTAAAAAGTGGATACCATTATAATAATAATTCTTAAAAGTGAAACTTGTAATGGGAACTGCAATAGCAATTCAAAACCAACTGCAGACAAAAGTTTCTGAAAAACTAACCTTAAAAAGTTTTTTAAAAGTTCCTACAATCATTAATCTTATTTTCAAAGAGTTTCAGATAAAATGCATAATAATTTTGTGACATGATACTCAATAATCAAATTATATATCAACAACCTGCCGAGACCATCAAGCCTGAGAGGGCCTTGACAGCCGTGAATGAATCCTGTGAATTCCCCACCTGGAATCATGATTTTGATAATGCTGAAATTGAAGGGAGAAAAATATAACCATATAACAATTGAAAATATTAAATTAAAAAATAAGAAAATATAAAAGTATGTCATAGTCTTATAAACGTATATCAGGAAAACCTCAATGACATGAAATATTAACCTAAATAAAACTTGACATTTTCCTGATTTGACATGTTCAAAATATTGACAAAAGAAAGATTAAAAAACAATACAAATGAAAATGATGAGAGTAGTTCTTTAAAACCAAATGTCATCTTTAATACTGCATAAAGAGGTACCTGAATAATTAATAAAAGTATTATTGTGTTTATACATCTAAAAGCAATGCTAATATTCCTTACAATGTTTCCCACATGCAATGCAGTCTCAAAGATCCTGTTCCTTGTTTAATTGAAATTATAAGCAATTGATGTTGCTCTTAGAGTAGATAGTGGGAAAATGTTACCTTATTTCAGAATCTTTATATTTCTTTTCAAGTCTGCTACTATAATGATAAAATTCTGGCTTGGTTTACTTTAATACATGTTATTTGTAAAACAAAATCATGTTCTTACTGACTTTCACAAGCTTGTGTTGTTTATTTATCTCTCTTTGTTAATTTGGGTTATGTTTCTGTTTGACATCTCTCTTCCTGTCTTGAATAAGAAATGTTCCTTGAATAGGCCTTGTCTCTTTAAGATCCTGTCTATAAAGCCTACTCTCCCTTAAGATAAGGCCTCTTACCTTGGCAAGTTGCAGAAAACAAGTTTTATTAACCATAGCTAATCAAGAAGGCAGACAGAGTTCTTACAGATCAAAGACAATTCTATTAATGATAATCAGCACTTTAGCAAAGGGGGGGAATATAAATCAAAGTTTCTGATGCTAGAAATAAGAATGATGGGTAAGGCAAGCATTCTTAGGAAAGACATGATCAGAATGTAAACTATTTAGGAAGAATGTGTTAAGATATAAACATTTCTCTCCCATGGAAACAGTATGCTGATGACACAATCATGTGCAACTAAATACTGTCAACTCACCTTGCTGCCATTGAGCTGATTCTCACAGCCACCCTTTAGGACAGACTTGAACTACCCATTTGGGACTGAAGACTATAACCACGCGCATCACTGAACCAGTGGGCTGCATTGTCCAGGGGGCCACTCTCTCAGAGTCATATGGCTTCAAGGGGAGGCAGACCTCACCTAAAGTCAGTCTCATGAATCGCGACAGGTCCTTTGTTCTCTCGATAGACCCTCTGCTTGGACGATGGAGTACTTGCTCTTTTCACGTAGCCATGACCAGCTTGAGCTGTAGAATTCCTGGATGAAACACTTCTCTCACTCCAAACAGATCATGAGATTTTATTTTCACACTGAATAACATAAAGGAATTGCTGAAACAATTAAAAATGAGAACATACTGTACAGAATAGAGAACAATAATATATAACTAACAAAATAATATATACTATTATCCTGTATGGATGAATTTATATGCAACAGAAAAGACTATGTTTTTATTGCAGAAAATAAACTTGGTGGTTACCTGGGACAAGGCACTGAGATGACGTCAAAGACTTGACAGGTACTTTCTGCAATGATGCAAATGTCTTACATTGTGGTATTCAAAATCTTTATTTCATTGATCTAGAAAACAAAGTAAATTGTGGTTGTTTTTTTTAAAATCACACACTCCAAAATGCTGTATTTGGATTCAGTTGCATCATTGAATTCAGAAAATCTCTCAATATACAGTGTAACTCCTATTTTTTTTTTAAAATCTAGGTAATACAATCACAAAATGAAGAAATTGAACTAGATTTTGAGAAGTTGCAGAAAGTTAACGTTTGCTCTGGAGAGGAATAAAGCAATAGCTATTTTACAGAAACCCAGAATGTACAAACTTTTTAATGGCCAATCCTTGTGTAGACTCCCATTAAAATTAAGATGGTTTGGGATTTAGTTCTAAATATTCTGATCATTTACCTCTAATAAGCAATAGGCACTTTGCATATCTTCTCTAATATTCTGAAAAATCCTCAAAGGCTATTATGTATTTATATGGATGCTAAATTTAAGTAGGGAGGAAGAAAATTGATGTAGATGAATTCTTAGGAAATGCTGGAGCTGACATGACTTATCCCATCTATTTTTTCTGTTGAATAAAAGCTAATACACTCTAATGTCCAGAAAAGGATATTGATCAGAGGAGTGAGATTTAGCTTGGAGCTTGATGAAGGTTTTTACAGTTGGTGCTTAAGAAGCAGGAAAGGTTGATAGGGGCAGAGAGAGGGCTGGGGGTGGGGGTGGCAGGAAAAATGAATTCAACATGACAAAACATTCTCATATGATTTGAAAACCATGGATTTTGTTAACATCAATCCAAAATTATCTATCATGTGGTTTTTACTTATTCGTTTCTCTTAATGTGCTCAGTGACTCAAGGTGTTAAATGATCTACATACAGATTGGGACAGAGGTAGGAATTTGAAGGTCAGTGTGAAATGAAGTCTGCGGATTCTATTGACCTTGTCATTCAGACTGAAGAGGAAAAGAGATAGTAGGAAAAGAGGAGAGGGAAAATTTGCTAAACAAAGATGAGTCAAGGCATTGGCTTTTTGAGGAGGCTATAAGAGCTCTGGGAGGATAGGATGCTGTAGGCACAGGGTGGGGTATTCAGTCGTTAATTTAAAAAAATTAGAGGTGCAGCCACGTGCTCACTGAGAGATCTGGGCTTTATCATCTTCTGAAGCTGAAAGTGAGCCTCTGGGCTTTCAATTCAATCAGAAATGGAATTGGTGGAAGTGACCTACTTACTAACTCACCAGACACAGATATGGAACTTGATAAAGAAAAAAAAATTACTTACCTAGAAAATTTACTTTATCAAGATTAAGAAGGTTTAGAATATAAGAGATAAGGGGAGGCAGGGAGATGGAGGAAAAACATAATTAATCCTGTTTTGTTTTTAGGACATCTAATTTTCAATCTCCTAGCAATTTTATTTTAAATTTTTTTACTATTGCTATCTATCAGGCAATGCTAGGTAAGTGGGCCTGCTCTGGATTAGCTGGTTAATTCCCTGTCTTGAGTCTTGACAAAAGTTTAGATTTCCTGCCCAAAGTCATATTATGGCTCTAATATAGTGGGTTTCTTTTTGTTTTTCAGTAAAAAAAAAATGCAAGCATATTTCCACAAGTTTTTATTTAAGGATTTAGCTGAGCTGTGTTAATTTTTAGAACTGAAGAGAGTTTATGTATATTTGGAAATGGCCCACCTGTTTGTATTTTTCTCACAAATACCTAAATTGACCCCCTCCACCCCCAGCCTCCCCCCCCCTCACCACACACACACAGTAAGATACTCATTCCCAACCAGTTTCCTAGGCACTTTATTTTTGTGTCAAACCAGACTCAGCAGCATGGAGTCAATGCTAACTCACAGTGGCCCTTGTGGATTTCAGAGACTGCACCTGCTCATTGAGGGTAGAAAGCTCTGACTTCCTCCCCGGGAGCAGCTGCTGGTTTGGAACAGACCACCCTGTGATGACCCAACACCTAACCACATTAAAATGTCAAAATTAAAGGGTTTTGGGGAAATAAATATCAAATTGAAATTCTATATTAAATATTAAAAATGAAATATACTAAAACCCAAATACCTTTTTAGGTATATCAAGCAAAATGTATGCAAAATACTAGAAAAATCACAATGAAGTTATATACAATGTATGCTATGGTATCACATTTTTACTGTACTTTATTCTAAATATACTTTCTAATTTTAGTTGACAGCAAGCATTATTTCGTGAAGTAGATGACGTTGTTTCCAATTTTTGACAAAGATTGAGGCTTCAAGTGGTGACATGACATGTCAAAAATTAGAAAGTTTCCAAGTTGCGGACATCGTTTGGTTGTCTCTAAAGCCTGTGCACTCTCAACTAAACATTCCTCTTCCTGAAACACATTTTGAATCCAAGGTGGCAACGAACAAGTTATAGAGAAAAAGCAGCTGCTGCCACGTCCGTTCCAGTGCCCAACACCCCCTGCACGTCAGAGTAGAACTGTGGTCTGCAGAATTTTCCAAAGCTGCTTCTGCAAACATAGCTTGTCAACAGTTCTTTTCCAGGTGCCTCTTTTAAATCGAGCCCCCAACCTTCTAGTGTCTGGTGGATTTAATTCTCTCATCATTGTGTTGGTAGAGGAGCAGGTGAACCATTTGCATGACCCAGGACTACTCTCCTGGGGAATGAAGGGAGCAAGCTATGATAAAGACCAGTTTGTGTCTTCAAAAACGTTTTATTGAATACTCTTCTGCACAGGAGCTACTTAGAGAACGGGGTTGTGAAAGGAAAGAGACACACCTTTTGTCATCACAAAGCTTCACTTTGAGAGATATGTGCACACTGAAGCACCCAAGCTTCATAGAACAAAATTTAAATGGCTTTTAGGAAAAATGAGCAAATTAGGAAATTGAGAAATGAGTAGTTTGGACATCTGGAAAAATTCTAGTTCTTTTAGACTATTTACAAATAGGCTAGAAGGAAAAAGCAGATCCTTTGTACATGGATGAATCGAACTAGAAAATCAAGTATGCAATCTGGGGCGGGGTTTATTTCCCCTCCCTAGTTCCTGAAACCAGAAAAGAAAAAAATCTGGAGACTGATGCAGTTAAAATGCCCTCTAGGCAGTTCCGTCTCATAGCAACGTTATTCACAACAGAAGGATCCACGGCTGGGTCTCGCATGTCCTCACAAGGGTTGGTTATTTGAGCTCATTTTGCAGTCGCTCCAATTCTCTGAAGAGCTTCCTCTCTGCGAATCCACCATTTTAAGGAGTCCTTACCCAGGGACTGATCTCTTCAGATGCTATGTCAAAAGTAGGGGAGTAAGTCTCCCCAACCTTGCTTCTAGGAGCAGTCTGGCTGTACTTCCTGCAAAAAGAGACTCGATTTGAATGTTCAGCTGACAGCCCTCCCTATTTTCTTGGATCACACTATAATTTAAAGGCACAAATCTTTTCTGTGAGTCAGAATTCAATGACTCATATGGCAGTGAGTTTAGGTTTGTTGTTTTGTTTTTCTTATTTAAAGATAATGTTAAAAAGAGAGATGATTATTTCTGTGATAAGGGCCACATGGCTTCATTTAAAAATGAAAAATACACATTTGTACAAGATTGCCTCAGAGGGAAAGGGGACAGGCTAATCAGGAAGGAAGTGAAAGTTCTAGAAAGTCCTAAGAGAATAAGAGAAACTGAAAGCACAGAAAGATTCCTTGCTGAGAAACTAAAAATCAGTTCAACTAATTCTTACTATGTGAACATGTGCACTGAGTAATTCCTGATACCTTAATTATTTGAGTTGGGGATGCACTTATGATATTTAGGTAAGATTTCCAAACGTGTTGATTTTGATACGGAATTGAAAAGTGTAAGCCGAAAGGGAGGCAGGACCCTGTAAGCCTGAAGCAGCCCAAGGATACTTGGCCTGTAATCTCTGGTGTCATCAGAAAAGCATGGTGACTGAAACTGGAAGGCTTACGACGTTTTTCCAGAAGCTCCTGGCCTGGTGTGCAATGCTTTGTGGTCACTTCCGATGCACTCTGCACCTACTGCGCAATATAGCAGTGGTTGTTTTGATAAATCTTGTACCACGGTTTTATTATAGTTTTATTATCAAACAATGTACCATATGATAGATTTCAGTTGCTACTGAAAAGTACTTGTATTATTTACAAGGTTGATTTATGAATCATGACAAAGATCTATCACTGATCAACAAATAATATATTGCTCCTGTGTTGTCACTTTCACTTCTGTTTTTAGAGTCTAGGATTGTTTGTTTTACAATCTTTATAAGAAGCTATTATCACTTTAAAGAGTTTACAATATCACCAGGCAAGTATAATTTATCACGTGGCTGGGCTCAAAAGGAGGAAGTTTGATGTGTTCATTTAACAATGTTATTTGTGCTCAGAACTCTGGAAGCGCTACTGGGATTCCCACGACTGGGATCATTTTGATAGGACTGTTCTACAGGTACTTTATATTAGGAATTGTAGCTTAAGTGAAGTTTTAGAAAGTATCTTAATCACAATCCGGTGGTATTAAATAACAAATTTAAATACGAGGAGAGAGAGATGAAATTTGGGTCAGTGAAACTGAAAGTCACCCAAACTGACCAGATTTGTTCTGCGGCAGTTATCATGGGTGATTGGAAGGTCCAGTATCTGTATCCAAAGGAAAGCAGTGAACTTGGATTGACCTTGGGAAGGTTCTAATTTCAAGGGGTACAAATAGCAACTCCATGCTATTGTGTTTAGTTGCCAATGAGGTAATTCCAGCTCGTAGTGACTTGGTGTACCTGAACCCAGCTAAACCCCCTGCCACTGAGTCGATTCCAAGTCATTGTGACTCGATATAGTGTTTCCAAGGCTGCAGATCTTTCTCTTTCTCCTATGGTCCTGTGTATACAGAACAAAACACTGTCAGTCCCGGGCAATCTTCCTACTTATTTCTCTCTTTGAGCCCATTGTGTAGGAATTGTGTCCATCCATCTTCTTGAGCATCTTCATCATTGTCCCTGATCTTCTACTTTCGACTAAACATAATATCCATCCCCAGGGTGTATCCAACATACATGAGAAGTCTGATCATCCTCACTTCTCTAGAAGTGGACTGGTTATACTTCTTCCCTGACAGGTGTGTATGTTCTTCTGGCAGTCCACAGTGTGTTTAATATTCTTTGAAAACACCATGATTCAAAGCCATCAATTATTTTTTCCTCTTACTATATATATATTCATGTATAAGCCGAGTTTTCAGCACATTTTTAATGCAGTTTTGTGGTAAAATTAGGTGCTCGGCTGATATTTGGGTTGACTTCTACTCAGGTATATACAGTAATTCATTTTCCAGATTTCTCATCCAATGAGGAGAGTTGAGTCAAACACATCTTAGTTTTCAAGATGACATCATTGTTTTTGGAACATCATATTATTATTATTATTAATTGGAAGTTAAGGCATTTATCATTCCATCGTTCAATCACATCAAGCAGAATAAACAATTGCTACCACCATCAGTTTACAGACATCCTTTTTCTCCCTGCTTGCTTTCTTTAAATTGAATTGTAGTCTACACTGAATGCTAAATTATTTGATCTTCATCAGTAAGTGCTTCAAGTTCCCTTTATTTTAAACAAGCAAGATTGTGTCATCGGTGTATCACAGGCTGCTGATGAGATTTCCTCTTGACATTCTTCTTCATTTAGTCCAGCATCTCTATAATTTGCTTAGCACACAAATAGAATAAATATGGGGAAATGATTCAACCATGACATACACTCCTCCTGATTTTCAGTACTCAGTGTCTTCTTGTTCTATTTAAATGAGTACCTCTTGGTCTGTGTACAGGTTCCTCAAGAGTAAAATCAGTGTTCTGAATCTCCACTCTTCACAATGGTAAATAATTTGTGATGGTATACACAGTTAAGTGTCTTTGCATGCCATAAGCATCTGGGTCAATCTAAAACAGGTAATTTCTGAACTTCTGTGCTTTCACTCCAGATTCATATGATATCAGAAATTATAACACTCATTCCACATCCTCTTTCCAATTTGACTTGAATTTCTTACAGTTTCTGATTAATTACTAGGGAATTATTAAGCAACTCTAAATCCTGCATTTGACCCTTAAGATGACTCGGTTCCATGGTACAACTTCATCCATAGTCAATGTCTACTGTATTTAGTTCTGTGGAAAACAAAATCTCCAAGTCACATGCATAAGGAAATGTAATCAAAATGCCCAGTGATTTTTCTGGTCATATAGTTCTATTCCTAGTTGGGGGAAGAATAATATAAATACACAACTAGAAACGATGCAATCTGAAGAGTTTTTTTTAAAAATTAATCATCTATGCACATCCAAATCCCTTCTAGGTCAAATCTTTTCTTGAGAGTCAATTACTAAAATTGTGATTATGTCAGCTATTATGGCTTATAGGACCATGTATTCTTTTTGAAGATTGAAATGTCATATAAATGAAATCACAATCTATGCATTGTTCTGCATCTGACTTTCATTTGCCTCACCAACATTCTTCAGAGCTCGCCATGCTGCTTAGCATAGCGGTAGAGGCCCCCTTTCCATAGCGTTCCCTGGTGCTTTCA